>NC_090439.1:80536163-80862705 GCF_031143425.1 Pleurodeles waltl
GTAGATCTGTCAGTAGATGTCTAAGGGCCGTATTTATAGGCCCCTAGCGCCAGAGGAGCATCACTTTTTGTGACGCTCCTATGGCACTAAGCACAGCGCCGTATTTACAAGGTGGTGTTAAGCCTCTTTCTGTGGCTTAACGCCACCTTGTAAATATGGCCTCTTCCCACGCAGCACTGTGCGTGGAAGGGGTGTGCAATGGATGTTGCTGTGAGTGTGCCACAGCAACACCCATTGCATTTTGATGCTGCCGCTGATTTAAATAATTTCGGAAATCTGAAGCAGCACCAAAATCTAACGCCACCCCCAGGGGTGGAGTTAGCAGGGCGTATCGAGGAGGAATACTTTTATTCCTCCTCATTTTTTGCTTTTTCTGTGCGTGCTGCATTCTGCTGCACGCTTAAAAAAAACAAAAATCCAGAATTTTTTGTTTATGTGCAGGAAGGTGTCCCTTCCTGCACATAAACAATCATTTGAAAATGACGCTTTGGCATTTCTGTGTGTGCTGCATTGTGCAGCACACACAGGAATGCAAAAGCGCCTTTATTGATTTTTATGTGCAGGAAGGGACACCTTCCTGCACATAAACAATCACACCCCTCTACACAGACATCCTTGCACAATGGTACAAATGGTAAATTTAGCGTCAGCGCAGGGGGAAATGCAGGGGTGCAGACTGCGCTGCATGACTTTTCTTTAAATCTGGCCCTTAGTGTCTCTGTGAGTATGCAAATGAATGCATCAGTACCTGAGTGGGTCTGTGAGTGGGTGCATCAGTGTCTGTGTTGGTCTTTGAGTGCGTTTGATAGTGTCTAAGTGGGCCTGTGAATGGGTGCATGAGGGTCTGAGTGGGTCTGAAAGTGGGTGCATCAGTGTGTGAGTAGATCTGTGAGTGGGTTCTGTAGTGTCTGAGTGGGTCTGTGAATGGGTGTGTGAGTGTGTCTATGGGTCTGTAAGTGAATGCATCAGTGTTTGAGTGGGTTAGTGAGTGCACAAGTTATAATTACCTGAAATAACTCTTACTATAACAGGTGAATGTCTATTGTTTTGTGCATGTAAAATCTGAACCTGACTATAATGGCCTTGTAACCTTTGTTTTTTTAGTGAATTTCAAACTTTTTTTTAACTTCTATTTCCTAACTATAACGCCCCTGTAACCTTTAGATTTTTCAGTGAATTTCTAGTTTTTTTTTAAACATCAAATAAGATGCCCATCACAATGCACGGTGATGCATGGCCTGGCCTGACATTGTGCTGCCCCCACCAAGCTTGTTGCTCCTGCCCCCTCCTCCGTGGCATCCAGTGTACAAGTCCATGCCCCTGCTCCCTCTTTACAGCCTTATAGGGCTGTTGTTCTGCCACTGCCCTTCCAACCTGCACTGAACAGTTAGCTTGCTGCCCCATTCACATTCTCCCTACCCTCTGTTGTCCGAGTCCATGCACCAGCCCCCTCCCTCCTGTCCTGTGTGGTCAGATGTGCTACCATAGCCCTCCATTTAGTTTGATGTCCCTGCCTACTCCTCCTACTCTCCGTTGCCCAACTCTATGCCCCATCATAGCCATCCTGTGCTTAGCTTATGCCTTTATAGACTCACTATTGCCCTTCATGATGTGTTGTGGTTCCACTGCCCATCCTGCCTACCCTCCATAGTCAGTTTGCTCGTCCTGCCCTGCCCCCTTGACCCCTGCTCTCTGTTTTCTGTGTGCAGGCCTCTATCCCCTCCCTCCTGCCTTGTCTGGTCAGTTGTTGTGACCCTGCCCCCTCCCTCCTGTCCTTTATGGTCTTTTATGCTGCAACTGTCACTCCTTTGTGTCTGAGAGAGAGTGAGCTTTCTGCCCTTACCTTCTTCCCAACTGCTCTCTGTTGCCTATGTGCATAGCCCGGTCCCCTCCCTAATGTTTTCCATTGTCCAAGTGAACTTCTGCTGTCACATGGTACAAGCAAGCATTCTAGAAGAAGCTCATCAAAATGACCCTCCTATTTCAGACTGTGTTGAAGTTGCAATCATGGAGGATTTGAGCCTACAAGTCAGAAAAACAGATGAAAAACAGTCAGCAGATCTCCTTCAGAACATGATAGCCCATAACAACAAACAATGATGGAGTGGAATGTGTTCCAGGTTCATCAATTTTGTCAGCAATGCTTCATTATTTGCACACAATTTTACCACCATCTAGCTCACTGAAAATAATGATCCTAGGGATTCTATTGGAGTCCAAGCCCTCATGCACAGCCAAGGTTAGTCAGTAGTCAAAGAAATGATCTGGTAAATCTCCATACTATAAAAGCATTCTAACTGCTCCAAACTGACCAAACAGTGGAGTTCACATGAAAGCTGTTTGTGGAATGTACCACCTTATGCAATCTAATCAATATAGGGATTTTAACAAACATTTTACATTCAGGTGGCAAGAATATTCCCAAATATTCATAAAGGTAATAACTTAAAACCATATACAACAAGCAAGAAAATCTCTCTGGTGGATGCAATGATTTCAAGATGTTTGTATAGTCCACAATTCATACGGGGGCAAAATTATTCCCCAATACAACATCTAGCACAATATGTATGGAAATATATTTCAGGATCCAACCTTGATCGACACAGAAGTAGAAAACCACTGGGTATTGCTCTATTACTTCCCATTCTGACATCCACTGTTCTGAATTCTAAAACTCAGAATGCTGCAATGGTTGGTGGTGTCAGTATTAAGTGAGTGCTCTATTGTCATCAATTGATGACCCTTCAAACTACTGAAAGACAGAGGCAGATCCTTGGGAGAAGAAGGCTTCAGACTGTGGAACTCTGTGAATCCAAACCTGAGAGTAGAATCAAACTCTATGAAATTCAGAGATTGCCATCAAAAATACCTGAAAAGATCCTAACCTTAAAAAATCAAATTCGAACATCCCCCACCATTGCTTGTTCATTTAAAAACCTTCGGCACTGTAAATTGAGCAATAGATGTGCAGCATTTTATATACCCACAAAAACATGTTTAAAAAGTTATTTACAAAAAATGTAAAGCAGCCCATTGCCCAATCTATTTTTGTCTTTTTTGCAGTATGCATTCTAAAAGATGTCAACAAACAACTTGAGGACCTAATCACAAAAAGTAATAACTTTGTGAGTAATGGTCTGTGGTCTATAATTTTTTTTTTTTTAAAGCTTCTTTCTTAAACTAAAATCCCAAAAGCTATGTATTGAAACCTATTAAAAGCTTCAATTTCTGTGAACACTTTAAACTTGGGCCCTCATTATGACTTTGGCAGACAGAAAAGCCCATCTGCAGAAGCGGTGCAGTCAGAAAACGGCTAGTGCAGTGATCTGATCGCAAGGACTATTACACGTTTCTCGCTAGGTAGGCCGTTTCCACCCACAGGCCCAGTAGAAAACAATCCACAACATTCATGATCCAATGTCTTACAACTACTTAATATACAAAAGGAGAAATTTTCCATCAAAGGGAAATCTAGAGGTTTGCAATTAGAGCAAGAGTCCCATTCCAGTTTAACTTTTTCATTTTTATTCACGAGGAAAATCAATTTAAACATATTTAGAATGTTTACATCCTAGATCCACTGAAACTATGGGAGTGTTAATTAGTTTTTAACATCCATTATGCCCTATTACTCTAGCCAGACACTGCAGATATGCAAATGGATTAGAACACGACTTGAGATATGAGCAAACACCCTTCAAGTTCACTGTTTATAGGGCCATTCCCCTACTCCGCAGGGAACTTTCACGTTCCCACCCTTAGCCCGTCACACACGATTGGAAAATCATTCATACCAGTTGCTTTTTAACTTTTTAACAATTATAAGTTTAAGCTTTGAGTATGATAGCTCACAGATCCTGTATCTAAGTTTCAAGAATAGAAAACTTGCACCCGCAGATGTCAATGCTTGTGCGTCTAAGTAAAAAGTAGAGGACCATATTTTCTGATTCGAGCAATCAGTGCTATAATTTTCCTATTTTGAATGGAGCAGGGCTTGAATTACTTTCCGTGCCACTCGATGGAAAGAAAAAGAGGGTAGGCATAGGCGTGTGTGAATCTAAATATAGATACGACTGAGATTGCAGCTGAGTCTCAGATATTCTGGCCCGTATTTATACTTTTTGACGCTAAACTGCGCTAACGCAGTTTAGCGTCAAAAAGTTTTGCGCCGGCTAACGCCATTCTGAAGCGCCATGCGGGCGCCGTATTTATTGAATGGCGTTAGCCGGCGCTAGCAGACCGGCGCTGCCTGGTGTGCGTGGAAAAAAACCACGTACACCAGGCAGCGCCGGCGTAGAGAAAAATGGCGTTAAGGCGTCTTAAAAATGGGGCAAGTCAGGTTGAGGCAAAAAAATCACCTCCACCCGATTTGCACCATTTTTAACGACGCCCAGACGCCATTTACATGACTCCTGTCTTAGTAAAGACAGGAGTCATGCCCCCTTGCCCAATGGCCATGCCCAGGGGACTTCTGTCCCCTGGGCATGGTCATTGGGCATTGTGGCATGTAGGGGGGCACAAATCAGGCCCCCCTATGCCAAAAAAAAATAAAATTAAAAAAAAACATTTATACTTACCTGAACTTACCTGAATGTCCCTGGGATGGGTCCCTCCATCCTTGGGTGTCCTCCTGGGGTGGGCAAGGGTGGCAGGGGGTGTCCCTGGGGGCATGGGAGGGCAGCTGTGGGCTCATTTTGAGCCCACAGGTCCCTTAACGCCTGCCCTGACCCAGGCGTTAAAAAAAGGCGCAAATGCGGGTTTTTTTGCCCCGCCCACTCCCGGGCGTGATTTTTGCCCGGGAGTATAAATACGACGCATTTGCGTCGCAGTCATTTTTTTAGACGGGAACGCCTACCTTGCATCTCATTAACGCAAGGAAGGCGTTCACGCAAAAAAATGACGCTCTTTCTTCATACTTTGGCGCTAGACGCGTCTAACACCAAAGTATAAATATGGCGTTAGTTTTGCGCCGAATTTGCGTTGAAAAAAACGACGCAAATTTGGCGCAAACGGAGTATAAATATGCCCCTCTGTGTCCACTGACTTTCCCTGCAATAATTCCTACAGAATGTGCGTTGAGAATGGAGTAAGATTAAGAGGAAAAAGAATATTTTTAAAATGAAAAAAAATTGCTTCCCCATTTTATTTCTACTTGTGTCCAAAATGTTTCAGAGTAGGGTGGTTAATTCTACCATGCTTTAATCCACAAGGTGTGGATTACCAAAGCGCTACCCCACTGAGATTGTACCACTAAGGCCCTCCTTACCAGTATGCTCATTTCGATGAGGCCAGGAACAGAACAGCAGTTACCGGCCCTGTCAGAATTGATGGACTTTATATTTTCACCTGAGTTGTCAGCTGCTGGAAATAGACAAAATCTCTGAGTGAAAAGTTGGCCCAAAACGAGGAAGTACTAGGGGCATCAAACCAGAGTTGCTGATTTCCCAGGTATTCCTGATTTCTTAGCGGTCCTTCTTGGTCCATTTTATAATGGGGCATATTTCCCCAACCTCCAAGATGCTGTTACTGCTGGCATCGGTAACTCCGGAAACAGGGAAATTCTGAACCATTTCCGAGGCCACTCATAAAGACAGCATAGGTAATACCGACGACCTTTGAATAATGTTCTAACGATGCAAACAGATGCATCTCAGTGTTAACATGTTAATGAAAAGCTACCTTTATTATCTGGATTCCGTTTTCGATTTTGTTTTTGTGATTTTACGAATGGTAGTAATGGTTAGCTGTGAGTCTTAGAAACACATTTAGTAAGGGGAGGAGAATGTTGCTAGTCAGAAATTCTATTATACCACTCCAGCTATTGCAGAGATGTGTTTCATTTGCATTCGATGGTGTTCTGCTTTATTGCATACTTCAAAGAAACAATCAACTGGGAGTTCATTTCCTAGTACATTAGGAATTGAGCCATGCATGACCTGGAATGATTGGCGCCATCTAAAATCCAAATAGAAACTGAGGGAGTGATCGAGTTACAAAAGAAAGTTGATTCGTTGCTCGTTTCAACTTTGTTTCTTCTGACATTTCAACTATCAACATTGCTATTTAAAGTGTTTTACTTTAAATAGTTAGAATAACAGGCGTCATAGATATTACATTTCTAAAATGGCAAAGAATCTACATGTTAAACGGTGTCCTATTGTTTTAGTCTGTAATAACTATTTTATGCAGTTCCTCTTATCAAGTCTTTCTTCAGCATTGACAGGTAACAACCACAACAGACAGCTAAATATGGTTACTAGCATCATTATCATCATTGTCACAACAACTAAAATAATTATCATTCAAAAAGTGTTGAGCATTCCTCTGTAAGGGGGTTTACGGAGTGTTTCTTCGTTTTAAGTTGATACATGTCAAAATCAACTGCAAAAAAATAAAAATAGCAGTATGGAAACATCCAAACCAGCATGCAAAAATGGACACTGGAAGAATAAATATCCACTGATGATTGTTAGATAATTTAAGAAACAATCGATTACCAACTGTCTCCCTGGAACTGGTGTTGAAAATAATTCCAGATCCCCAAAATGAAGGTCATTGCCCACCACTTTGAGCCATTTGCACACATATTGTCCATCAAAGAAGTATGCAAAGAAGATTGACGTGCTCCTTTTTAAAATACCATGATGCTTGGTAAAGGGTTGACGTCTCTCTTGTTTAGCTCTCAGGTCTTGGTTGCACTATATAAATGTTAACATGTCCCCTGTAAAATTGCCTGATGAAAGGCATGACTGATCAAATCCAAAATGCGTGTCTCACTCCTAAAGTATTACATATTTGATATGTCGAGAGACATACCAGGTGCCTGTGAGGATGGTACTCATTGGTATATAAGACTCAGGTTATGAGTATTGTGCAATATTCAGATCCGGTGCCTTGTCCTAAGGTTTGACGGCACATGGTAAATATTACATTCAGGATGCATTTAAGGGATTCCGATAAGATTTCTACTCAGCCCCTCCCACCCCCGACAAGAGTACAAGCTGGTTTTTGTGTGCACCTGCGTAGTCAATAATAGCTTGAATTCCATTGCCATTGTGTTAACCAGTTGACTGATTCTTTGAGGATCAATGTATTGCACGTAACATAAAACTGAGGCCGCTCTTTCAGAACCCTGAAGGCTTTTTTCTGCGACTTGATTTTATAGAAATGTCACCCCTTAATGGAGTCAATGAGTTATGGGTGACATTATCCCCCAATATTCCTTGATGAAGTGATGGTAAACGTTGGCAAAGTCCAAATATCTATGGATTCCAAAATCACAAGAGGGAGATCTTCATCTTAGTATAGGTTCTCTTTTCTCGGGATCCATGCTAACCCCAGTATGAGGAAGGACGTAGCCCAGGAGGTACACTTGCACGATGTGAAAAACACTTTTCAGTTTCACATAGAGACTATGGACGCACAATTGCAGAATGTTGGCTGTGATATGTTATGTGTGCTCTTGTTCAGATTGCGGAAAAATGAGTATATCATGGAAGTGCACAGCAGAGCAGATGTCCAAAAAGTACATTATAACTCATAAATTAAAAACTGGAAGAATGTGGGGGCATTTAAGTATCTAAAGGACATTACTTGATATTCATAGAGTCCCTACTTGGTTTAAAAAGTGGTGTTCCCTTCATTGCCATCCCACACCCTGAATAGATAGTAGGCCTTTGACGATCCTGTTAAGGTTAGATTATCTAATCGTTGTCCTGGTCTACCAGAACATGAATCAAGAATAGTGGAGACACGTTTTTCAACATTATTTTGTTGAGAGTTGGTAATCTGTACACGCACTGAGTACACGCCCTGAGTTTGTCTTCTTCTTTTAGAAAAAAATAGTGAGAAGAAAGGTGACATGCGATTCTAACTGCCAAATGAATTAGTTGCCCAAATATTCAACCAGATACTGATTAAGGTGTTCATTTTCAGCTTCCATCAGGACAACAATCCTACTGCAGAGAAATATTCTCTCTGGGAACATGGTCAATTCAGAATCATAGTGACAATGGAGTGGTACAATAGTGGCCTTCTCTTTATGGAACATAGCAGCAAGTCTGCATATAGTTCTGGTAAATCCTGAACCATTATATATTGTGTACATCAGCTTGCAAGGTTTCACAAGGTATGACCTGTTGTTCTAATTAAGGGTCTACATTTCCTGGATAGCAAAAGGACACCAAAACACAGATGATAAAAGCAGTGTCTTGGCCTTTCAATTAGCGTGTAGCTTGTTAGTAATTACTAGTTATTATAAATAGAGATTTATATTGTGGGGCATCATGAGATAAAAATTAATTAACTCTCTATGATCATTGATACATGTGATTTGCAAGGAGTAGGCTGGTCTGTAAATCAGTCTGAAAGTCAATTTCTTGTCATCAACAACTCTAATCACCTCTCGTTTATTGTTGTTCAAAGTGGACACCACTAACTAATCTGCATACCAGGGGCCTGAGGTAGAGTTAGGCGGAAGGAATACTCTGTCACAAATGTTATTGTTAGACTTGGCATCCTTGATATGGACTCCCCTAAATTTTTTCCTGTTTCCCAGGTTGTTGATGTATGCTGGGCTCTGAAATGTATGTGGAATTGACTTTCCATGACTGGCATATTTGATTTGCTAGTAAGTCCCTAGTACAGTGCACTAGAGGTGCCCAGGGTCTGTAAATCATATGCTACTAGTGGGCGTGTAGCACTGGTTGTGCCACCCACATAATTAGCCCTGTAAACATGGCTCAGACCTGCCACTTCAGTGTCTGTGTGTGTGGTTGTAAACTGCTAATTCGACTTGACAAGTGTATCCACTTGCTAGGCCTAAACCTTCCCTTTTTTTACATGTAAGCGCATCCCAAAGTTAGGACCTAGGTAGCCCCATGGGCGGGGTGCAGTGTATGTTAAAGGTATGACATGTACTTATGTGTTTAACATGTCCTGACAGTGAAATGCTGCCATTTTCAGTTGTCACTGTTGCAAGGCCTATCACTCTCATAGGTTAACATATTTTTTAAAGTGCAGATTCCCTTTGGGAGCAGATTGAAATTTGGAGTTTAGGGTCTCTGAATTCACAATTTATAAATACATCTTTTAGTAAAGTTAGATTGTGTGTTTGAAAATGCCACTTTTGGAAAGTAGGTATTTTCTTGCTTAAATCATTCTGTGACTCTGCTTGTTTGTGGATTCCCTGTCTGGGTCACTTTGACAGTTGGGCTGTTTGCACCTCTCCCCTAGACAGTGACACAAAGGGAGCTGGTGTGTAGCCTGCATATCCTAATGAGCCATCTGTGCTGGGAGGGAGGGGAGGAGTGGTCACATACACCTGAAAGGGCTGGGCCTGCCCTCACACAATACAGTATTCAACCCCCTGGTTTGTGTCTGGGGCCTGGCCTGGACAAGGCAGGATCTTGAAAACAACAGAGTCTTTTCTTTGAAGTAGGCCTACTTCAGAGTCAGAGGGTGGTATTAGAATGGCACCAAAAGCCCCTGAAAATTAGATATCTTCTGAAATCAAGAGGAACCTCTGCCAAGGAGAAGAGCTGGAGAGCTGAGGAGAAATGCTTCCCCTGCCTATGACTTTGTTTTGTTGGGCTCTATTGCAGTTGCTGTTTCTGCCTGTGAAAGGGAACAAAGACTGGAGTTGTTGTGCATTCCTGCTTGAGAAGAAGCTCCAAGGGCTTGAACTGAGCTTGCCTCCTGTTGTTGAAGTCTCAGGGCCATCAAAGACTTCCCCTTCCAGCACCTGGACTCTCTGCTGAGACTCCTGCCCTGCAAGTGTTGCTCTATCCTGTCCCTGGGCCCTTGAGAGATGAAGCTGGCAGCCAAGAACTGAAAAGCCACATAAGAACAGCGTGCAGGGAATCGCAGCTTGGAGATCGATGCTTGCGGCTTCGGAAACGCCGCGCAACACCCGCTTACAGAGGCTGTTAATGACACAAACCCCATGCAGCGCGGTTTTCTGATACAGTGCAACCAGATTTTCCATGCATTGTCCCTGAGCATCCAAGTCAACCCAAATATACGCGGATCCAAGATGCCCATCCGAAAATCGACACATCACTCTCTTGTGGGGGAGAAAAATCGATGCATCTCCTACCTGACCAGAGAAGAAAATGACACACGGCCTCACTTGAGTGTAATGAATTGAAACATCTCTGACTTTTCCGACGCACGCTCTCCCGTGCAGCTTTATTTTTATGCTAACCGGGTACTTTGTGTAACAACAGCATTCTCACTGTTTTCTCAGGATAAAGACTCTTAGGGCCTGATTACAACCTTGGCACAGGGGATTGCTCCATCCAAAATGTGAAGGATATCCCGTCCACCATATTGCAAGTTCTATTATATTCTATGGAACTTGTAACACGGCAAACAGGATATCTGTCACATTTTGGACAGAGTAATCCCCTCCACCAAGGTTGTAATCAGGCCCTATTTCTTTTGAAAATTCATATCTTGACTTATGTATGTTGGATTGTTGTTGTTTTGGCCTTGTTTTGTTTAGATAAATATTACCTATTGTTCTAAACCTGTATTGTGTCATTTTGTAGTGTTCTCACTGCATTACTGTGTGTGTTGATACAAATACTTTACACATTGCTTCAGAAGTTAAGCCTGCCTGCTTGTTCCAAGCTACCAGGGGGGTGAGCAGGGGTTACCTGAGTGTGATTCTCCTTTTCCCTGAATAGAGTGAGGGTCCTTGCTTGGACAGGGGGTAACCTGACTGCCAACCAAAGACCCCATTTCTAACAGTGATGGATATCCCCTCCACTGTATTGTGATCTCCATAGGCTGTAATAGGATTGTAATACAGCGGATGGGTTATCCACAAAGTTTGTTAAGGAGTATTCCCCTTCGTTAATATCTAAATCAGGCCCTTAATGTCCTCAAATTAAACCATGTACAGGTAGCATCAATATTGGGGTGAAAGCACACCAGGGTTGTGGGAATGCACAAGATCTAGGCAAATGACCAACCCAGTTTTCTGACTGCTCACAAAGTACTTGGGTTACTCAGATAAATGTAACCCCTGCTTTTTTAGTTTCATTGGCCACCCCTAAATTACATTTCCCACAGTACAAATACTGATTTAATTTCCATATTTCCCTTCACTTCTTTATGGATAAGGCTACAGATCTTGCATAGCCATTCTTACTCCCCGCACTCTACTCAGACTACTACAATCTTACTTTCTACATATTTGCTCTTTTCTCCCCAACTTTGTCAGAGCCTGTGGACCAGTTTTACTACTAGGCTAATTGGTTCTGAGCTGTCTTAAGGGGATGTTGCTGTTTTCAACTCTTCTCTCAGCCTTCAAACACAGAGTGGTACTATGTTCTCTTATAGTTATCTCCTACTACCAGCCAAACAGATGTTAATATGCAGTGCAACAGCCGATGTGAATCTTGTTCCAAACAAAGCAATTCATAATCAACAGAGTGCATAAAAGATGTTGAGATAAAAACTTGCACATCTCTTCGTAAATAGTTCTGAAATTTCATAACTTTGGGTAATTATTCTACGTGAGTGGTTTTGACCATGAGGCAAAATGTCCCTTAAGGTACGATAAAACAAAGCTGATCTTTGACACTTCATCTGGAAATGTGGTAAGACATATCATGAAGTGTAACTGACATTGGTTCAGGAAAATTGCAAAGTTGTGCTATCTCCAGAAAAACACTCAGGAGCTGCTGCAGCATCAGATTTGGAGTTATGGCATTTGTGGGTGCACAACAGGAATTTATTATTTGGGAACAAAACCTGTAGTTTCTGTGATTGAAGTGATGACACTGAAGAACAGGGGGTTTCAGAATAGATCTCTCTCTAGGATTTCCTAGTTTGGGCAAGGTCAAAGGATTAAGGGCCTCATTCCGACCCTGGCGGTCTAAGACCGCCAGGGCCGCGGGCAACGGAAGCACCGCCAACAGGCTGGCGGTGCTTCAGTGCCCATTCTGACCGCGGCGGTAAAGCCGCGGTCAGAAAAGGGGATCCGGCGGTTTTCCGCCGGATTTCCCCTGGCTGGGCTGAACCTCCATGGCGGCGCTGCAAGCAGCGCCGCCATGGGGATTCCGACCCCCTTCCCGCCAGCCTGTTTCTGGCGGTTTTGACCGCCAGGAACAGGATGGCGGGAACGGGTGTCGTGGGGCCCCTGGGGGCCCCTGCACTGCCCATGCCACTGGCATGGGCAGTGCAGGGGCCCCCTAACAGGGCCCCAGCATGATTTTCACTGTCTGCATAGCTGCACCCGTCGCAACCCTGCAACACCGCCGGCTCCATTCGGAGCCGGCCTCTGTGTTGCAGGGCCTTTCCCGCTGGGCCGGCGGGCGCTCCCTTGGCGGGCGCCCGCCCGCCCAGCCGGAAAATCAGAATGGCCTCCGCGGTCTTCTGACCGCGGAGCGGCCATTTGGCGGTTCCCGCCAGACGGGCGGCGTCCGCCGCCCGCCCGGGTCAGAATGACCCCCTAAATGTGTCTACAGTCAAAGTAACACGAACAGCAGAGAGATTCAGCCTTGAACCATTTTTTTCAGCCTGTAAGGTAAAAAGGATCTGGGCACGGTCCTGGGGAGTAACTCAGTTAGGATCCATGTTGCAAGAGCAAGAGGAGCTTTCTGTGCCTTACCTTCTGTCAGAGTACAGAATAGTGCTCTGCAAACCTGAGTGAGACTCTAAATGGTTCATGCAAGGCCAACATTGGTCTCCAGTCTGTCATCTCAACCTGATCCTCCCAGAACACTATTATCACCAGGGCAAGTGAAATTGAGAATAGAGAAGGAACAAGACGTCTGTACTTACACATGAATCAAAACCACCTGGAAAACAGCACAATATGATAGGCTTTGAGCAAATATTTAATGAGCCATCTTTAATATATTTTGCCACAGTTAATTGTGTGAATTAGAATATCTTTAACAAAGAGTCTGTTTGTGAGTACCCCTAGCATTGTGGAAGAGCAAAGTAGAATATGGGGATACCTTTCCTTATTGAACTGCAAAGTGACAGTTGTCCCGCCCCCGGAAACGATGTCACATCTGTTACCTGGTCTTCGGGTTCTTGCTAAGAGCCTGCCCTGGAACTCACGTAGAAGGGCCACGTGGGTTGTGACATCATGTGACCACGTGTTAGTCACATGCCAGGGTCCTACCATCTGGTTGTGGTAATGCGTCAACCCTCAGCAAAACAGAGCCACCAAGGAGAGTAGGTTTCTGTGATGTGTTTTAGAGGGGTTTGCCCTAATGAACTGTAGAATGCATGCAGCCTCTGCCAAACCCCGAGCTCCAACTGAAACAGATTTCCAGGTCAGTATGAAGTATTTCAACCCCTTCACCAAAAAGGCGACCTCCTCGAGGTCCTGAACACAATCAATAGATATTATCGTACAATAACACAGGATGTAATGGATGAGAAAGCACAGCATGATGCCCCTAAAAATGGGGGTTCCGTTGTTATAGGATTTCAAGAGGACCTCTGCCAACAGCTTGAAAAGCTCAGCCTCAATGATTTACCTCCCACTGATATCCCCGATTAAGGCTAACAGCAGCGGTGCCTCAATGGGTGAATTAAATGTTGGAATCAACTTCATCGACACGGAAGTCAATAAAGAATCTATAGCACCTTCGAACTCGATGGTTGATGAGGATATTGGGGTTTTAGGAGAAGCCTGCTCCGAAGGCTATCGTCGTACAGCTCCCAAGTGTAAACTCCAATGCTGCTTAGGCATCAAGGGACCTATGGAGGTCTCAAGGTTTCAGAGTAGCCACCGAGTGCAGCGAAAATGATGAGGTTAGTAAAGAAAAACTCTATAGACACTTAACATATATGCAATGATATTTTACTTTTAATTAATAGTCTGTCTTCCTTTTGGTGTGAACCATAGAAAGCATCAATAAAAAGAGCTGTGGTAGAGGGACCGTTGTCAAAGGCCAACAACGTAAATTTTTACTGCTTATTCTTTTCAAAACGGTCTGAAAGTTTTGTAACCCAGAACAAACAGCCAGAAAACAAATGTGTTTTCACCTATAATAGCACAGACTTTGAAAAGGAACTCCGGGTGTCCCCTACGGTGCCATATGGCCTGGTAGAGATTTTGCTGCAAATGTTGTGAACACTTGTGTTAAACGTGAATATTATAACCTTTGTTATGGGCATTAAATTAATGATCCACAACAGAAGGCTCACGAGTGTCTTTACAAGACGTACACATCAAAAACAATTAATAATATATATGTAGCAGGCTACATCCAGATGAGGTATATAAGTTGTTACGGGTGGTGTACGGGTTGTCCAAGGAAAATAAATATGTCCACATTGTTATGATTAAGGTCTTGCCAACAGCACTCAATGAGATCCGATACTCAAACGAGCAATGCTCAGAACTCAAGCGTATGGAAGGGCTGTGTACCTAGTTTGATATGTCGTGTATATGATGTGCTAATTTTCTTTATTTTTCATAAAATCTCCTTAGAAAAATCCGGCGTCTTTCAATTGATGCTTTGTAACAGATTATAACATGTCAGTAGATGGATAAAGGAAGTTGTATTACAATACAAGAGGGGTCGGTAGCTTCGGGAGTGCTGAAGAGCTGTTTAGAAGGGCTCTAGTTGAAAATAAAACTGATGAACAGCATGCTGGTGAAGACTTGGTTATCTATGAAAGAGGCGTATTCACTCCACAAGCCCACTAGGAAGCATATTCAGAGGAGACCTACTGCAAGTAGATTATCAATGGCAGGGGGACATAATCAGTCTTCTAGATTTAGCAAAGCATAATAACTGTGCTTGATACATATAAGGGATAAGCGATAAAAGTGGGACCAGTGGGACTGAAGCCTTTAAAGCCATCTTCAGGAAAGGTTGAACCCCTCCAAATCTACAAACAGACGCAGGAAAATATTTTTTAAAGAAAGTGTTTCAGAAATTATCATAACAGCACAATGTTGAACATTTTGCAATGTACATGGAGGGTGTTTCAACAGAACCTTAAAGTCTAAGATGTGGAGATATTTCACGGCCCTTAACGCCTAATGATACGTGGATGTTCTGCAAGCTTTTACAGACATTTACAATGCATTTTACCACAGAACCTTCAAAACATCTCTCATGATAGTGGAAAGTGTGGAACTTAAAGAGGATGAATATATTTACAGGCTAAAGGACTATGACAGATAAACCATGTTGGGCGTCTTTTACAAGAGGAGCTAAAGAAGGTACCTGATGATCTTTACAGAGTGTACAGAGTTAAAAACAATTCTGGAAAGGTAGTAGAGCTAGCCAACAGGATTTTGTAAAATGGCAGGGTTGGCCTGAAAAATGTAAAAGTTGGGTGTTGGCCAGTTCCATGCAGGTTGTGTGAGCACGGATAGATCTTGCTGTAGCTGGCAAGATGGAGACCACGCTGTTTGATATCACTCTGCCATTCAATGCCTCAAGGGGCATGTTCCCTGACAATCAAATTTCTAATTATACAGTGAAATGGGCTAAACCTATAGATTTGAAAGGGGAATGGGAGGTAGCCCTAACAGAAATTCAATACCCCAGAACATGGACTACATTTTCAAACTCGATGCCAAACTTACTATAAAGCGTGATCAGGACCCTTTGAGCATCCACACCGGATTTGCTCATGGCTATTACTCATCCATCGTCATGGTGGTGGAACCCATCAACAAATCCATAGCTAGCATTGAAACTTATATGAATAATCAGCTAGTGTTAGATAACATTAGAATGAACATGTTTCTTTAAGCTCTGAATTGTGATACTGTGTTTAGCTGTACGGGTAAATTAAGAAGGGTTTTAGGAATAGTACAACATATAAAAAGTCTAGGAAAACCATACCCGGGTACCCCAATATTAACGGAGGCTTCTTTACACTCTACATGTATAGCGACATTGTAGAGTCGCAGAGGATAGGGGATAGTTATTCATCGCTGCTAAGATGGGTCCAGGTGAACGATTTTGATGATATTGCGATCATGATCAGTGACAACCGGGCTGAGCTGGTGTCCTTTAAATATGGGAAAGTTACTGTTAAGTTTCATTTAAGATCACAACGCAACAGAAACTACTAACAAGTCATCATGTTGATTATGAAAACACACGGTGACCCCTCTATGTATGGGGATCATTACAGAAACCAGGTAGGATATGGATCCCCACCACCGTACTTTTAAGGGGCCCTGGTTATGTAGGGGTCACGTTTGAGTGTTTTTTTTCTGTAGTTTGTTTAGAAGAGCCATGTCATTTTTTAGAAGAGGCTATGAAATCGCAAAACTACAGGTCAAAGTGGCTGCTAAGGACATTGCAAAAGATGTGGTGGATTCCGTAACGTTTGCAGTTGTCAAACGCATGAAAAAGCAATCTCAAGAAGGAGCGGGGCTGGTGTACAAGTCTTGCACACATGTTAAAAGGAAGCACAGGGGTTTTAAGGTGCAGGGGCCCGCTGGCTCCCTATAAAAAAAACACTGATTGTCAAAAAGTTCTCACAAAATGAAGATCTGTAAGTCAGAAGAGAGCTTCAAAGAAAAAGAGGAGAACAGGCACTAACGTAAATGTTTTTAAAGCGGGACAACCTGCAAACATGGTCTTTGTACGTTGCACATCGGGTGAATGTGCTAAATCAGAGTTAGACCTGTTTTCTCTAAAACCGATGCAGACTAGCATTGAAAACTGTTTTTTTCATGGAGTTGTCACTGCTACCAACTTTGATGCCTTTTGGCGCAAATAGAGTTTTTCTGTATCTGTATCTCAACAATACGTTGGTACACCTTATGTGTAAAATGGTAAAAGCGGACAGTTCCAACATAGTGAACAGCTCTAAAGTGGTGACGATTGCCCACCCAGTCCCAACCATGTATAACCAGGTGGACATAACCCTTGGTGACCAGCTTATCACACAAAGTAATAAATGTACACGTATAGGGCATACATTGAGAGTATTCTAAATTACAGCCGTCACGTCCTGGGCACACAGCTTTCAGCGAGTCTCTTCTACAAAGATAATCAAAACCATTTTGAAGACAAGGTGCTTGATGGACACAACCAGGGTTTTGTGAAAAGAGCAAACTTTGCAGCAGGCGGTAGACAGCCTGATCTCCTAGGATGTGTACATTCGGACCTTTTCTACCACGATAAACTGCTCTTCAATGGTGTAAATCTTAAGATCAAATTACCCCCACAACAAGGACTCATTCTGTCTCATCAGTGGAGTTGCAGAACAGTGTAAACTTGTCATACTGTCCGCCAGCTTGTTTGTAAAAAGAGTGAAAGTGTCACCAAGCATCAGATTAGCTCAGGCAGAGGCCTTACAACTATTGAACGCCAAGTATGCTGGTGAAAGAGGCGCTCTGAAGATATTTAGCATTCCAGCGGGTACACAATTAATCCAACAGCAAAATGTATTTCAGGGACATGTACCGAAATGCATTATCATAGGTATTGTGGACAAAAAAGGTTCTAGCTGCCAGTATACCTCAAACCCTTGTAATTTCTATGACATCAACTACTAATGCATGCATTGCGCCACTTTGTAAACTCTTGCGGCACATTATGCCTGCGCCAGGCGTATTGTATGCAAGGGGGAGTTCCCCTGTTAGGGGGGGACAAACAAATGGTGCAAGGAAATCTAAGACATTTTCTTGCACCATTTTTCCGACACTTTTTTATGCCTGCCCAAAGCAGGAGTTAAAAGGGTGCATGCCATTGAACACAATGAGCCCCAATGTACTCTACAGGGGTAGTGCCAACATTTTGACACTACTCCTGCAGAGTACCTCATTGGCATCAGGAATTCTAATGATATTGCCCCCTACTCTGCACCATAGTGCACAGTATTTAAAATATGGTGCACACATAGTTGCTGTAGGGAGCGTTAAAGGGCTTAGAACAACTCTTAGGTGTTTCTGGGGTACATCTGCTTAGCGATGATAAATATTTGCTGCGTGTCAAGAGGGTTTTTAAATAAAACAAGATATAAGGCATTGAGAGTTTTAGAACGGTTGCTCTTACCCTTGTAAAACAAGTTCTGCATGATGTAGAATATGCTTAGATTACGATGGTGGGAATATTGGGTAAAAGATTCCCCGCCCTCGCACTTAAGATCTAATACAATCTCCATGTTTGCAAAGTGTGTTGGTAACAATGCATCGTTGTTGAGATTACTGTGTATGCCTTCAATAAATTGGATGTGGGGGAAGCTTAGGAATAGTTCTGCATAAAGATCTTGCTAGGTTGTATGGTCTGGCCACAGGAGAAATGCTGCCTGAAGAAAGAGCTCCACGCACCGGTGCGAGCCTCTGGGTGGCAGCGGAGCCGGCAAATTTCTGGGGGCACACATCCTACCCCCTCACCTCCCCTGGATGACAGGGACAAGACCCCACAGCACAGCAAGGGATATCAGAGGTGTTGAAGTGCTCTGATGGACCCCATAGTTAATGAGTTGAAGTTTGGGCCTGCGGCATTGTGAGGAGCCACGAAATACAATTTCCCGCACTCTGCCGGGGACAGCCAACGAAGAACCACTAGTGAGGACTGACGGCCGGCGATGGTGCCGAATTACTGGAGTACACCTTCTTCCTCACCACCTCTCCACCTGAATGATTGAGAGAAGCCCCTGTGAGGCTCATAGGCAGTCAACCTGGCCCGCGTCACAGTGAACAGCTGCGGGCTCAATTTTTGGTGGTCCGCCGGTCACGACTGCAGATAGGCTGCTGGAAAAGACTAGCGGTTTGACCACCTGCTCGGCTGAATTAGCCCTGCCGTCCTTGGCCCCAGACACACAGCCAGGGGGAGGGGCTCCATGATCCTGCACACTGGAAGTGGGGCAACAGAGCAAAAAAGGGGGCACCACCCTTCAGATGGCCGGTTGACTTGGTGCTAAGCCACCCCTGATACTGCCAGTGACCTGGAGCATTCTGGTCCCCGCCCAAGTGCCCCCCTCCTGAAGTGTTGAAAACTATGGTCACATCCCAGCTATTGGGCCCCCTATAAAATCCCACCGGGTCTGAGGACTCCTGCTGGAACAAAACAATACTCATCCCCTCATCAGGAAGAGAGTGTATCCCTCGCACTTGGGACCTGCTCTTGCCATCGTCACTATGCTAGCTCAAGTGACCTAGTAGCTCTGGACAGAATCTCGACGTTCATCCTCCCCTTCCTTCACCTGCACAGTGTCAGGGACACAACTGTAAAACTACAGTGTCATCCCGGCGCATGGAGGGGGGACGCGACACCAGTAATGCTGGTACTACTGTGAAGTCTTCCAGAACTAGGCCATCTAACGTCTTCATCATCACTGGTTCCACCAACAGTGTCATCCTTCTCTGCATGGTGATGTCCACTGGTAAAGCATCAGGCAAATCCACCTGTCAGCTGCTGTTTTTGAAAGCTATCTTGCAGCCACAATCCATGGCCTCCTCTCAAACAGTTACTGGCACAGGTGACGCCAACACCTCCCAAGGAACATGTTCGGACATGGCTATGAAGCTAAATCTGAAGGAAATTGCCTCATTTGGCTATCGTCTGGAAGCCATGGACACTAAGATCGTGGATTTTTCCATGGACTCCAAATCAATCCAAAGGGACATAGCCGGTTTCCAAGATAGGGTCACGGACCTTGACCACCGCCTCACAGATGTTGATGGCAGACTCAGCGACATGCCAGACAAAGACCACGAATTGCAGTTCCTCTGAAACAAGCTCACGGATCTAGAAGATAGAAGCTGGAGGTGTAATGTCTGCTTTTTTGGGATAAGGAGAGCACAGATGTTAGAGCTTTCCTCCCTGAACTCACAGGCCTTGTCTTCCCCCCTACGTTAGAGTTCCAATGAGGCCATTCGAACAGCCCCCTTCAAAGAGACATATCAGGGAAACCGCTCCCCATCATAGGGTCCTTCCTTAGGCACAAACAAGTGCGCCAACTAATAATGGCTGCAAGAGCTCACGGCCCGTACATCTAAGAGGGACATGAAATCTGCATAGCAGCAGATTTTATGCGAGAAACCAGTGAAAAGCAGAAAACATTATTGGCCATTCGCACTCATTTGAGAAGCTTGGTTGTCAAAATTTGGCCTGCTCGAGTCGGGCCGAATGTGGATAACAAAGAATGTCAAGTCTAGGGATTTCTTCTACCTGAACGAGCTGAATTTATATCTGGACAGCCTCAATGTCCTGCCCCTAGAGCACACACCCACAGAACTGATGGTGAGCTCTTTCACTGCAGACACCTCTCCCTTACTAACTGACCTCAGCAACTGTCACATCATACCTGCGTCACTGAAAAGGGGCAGGGCCTTTGCACGTCCACCAAGGTCTCAGGATGCAGGAGCCACTGCCTTTCAGGCTGTGGCAGCCCTTACTCAGGACCAGTACAGGGACAAATCGAGGTCCCCTCTAAAGCCACCACCCCCGGTTGACTGAACCATATGTGTATACGTGATCCAATACAGACTTGCTTGAGAACCCTTGGGGTGCTCATGTGACGGATGGCTAAGTATCCCACCTGTATCTTACCACTAATGTTACAAATGTTGTTTTGTTCTGCATAGTCTCTTCTGTTTCTGGTTTAGTTTAGGGCCTGTTTATGGTTGCCTTGCTGATGATTACTGCAGAAGATATAATGGTTACGCACAGAGATGTCTCATGTGCAATATGTTTATGTTTCTGTCATTTTGTACTACCGCATGTTCCCTGCCTCAAGCTGAACCTTTTGTGTTCCTGTCTGGCCTGACTGGGGGTTCTAACAAACCCACTTACAGCACCGCTCCTCGGACTGTCATAAGTCCTCTACCACTAAGACATAATGGCTGCCTTTGTGGCCATAACACACTCCACCTTCCTCCCTTCCCCTTTTACCATTTTCACCTATAATTGCCCATTCTCCTTCTCTACATGCCACCACCCATTCTCATCTTAACCCCTTCACTTCTCCATATACTGTGATCCAAGCTTGGCACCCTGGTCAGAGCTCATCTAAACTCCCATGTACATTAGTGTATGAATACCTTTCATGGCCATCTGGGTACGCCTGAAAGAAAATGATGATAGATGCTCTCTTAGGCTCATCCAATAGAGAAGGGCTCCCCCTGTCCGTAATTGCAGATAGAGCCACATACCCCTCCCTTGGGCCCAGATGAGCGATCAAGGGGTGAGTGATCCCTGGCTTTATCTTTTATCCTACTCTGTGACCCCCCTTTTCCAACCTCTTCTTATTACTGATTTTGAACCCTCCCAGTTGCTTTTTTAGTTGGCTCCTGCCCCCCCTACCCCACAGGGACACACCCAGCTCGTGAGATGAGCAGGATTAGACCTATGGATCAACAGTCTCTGGTTCTCACAAGGTATATATTCCCTCGGATTTGAGCCAGTTTCAGAACAACTCCTCTTCATTGTTCTTCTCTCTCTCTCTGTTTGTCTTTTTACTTCCCCGCTTTCTTCTACTTCTATTTCTGTTTCTACTTTTCTATTTCTTCTTCCCTCTCCCTTAGTGGTCTAACTTTTCCTCTACGCGACTGAGGGAATACCATCCCCTTCCTTCCCGCCACCCTCCTCCACAGAAGGAATTCTGGTAACACTACTTCCACTCCATGCCCCATAGTACCTCTAGTGGCTATTCCACTCCCTAAGGTACGAAGTCTCACTACAAGATTGGGGACCCCTCTCCCATTGAAAATCATATCATGGAATGTTAATGGCTTCATGCACCACATCCAAAGAAAGAAGGTCCTGTCCTATTTACAATCCAAAAGAGCAAACATGGTCCTCCTATAGAAAACACATACTTCCCCTCTGGAATCGGTGAAGCTGCACCACAACTGCGTGGGTTGGGTGCTCTATAGCAGCAGCCGACCAACACTAGTAGGGGGTTCTGGCTCGGTCTGGAAATGTGGGGTTGCAATTCTGCTCCATAGATCCTTACCACTCAAAGCTTTTAAGACGTGGTCCAATCCGGAAGGCCACTATGTCCTTACCAAACTCAGACTCGGGGATCGCACAATATGCGTTGGTTCCACCTATGCCCAAATAGGCTCCAAACGCCTCTTCTTTCTCCTTTTCAACCATCTCTTGACAGAGATTGGAGCTTCCCAATACCTACTGGGTGGGGACTGGAATTTGGCCTGTGATGCTGTTCTTGATCGTACAGGAAAGTTAGACATTGGCAACAATGTGGACGGAGCGCTGTTGGGGACATATTATTGGATCATGGTCTGGTGGACCATTGGCGCCTCTCACACCCAAGTGACAGGGAATACACATTTCTCCAGTCCACAGGAAACAATCTAGGTTGGTGGCCCTGGTCAGGGAGTCTGAGGCCACTTTATCAGCCCATTCCCCACTCCTACTCACTTTGGACCTGGGACTTGCCTCCCCAGGGCGCAAACTATGGCGCTTGAACCCTTTGCGGTAAAGTTAAAGAGAGGGTAAGGACCAGCTACATCTCCACATATCTCCGCAATTTGCCCAATAACGAAGGATCGGTGACGTCCCCCCAGGTTCTGTGGGTGGCTGTGAAGGTGACCATAAGAGGTCAACTGATTAGAGGCGTTGCTATTGCCAGTGCCCGAAGACGTTCTCACCAATGGGCCCGGGAGGCATCAATAGCAACATGCACCTGTGAATATACTGTGACCCCCCCTCCTCTCAGACACTGCCGACTTGAACAGGCCGAAGTGGAACTCAATACCCTATACACTTCCCAGGCGGAGCATGCACTGCAACGTATGAAAGGGAAACACTAGGAGCAAGGGAAAAAGGCATGTTGCCTCTCGGCTGGCCAATTACGCCAGCAGGAAGCAGCGCTGGCTATCCCAGCCATACAGATCCCGGATGACACGGTACTCATTAATCCGCAAGCCATAGCCTGTGAATTTGGGCATTTCTACATGACCCTAAACTCCCCTGAGACAGTGGAGGACCAAACTCGTCTTGACGTGTTCTTTGAGAATGCTCACATACCTAGTCTTACTGAAGAAGGCAGAGGCTTGTTAGAGGGGAAATAAGTGAGGAGGAGATACAGCAGGTGATTTCCAAACTCCCTTACCACAAGGGTGTGGGCAAAGACAGATTCCTAATGGAATTCTACAAATGGTCGGGAGCAGAAACGGTGGACTTATTGTACGAAGACTTTTGAGGAGCGGAAAACACAGGTTCTCTGAGCCTCATCTCTAATAGGGCATCAATAGCGGTCCTACTGAAACTGGGAAAGGCCCCCTTATTATGCACTAGCTAGCACCCTATCTCCCTCCTTAATAGAGATACTATGATTCTGGCAGAGATCTTGGCAGCTCGTCTGAAGAAGGTTATTCCATCCCTTATTCATCATACCCAGATGGAATTTGTGCCCGGACGGTCCTCTAGAAAACATCTCCATACCTTGTCACACACCTTCTGGACAGCCAAGGACCTACGGGACGAGGGCCTGGCCCTCTCCCTGGATGCAGAAAAAGCATTCAACCGGATAGAGTGGTGGTACCTCTCATTACCGGAATCACCATCCTGGGCAGACACTCTACAATTCACCTCTATGCTGACAATATATTGCTCCCACTTACAGACCCTGCCCAATTCCTCCCAGCATTGCGAACCATCTTAACCGAATTCGAGGCACTGTTGGGCCACAAAATTAACTGTGATAAAAGTGAAGTACTCTCTCTGTTCCCAGTGACCACAAGTACTGTAATAGCAGATCTGCCAATTCACTGGAAACAGTCAGCACTTAAGTATATGGGGCTCTATATTAATAGAGGCCTGGACCACATGTTGGCAGACAAACTGGAACTGTTCTCACATGTACGAAGTGGAATTTTGAAAAGAGGTCCTTCCTGGGTCTGTCCCTGTGGGGGAGAGTACAGGTGGTCCGTATGGTGCCTTGCCACAGTATACCTATGTCCTTGGACTGTTGCTGCTTCAGGTCCCCCTCCCTATGCTCCAAACAATGGACAGATGCATACGCACCTTCTTCTGGGGGTCAATGAGGCCACAGTGATCCATAGCTAAATTCATAGATCGTCGTGGGTGTGGCGGACTAGGATTACCCTCCGTAGAGCAGTATGCATTGGCACTGCACCTTTCCCAACTTGGCTATATGATTCTTGGTACTCCAGACCCACTGATGTGGGTAGTGACCGAACCCACACTGTTAAAAAGTCCCCAGGGACTCGGCTTGCATTACGACACTGGGATTACCTTGCTCTGTCCTCCTAACCCAATGATGCAAACCATGTTGACTTCCTGGCGTCGGGCTCACTGTTTGTTAGGAGTTGATCCTCAGATTCACCAACATGCACCCATCTGGGGTAATGCCGTTTTGGTATTTGTTGGGGACAGCATACTGGAAGGGTTGGTGATCGAAGGGCATTTTGCACATCAATCAGCTCTTGGTTAATGAGGGCGTTAAGTCATGTACGGTCCTACAGATGAATTTGGCCTCTCAGGACATCAGTCGTGGTGCTACCTGCAGAAACTCCAACACTGCCTAAATCGCCACATGGGGTCCTGTCTGTCGGCAATCCAACACTCTCCTGGGTTTTCCTATCTCGAGTCCTGGGGCACCTCCCGGGGAGTAATGTCAGGCATACATAACCTGTTGAACAGACATTTATTCTCCCTACACCTCTCAACCAATCTTTGAACTAAATGGCAAGCGAGACTACAGGTGGAATATGAGATGGAAGACTGGGCTGATCTATTGGAAGCGTGAGACCGGGGTGCTCGAGACACTAGGATGAAATTCTGCCTTTTTAAGACCCTTCATGATTGGTATTGGACACCCCAGAAACCTAGAGCTGCAGGACTTCTACATCATGCGAACTGCTGGTTTTGCCCCCACCCACATAGTGATCTGCGGCACATACTGTGCAAATGTCCAACCCTATTGGGACGCAGTGTGAATACGATGCAATAGGTCATATCGCTTCCACCCTCTGTCCTATAACACCTGATCATTCTACACGATACCAGTGAGGTTCGGGGCCTCACTTGGCCACAAACCAGCCTATTGTACACAGCGCTATCTACAGCTAATTTGTGAATCCTCAGAAACTGGCGTTCAAAAACACCCTCCTTCCATGACAAATGGCTCATGGCAATGTACCAAACAGCCTCCCATGAACGAGTAATATATGGCCTGCAGGACAGGACAGAGGTCTTTCTCCAAATCTGGACCCCTTTTCTTCATGACAATAACCACTGCTCAAACTCCCCCCAGCCCCACCTGCACCTCCCTCACGATTAGCCTGCCCTCATGGCCCAAGCCACTCCACACCACTGCCACCTCCATTGACACTGAAGTTTTTGCCTGTTCATACCATTGCAGCCCCAAATCTTCTCCCTTCTCCCATCCTTTCCTTTTCTTCTTCTCTTCCCCTTATTCCCACAGCTCCTCTCCCCCTCCAGTCATCTTCTTTTCTCTTCTTTTCTTTCCTTCCTTCCTTTCTTCTTTCCTTCCTCTCGCTATCCTTCTCTTCATCCCACCTTTTTAGTCCCTTTTCTCTATTTGCCTCCATAACCTATTTCTCCACTCTTCCTAGCATCGGAAGTGAACACCTCATGTCTGTCCTGACATGCCAAACACATCTCCTCAGCATCACTCTTGCCTCATCCCTGCCTTCTCCCCTCACTGACCTGGGCTACATAGAGGTTTACCAGCAGGCATGCAAACTAGAGGGGTTTCTATCTTATACGGTACAGACCCCACTTCAGTCATTTAGCACTATGCCCACTTGTGGCCAAAATCAGCACTGTAATGGACTCTGGCCCTTCCCAGCTGATACTTGCTTAGGGCCCCGAACCCTGCTATTATAGTTAATGGCGATGTATGTATACATGAATATTATTTTTGATGTAGGCATTAGGGTGGTTGTGCTCTCTTCATTACTTATTAGTTATGTATTTAGATGCTTCTGTTATTCAATAAAGAATAAAGAAAAAAATCTTGCCAGCATGAATAAAGCCATACAATATTGTTAGGGGTTTGGGATAAAACAGAGGGAGAATTTTCTAACAACTTCTTTATAAAATAACTTTTACCGCAGTTTGAATGAGCTGCTAAAATGCAGGAGATGGATGTTGCAAGCGGGTGTCCATAGTTGTGGGAATTCGAGAGTCTAATGCACCTTTAATAACCATATGATAGTGTTTTATAGCCATTGACCAGAACCCTTTTATCAAACTCTATACGTAAGGTTTTCTACAATTGCTGGGTTGTGATTTTCCACCTCTTTTTGCACCGTACTATGCTAGGCTATTGTAAAACAGTTGTTTTATTATTTTCATGGTCGTTCAATATAGCATATTCATTCACTAGATCCTTTAGACTGTCAAAATTGATTTTGACTGTATTGCTAACATTTGAGGTAATGCCTTTGACTTTCATACACACTGCATTGTTTGATGTTTAATAAGAATAGGTTTTGGGTCTGGATGAAGTAAACTCAACTAAGTACTTGTTTTTTTCCAGCTCACTGGTCAAATCTTTTAGATAATCACCTAATGGTGGGTCTTCGTCCCTTACTTCACTCACAAAAATAAGACAGTCAATATCATGATACAAGCACCTTTCCTGCAATTTATCCAGCAATCTATAAAGCTATAAAACAGCATGAGCGGTTGTAAAACAGGCTAACAAGATGTTTATGTTGTTACACGTTGTGGGGTACTTTTTTTGTACTTTCAACTCAGAGCTACAGTCTCATCATCAATAAAGTCACAACCAGAGTTCATAACGCATAACACTTCGCAAAAAGGTACTTAAACAATCCATCAGGATCTGTTATCTTGGTTGCAGGTTTACCCCATAAGACGTTTAGGCAGAGTTTGGCTAACCGTCAACAAGCAGGGTTGACCTCGATGAACTCGGGTCTCAATCTTATACCCACGTCAGCGTAGAAATCATTGATGTACTTAGGGGTGTCATTCTGGTAACCCTGAAGCCTCCTGTTTGTCTCTTAGAAATAGGTTGATATAGTCAGAAAAGATTTGTGTTGTCGTCCTTTCGGAGTGCCATATTTCCACTCTTTTATCAAGTCTGTATCCTTTCTCTAGGACCTTTTGTGCCTCAGTGTTACACCAGGTACTGGTCAGCATCCTTTGCTCTTCACTGTGTCTGTACCCGCTAGTCTCTTTAATTTCAGCGCATGTACGACATAGTGGGAACATAAGCTTACCATTGACTCTGTATGGTAGCACAGGGAAGTAAAGCCATCAGGATGGGTAGATTTGGCATTTAAAGAGCCCAAAGTATTCACCAATGGGTTTAAAGTTTCCATATATGATGGGGTGGCCTACAGGGTATAACTTCTGTTTGTTCATAAATGGATACAGACTTGTGATGTGTATTTTCTCACCCACAGACCTGTACAACTGGATAATGTCTGTACAGCCCCTGAAAAATGCATCGCGAGGCTCTGTAGGCTCGGGTAACTGGTGACTCTTGATGAAAGACACGAGTTCTACATCCAGTGTTAGCATATCTAACCATTCATGCTCCCAAAGGGTTCTCATGACAAAACTGCTGTTTTCAACATATTGCTCCTTCATCAGAGTACTTTGGTGTAAGTGCTCAAACTTGGTGGCCAGTAGTCTGTTAAACTTGTGGGGTATGTAACAATGAGGACAACTGTGCTTAAAGCACTTGTTGTACTCAAAAGCCGTTGGCGCACCTTTAATTACGGCATAACCATCAAGATAATAAGGCTCCAATCGGTATTCACCATCCTGTAAGGCATGTTGAATAAAGATGTTTTCCTTGTTAGAGATGTACATGAGCCATTGGATAGAAGGCGTTGAATAACACTTCTAGTTGTCGTTAGAGAAGTCGGGCGGTACTAGAGTTATGCTGCTGGGTTTCAAAAACATCTGTTTGGAGATAGAAATACACTTGGAAGCCAGATAATAGTTTGGAAAAGGTATATGTATTCTATGGTCTTTGTCATCTGGGGCGTGTTGGCTTCAAAACCCTCACCTGTTTAGTTATCACCACCACTACATCTCTGAAAAGGTTGCAGGCTTTTCTTATGATCATTAAATCAGCCTGACAGTGCACTCTCAACTCAGTATGAAAGTGAGAGTGAAAGTTATTTTCGCAGATTTCACCGTACCACTGTAAAAAGTTCTCTTGCCCACTAGCATCATATACTCAACTCTGTAGCTGTCGAGCGGAGGCATGGGTACCTCATAATTCTGATTAGCTCAGGTATTGAAAAAGTAGGGGAAATAACCTTTACACCCCGGAAAACCAAAGGCTTTTGGTAATTTGCTCAATTTCATGGGAGAAAAAATCAGGGAGCGATGAACCTTATTTGTAAAGATGCAGCCGTTAATAGCATCAGTTTGGAGCCCCAGGTGACAAGTTCTTCAGTCATCTTTTCACAAATCATGTTCTGCAGCATAAAGAAGGAGTCGTACACATTTGAGTTATGAGCCATCATAGTATACCGTTTGAATTTTGGCTGCATGAAAGTGGTGAGGAAATCATTACACACATCCATCCTTCAAACTCCCAGTTGTCATCAGAAGGTAGATGATGGGCAAAAGTATAGTTAGGATGGTGTACACCTGTCTCCTGTGTACACTCCATATCAAATACTATGGGGGTCATTCTGACCCCGGCAGTCATGGACCGCCAGGGCCAACGACCGCGGGAGCACCGCCAACAGGCTGGCGGTGCTCCCATGGGCATTCTGACCACGGCGGTACAGCCGCGGTCAGAAACGGGAAACCGGCGGTGTCCCGCCGGTTTCTCGCTGCCCTGGGGAATCCTCCATGGCGGCGCTGCAGGCAGCGCCGCCATGGGGATTCCGACCCCCTTACCGCCAGCCTGGCTCTGGCGGTTTTGATCGCCAGACCTGGCTGGCGGTAACGGGTGTCGTGGGGCCCCTGGGGGCCCCTGCACTGCCCATGCCAATGGCATGGGCACTGCAGGGGCCCCCTAACAGGGCCCCACCAAGATTTTCAGTGTCTGCCAAGCAGACACTGAAAATCGCGACGGGTGCAACTGCACCCGTCGCACCCCTTCCACTCCGCCGGCTCCATTCGGAGCCGGTATCCTCATGGAAAGGGGTTTCTCGCTGGGCTGGCGGGCGGCCTTCTGGCGGTCACCCGCCAGCCCAGCTAGAAACTCAGAATGACCGCCGCGGTCTTTCGACCGCGGTACGGTCTTCTGGCGGTTCCCGCCAGGCAGGCGGCTTCCGCCGCCCGCGGAGGTCAGAATGACCCCCTATGTGTTCTTCTGTTTTGGTTTGGGGCCATCCTTTAACCATGTAAGACTTGTGTCCTGTCCCCGCCTGAAAAGACACTTTACACCACGGGCATTTCATACCTTTGTATATATGCTCATCCGATATGTAACACCCACATTCCTTGCAGTCTGTTTTAAAGCGGCAACAAACAATCCTATTGTGTGTGCTCAAGCAGTTTGGAAGTGACAAAAGAGATTACATATCTGACACCGGACCCTCTGCTCTATGACTAAAATGCAACTGTCCCTCTGACACATTTTACAGTGCATTTACAATGGGAAGTTGCTTGTGTGTTGTAGATATGGTCACAGTGTGGGCACATGTAATTAGCTCATAGAACACCCTTTAGGTTCAAGATACATTAAAAGTTGTTTTTTGGATGCTAACTGGTTGTAAAGTACTTCCAGAAACACTTGTAGTAAATAACTTTTACCATAACTGCAAAATAGTTCTCAGAAAGACCTGGGTCACCAAACCGACCATTTTGTTGTGTGACATTTCAAGCTTTGAATGGAATTCAACCACTCTGGACATAATATGAACATTGAGGGTGGCGCAATCCATCAGTAACCCAGCTATGCTAGCCGCCAGACACATGTTGGATGCCAAGTTGTTAAAGTTGAGCAATCAGCGTTGCTTTTTACCAGCGATTTTACTATACAAGACACTCTTTAAGGGTGTGGAAACACCCCCCTCACGGCCCTGAACAACATTGGCGATGACTCTGAAGGTCCCGTATTCTACTGTTTCTGTCTTACTCTGTAATAGGTTAGAGAGGTTTTCAAGAAATTCCATTGTGTCAAACACATTGCGGGGTGTTTGCCGCATAAACAAGGGACTGTCAATGCCCTCATCCTGGAAGCTCCGTTGGAAGAAATCATTAGGACCTACATCATGTAGCAACCTTTCTATGAGCTTGGTGGATAGCTGAAGGCTAGTGATCAAAGAAGTTTATAAGCTCTAGGTTAACAAACCTGAATTCCTCGTAGTTCTCTGTAATGCTAAAACGGTTTTACAGTCTGACTGTACCTTCTCACACTCTCTAAAAATACCCATTCTGAATCCTCAGCTTGAGGATCGATGTCGGATGGTGCACTCTCTGGGGTAAAATTTTGGGTCAACTGACTAAGGGTCTGCTCAGGTATATTTTTAAGCCTCCTTGTAGTGCATAGTCTGGTTTTCTTTAATTTCCTTATTAAATGTCTACACTGCCTAGCGCTACTAGCCCACTTCTGTTTCTTACAGAGCCAGCTGTTTTTAGGCAATCTCCCACAGCCTATTTGAACAGTTGCAGTTGTATTTGCGAGCTGTCTCCTTTCAACTTTGAGGGCAGAGGGCCCTTCAGCGTGTTTGTGGTATTCCAGTCTCTGAGCTTTACCCCGTGAGGGCCTAAAACACCCAATACATTTGATGTTCTTTCCTAAATTTATGTTTCGAGGCCTAGCAGCTGTTGTTTTATATGTCACTTTCGCTATATTTGAGAGTTTTAAACTGCTGTTGAGGGGTTCTAGCGGCTTTTTGTTTTTGAGCACACCTAAGAACCATAGGGCTTAGTGGGTATATCATGGATTTTCTTTTTATATTTAGACCTTTGGACACTCTATGGGCGCTCCTGGGGGACACAGTTCCGCTCCCCACCTTTCCCAGTTTGAAGGTTTTGGAGTTCAGTTTGGATTTTAGCTTTCTAACAGCCTGCTGTATTTCTTTCATATATTTCTCTAGTACTGGGTTGTGATCCAAAACATCATATTTTGGTGCATTACTTGCAGCATTAGGGGAGGGGTGAATATTACCATGAGAGGACCCTATTACAGTTCTCAGTTAACATCAATAACACCTTTCTGAAGGGTTGGGCCAGGATGGGTAAAAAAAATGAGGGTCCCAATGGGAAAACTCAGGTGCTTTGTCGGACTGCTCCCTACTGTGGTGTTCCAAAACTCTCTATCTCCTGTACTGCCGCCAGCGCATGTGTAGGCTGGGGATGGCATGCACACACTTGATGGTGGACTGGTTGCATGCTCCTGGTGGTGTAATTGAGGACATTGGATATGGCAAAGTTAAATGGTGGTCATAATAGTTCATGGCCACAGAGGTGTAGGAAGTGCTGGGGCTTGGAACAGATGATTGCTGCACAGGTGATTCCAACTCTTCGAGATCTACACTAGAAGTCTATGCAAAGTAGTCATAACCTGTCCTCTGGGAAGCACATCTACATTGGGCTCCTCAATGGTAAACATTTAGACCTGCGGCGTTACTGTGTTTTAAAAAGATAGGTCTAGAGGAACTGTTTGTAGCTCAGGCGTCATCTGCTTCTTCTTCCGGTTACTTAAGGAAAGACAAATATTTTATGTTTGTTGCACTGCTTGGGATCCCCTTTTATGGTTTTACATGGTACCTGCTGATGTGTGTCTGCAGTTGTAAGTGTACCACTGCATGTGTGTCCAAGCCCTTGAACAAATAGAGTTCCTGTAGAAGTGTTCAGTGTGCTGGGTGTAGCCTTAATTTGTAAAGGGGTGAAGGTGTTAAGGTCTCACTGTTGTTTGCAGAGCCAGCATGTGGTTTGTCCTGATCCATGGCGTTTATCTCAGTGGATGCTGACGTCTTTGTGTTTTGAAGGGTCCCATGGTTGTTCTTTAAAGGAGTCAATGACTGCTTAGCCTTACAGCTGACTCCTCCAGAGATCTTTTGTGACAGCTCTACTATTTAAAGATAGAAAAATACATCTTAAGTATTGCTATAACTGCTGTATCTTAGAGGGAAAAGCTGCTTGAGAGACAAGGAGGTTAGGATTCATTTAGCTCTACAATTCATGAAACACACCTGATGTGTTCCTTCAGGCTTTGTAGACTTCCTTTTTGTACCGTCTTTTTAGCACACCCTACCACCTTTTGCAGTGCCAGCATGCAGTTTGTGTGCCACCAGAGGTCTGGAAAAAAACAAATGTTACATTTACAATATATATATATATATATAAATATATGTATATATATATATATATATGTAGAGAAGAGAGAGAGAGAGAGAGGCTTTCTGAGGGTCCCATCTACAGGGTCTTTATGGTGCTTTTTGGACCATCAAGGTTCATGTTTACACAGCCTTTACACAAGGGCTCATTTTCTTTTCCTGCAAAAGCTGTATCCTGCTGCACTATGCATGCTGTGTCTTGAGCCTCTAGGATTTTCTGTAGAGCATTGACTGCCAGCTATAGTTCGGCATTGTAGCCCATGAAAAAGCACACAAGCGCAAGAAAACATTATTAGAAAAATAAAAAACAAAATGACAAATATGACAATGTTGTTCAGGATGGAGGTTGACATGGTTCTCTGAACTATAAAGCTCTAGATAGCTGTACCTTGTTGAAAGGCAGCTATTTTCGCTGGGGATAGCATTAGCTCTTGGGGATCCTGTGTACAGAAGAGACATAGATTAACTTTTAGACCATAACGCCTTCTACGCCACATTTTATATTCACCTGCTAAACAGTAATGTAATTTTAAATTATGTACTAGTGCTGCTTAATGTACAGCTAAAACCATAACACTACAAACTAGAAAAAACAACCGTTCCATGAGACACTGTTGCAAAGTACAGCAAATAACAACATACATGTAAAGGGCTCTAATTACCGGTGCGTATTAACACTACTTGTTCAGAACTATAATCACGTTTACATAAACATTCCACATATAAAGTTCCTCATAAAGTCAATCCTAAAAACAGTTTTTAATTAAGACCATGTCTAGGCCCATGCGGCGAACTTACTTTTTCTGCTTGCCAGCTTTTCTGTACACATTACAGACATATTAAAAAATACTGTAAAAATATGCAAAAGGCTGTATAAGCACTTACCCAAATAATTAAATGCTGAATCGTCACCCCTCATAATTAATGTAATATTTATTAAATAGAAGGGTACTCATACTTTTAGAGGTCTATGCTGAGATGTTTGTCAAATTTCACCAGGAAGGTTTACATACACAATTAAGAAATACAATTAATTTTAAGCACTCTTTCTCAAGATGCTATCTGTTAAGTACTCTGTCAAACCATACGCATCTACGCCACTACAATGTTCTAAAAGTGCAATAAAGAAAACCTCTTGTTCTCCTTTCTCAAACACCAAACACTGTTTATCAAAAAGTCCACATGGGGGTGCTGCTGCACAACATAGGATCTAGGATTAGCTCAATATTGTAATATTTATATGGTCCCATCGTCTTCACAACATTGTTTTACTTACAATACAGTGACATTTACAGTCCATGTAATGTCACACATATTTATACTAATTAAAAGCATTACAGCATATTAATCTTAAAACCTTGCAATATCTTTCTCTCTCTCTCTCTCTCTATATATATATATATATATATATATATATATATATATATATATATATATATGTGTGTGTGTGTGAGTGAGTGTGTGTGTGTGTTTGTGATGTACACATCCAGATCATCCGATCCAGGCTTGTTTTTTCCCTATCCCCACAAGCTCTCAATCCCTGTGTTGGGGTGGGGCTATAGGCCTGCCTTGCCTGAAAGGCGGGGAGTGAACTGGGGCCGAGGCTCACGTTCCTCCCTCTGGACTGTAAACCTGGTGGATTCTTTGAAAGCCAGTTGAGGTAAGGAGCAGGCTGTGAGGGAGCACGGGCAACATGTGATTCTGGTTCCCCAGCCAATGCAGTTGATAATGTGTTGCTGGGTATAGGACTAAAGGCTGCTGATGGTTCAGGTCCGCAGCACAGTCAACCTGGAGATGTTATGAGGTAGGAGGGGCTGGGGACCCAGAGACACAGTTTGCTAGGGTTTCCAGCCCCACATCATAAGTGCTGTTGAGTGGGTGAGACAGGGTACCGAGCTGTGCGCAATTCAATACCCTGTCCCCACCCGATCCTAACAGCATGTGTGTAATGGAGGATGGGGTCGAACCCAGTCTGCCGTTGCAGACATGCAGATAGAATCAGGCAGGGACCAGAGCCATCCCCACCCCTGCTGCTGCGGTGATGCCTGTGGTTGTGGGTGGGGTCCTGATCCACACTAGGCTCGGGCCCCCTGCTGATCAGGTGCTGTCTAAGGTTGTGGCAGGGCATGGACCTGAGCCATGCACGGCTTGGGTCCCCACATTAAAGTTCTGCCTGGTTTGGACTGGCCGGGGCAGGGACCTGAGCCATACACGGCTCGGGCCCGGCCTCTATCAGCGAAGCCCTGCTGGGGATGAGGACATAGACAGGGATCTGAGCAATACACGGATCAAATCCTTACACTCACTTAAAGACATGGGGCTGATGATAGGGGAAGTGGTCTGAGCCACACGCGGCTTGGGCCACTACCCCAACCATTTAAAACATATGGGGGTGAAGATCGGGGCATGGACACTAGCTGCGCGTGGCTCTGATCCCTGCCCCTCATTAAAGAGCTACGGGCGAGAATCGGGGAAGGAGCCATGAGCCGCATTTGGCTCACGCCCCAACCCTAGCCGTTGAAGACCTGCAGGGGTACAGACAGGGGGCAGGGACCTGAGCCTCACATTGTTGGGGTCCCTGCCCATCATTAAAGAGCTATGGGGTGCGGACAGAGGCAGGGACCTGAGCCTCGCATTCCTCAGGTCCCTTCTTATCATTAAAGAGCTATGAGTTGTGGACATGGGTATTGACCTGCACCTTGCGTTCCTGAAGACCCTCTCCATCATTAAAGAGCTATGGGGTGAGGCTCGACCATGGGGTTAAATTCGCCCCGTGTGCCCATTAACACTTGTACGCCCTGGGGATGGGGCATGAGACATCTGTTAAAAGACTGTTATATTATGAACCAGTTTTACAGGCCCTACCTATTGTACATTTGAAGTGACCATTAGTGTGGCTCATGCTGTGACAGACGCTTATGTTCCAAGAGTCTACGTACCCCTGGTGTGGGCATTTCCTACAGCTAGCATACATTACAATGCTCTCTCCATTTTATTTTAAACAGATCATGGTGCTAGCTGTCTCCAGAGCCTTTCACTCACTGTCCCCCACCCCTCTGGAACACCCATCTCACCATCTGGACTCCCCACAAGGTACACATAGCCAACCCACAACCCTGCGTCACCTGAGCTGTACTATAATATGGTAAGTAAAAGGGTGATGGGCTTGGATGAGTTGTTGGGTTGAACCCTTTAACAGTAAGATATTACTGTTTTTACAAATCCCCTAGAATAAGGAAATTGTGATTATCTAAATTATATTGTTATTCCGTCATTCTGTGTACTAGTCTGTGCTGTACTTTTAGTCCTTCTATTTTTACCACACAACTATGTTTTTACCTTTAAAAAATGATTGCCTCTAAAAATTAAACATAGGCTTCAACAAAACATAAACGCTTGTCTGAGATAACCCTGTGCAAAACATAGGCATTAAGCTCTAATGGGGCGTAGGTGAAAAGGCTTGGGATCACGGAAGGGTGAAACTACAGTAGAACATACACCAATATCACATAGTTACTTACCTTAAGTACAAGCTGATTTGCATCACCAGTGTGCAATCTGCCCTTCACAGTTTCCTCGTAAATAGTCTGGGTTGCCATGCTTTCTGTAAACTTCAAATATGTAGTTCAAAAAGAATGGTGTGAATGCAGGGGCTTTTATACTTGGTACAACATGCTAATTATATATAGGCTTTGTGGGGAGGTTGGGCACAGAAATAGACATCTGTGTTTTTACATTTTCATTTCACAGCCTCTGTTTGATCATTGATTGTGTGGTCACTTTATACTTTGACATCTGCTCATCACCTTTGAACACTCTTGAGGGAAGTTTGGAGCAAACATTTGTGTTTAAGGCATTCATTTCACTGCCTCTGACTGTTTATCCACTGATTGTGTGGTCACTTTATACTTTGACATGTGCTCATCCACTTTGAACGCTCTTGTGGGAAGTTTAGAGCAAATATCTTTGTTTAAAGTTTTCATTTCACAGTCTCTGTCTGTTTGACCACTGATTGTGGGGCACTTTATACTTTGACATCTGCTCATCACCTTTGAACACTCTTGTGGAACGTTTGGAGCAAACATCTGCATTTAAGGTTCTCATTTCATAGCCTCTGTCTTTTTGACCATTGACTGTGTGGTCACTTTATACTGCGATATCTGTTCATCACCTTTGAATCGTCTTGTGGGAAGCTTGGGACATGCATGTGTGTTTTAGGTTTTCACATCTGAATTGATAAGCTGGCTCTAACAAAAGACACTTATTATTATTATAAAAAAAAGCCACATTTGACCAGCCCACTTTTTGGATTAGACAACAGTGTTGAGGTTTGGCCATGTATTTCCACTGCTCCTCCATGTGAGGAGGCACCCATCAGCCACAGCGTCCTGATGGTCTGAACATGTCCAGACTTGTCCTCTTAGGCGCTGAAACATGGCGCACACCTATAGGGGCCACCATTTTACAGAGCCCAAAGACCTATACTATGGCAAGGACCCTGGCACTTGACTAACATGTGATCACATGATGTCACAACCCATGTGACCAACCTACACCTCCATCAGTTCCGGGGTGGGCTCTTAGGAGGACCAGAAGTCCTGGTAATGGATGTGATGTAATTTCTGGGGGGTGGGACAACTGTCACTTATGCAGTTTGGTGAGGAAAGTTATCCCCATATTCTAGTGAACAACAATTGTAAGATACAGGGTGATATAGAAACAAAGCACATCAAATGAAAGAAATCAAGACCACTTCATACATTCTACAAACATACACAGTGTTTGAAAATAGCTGCCTCTAGTAATGCAGTATTGATACTGCCAACTTGGTTGTCTTTTTCAGTACTAGTATTGGATAGAAATGGTGTAGTTCATCTAGTTCATCTGAAAGCATAGCCCATTAATGTAGTATTCATAAAGAATTAAAATGTTGCAAAGCAAAGAGTTGAGTTGTCCCATGATTAGATTTGACTGAAACATCATGGCTCTCATTATGACATTGGTGGTAAATTCTGAATACCGCCGCAGTGACTGCGGCCAACATACCATCTCAGAGGCAAACATCCATCCACCAGATTATTACACATACACATGAAACTGACAGAAAACAGCCACAACCACAAATCCGCTAGACCCACTGTACGTGATAAACTGTCAGAACTACCACCCATACCGTTACGCCACCAATACTACGCCCTCTAAATAAAGATCCACAAATCACCACAGTGGACAGTCAATGGTGGTAAACCATTGGTGGTGAACACTGTTGCAGCGGATATGGCCACCCAAATACAAAACAAGACAACATTGTCCAGAACAAAAAAAAACACACATGACACAAATACACACACCCCCACCAACAGCACTATAAAACACACACCCACATCACCCACACTCCTTTGCTAACACGACAAGACAGCTACACTTTGCGACACTAATTGAAAAGAGAACTGCATCCACATATCACAACTACCAATTCATCTGACACGCACCGCACACTATGCACCACACCACATCACACATCACCCTCTGCACAACCTACACACAATACACAGTAACGAGGTCCCTACAAAGGCACCCCCGTTTCACTGATGTGGAGTTGTGGGTCATGGTTGAGAAAATAGTCAGTGTAGAACCACAGCTCCACCCCCACAGCTGACAACATGGAAGGTACAAGTCTTGGCAATTCTGCATCCTAAGGGACTCACTGGAGTACCCGGATGACTGGACACTGAGTCAACATTTAGTATCTATCACCCCCCATGACTGCATGCCACCTCGGCCCCTCACCCTGACTCCCATCACCCCACTCCATCACACAGAGTGCACCACCCCAATTAACAAGCCCAAATGCCAACCCCTGCTTGCCATACCCACTGCATGCACATCCCTTACAGCCTTGCATGTACACCCACCACCAATGCATGCTCAGCATGGAGAACTAACAATCCCACAATCCATCACCATACACAAACAAAGCTGGCAGGGCAATAGCAATAATATAGGTGAACCTAGTGATGTAGATTATGTCACAGACATGTAGCATAATACACAACTTACATCCCCACAGGTGCCCCAGCCAATCTCAGCTGCAAGGAGGTACCATGGCTATGCAATCCCACACCTGAAGATGCCCCCAGTGATGACAGCAACTCTGGAGCTCTGGATCTGGATGAGCTCCCTGGCCCATCAGGGACAACTGTCCAGTCAGCTACCCCAGCCCACACCCAGTCCACTACAGAGCCTCCCCCCCAGAATCCAACACCACAGCAGCCACACCAAATCCCCAGACCCCTGTCCCCACCTGTACAGGCACCCCAGTCTACACCTCACAGGCAAGACAATGAGGACCCTGGTGTCAGTGGGAGTAGACACACCGTTCAGGGGACATAGGCACAGGGGGCTAGGGACGGTAGGAGGACAGCTGTGCACCAGGAAAGGACAGGCCCAGGGAACCGACTGCCCAAGAGGCACTCACTAATGTCCTGAGGGCTTACCAACAATCTCAGGACAAGATTGGTCAGGTGATAAACATCATGCAGGAGAACCAGCAGCTGCAGGGGGAACACTACCAGGAGATCAAGCAAGAATTGCAGGCCCTGAACACCACCATGATCTCCATTCCAGGGATGCTGGGTAATATGGCCAAATTATGAGGGACTACACAGCACACCAGGAGGCCCCTTTCATTAGCCCTTGTACTGACCAGGCCTCCACATCTGTGGCAGCTAGTGGACAGGAGGCCCTGCCACAGCACCCACGGGCCACCAGCACCCATCTCCCTGCAGAAGGTGAACCACCCCGCAAACGATCCTTGTGACCCAGACAGACACCAGAGACAGTTGCCAAGACCAAGACCATCGCCGGGAAATGAGCCCCTCCTGAATGTCCCCCTTCTATTCCACTATGTCACCTTGTCCACTTTGAACTGCCATTGCTCCCCTTCCTATGGCCCCATGGACACTGGACCTGTGCTACAAGCAGACAAGCCCACTACACTGGAGTATTCCCAACCATCATCCCACTCTATTGCACTTTGCATTGTATATACATTTTTAATAAACACCCTTGGACACAACTTCAGTAATAGTGCCTTATCTGAAGGTAATGTACAATGGATTGAACTGTAATGAACTGCATGATCATGTGTACACCTCCAGTAATATGTTGATCCATCCTACAAATGTGTTTCAGCAGTCTGTACACATCACAACAATACACTGTTGTAACCACAGTAAAATCTGCAATAAGGCAAGGCATAGGTGACAGTCAGGTGGGATGTAAAGGTAATAACTGGCATTGTGCTACAGCCACACAGCACAACACTGACATGGAGAAATGTTTAGTTCAACAGTCTTACCTGAGTGTCATTGGAAGTACTGCTGGATTGTATGTGCCCTGTTGTCCACATCCTCTTCCTTCTCCTCACTGTCCTCAGTGTCCACTGCTGCTACAGCTGCATTGTCACCCCCCCTCCTCCTGCAGATAGGGCACATGCCATCTGAGGGCCAAATTGTGCAACATGTAGCACACAACAACAATCTTGCAGACCTTCTCTGGGGAGTAGCAGAGGGATCCACCTGTAAGATGGAGGCACCTGAACCTAGCCTTCAGGAGCCTGGAGGTCCTTTCAACATCCCTTCTGGTATGCTCATGAGCATCATTGCACCCATTCTCAGCCTCTGTTCTCGGATTCCTAACAGGGGTCAGGAGCCAGGACAGGTTTGGGTAGCCGGTATCACCTGTAAAAAGTGAGGGACACACATTAGCCCTGCACAATGGCATGCAGTACGACTCCTGAAGGCATACATTGACATACATTGGGTGGGAATTCAGGCTCACCTATAAACCACACTCTGTGCATCTGTAGTTGTGCCATTAGCTGTGGGACACTACTATTTCTCAGGACAAAGGCAGCATGCACCGACCCAGGATACTTGGCAGTGACGTGGGAGATGTACTGTTCAGCAAGGCACACCATCTGGACATTGAGTGAGTCGAAACTCTTCCTATTCGTGTACACTTGTTCATTGGCCCTGGGGGGACTAAGGCAATATCGGTCCCATCAGTGGTCCCATTAACATGTGGTAAATGTCCCATTGCCTAGAATCCAACCTTCACAGTGGGTAAATCATCTGCCTGGGGGAATGCGATGTAGCTGCACGTGTGCTTTAGCAAGGCTGCCAAAACCCTTGCAAGCACAATAGAGAACATTGGTTGTGACATTCCTGCAGCCATGCCCACTGTCACCTGAAAAGAATCTGTTGCCAGAAAATGGATCACTGAGAGTACCTGCATAAAAGGGGGTATTACTGTGGTGTAACGGATAGCAGGTAGCAGATCAGTATCCAATTGTGATAACCGCCCTGTCCAGACAATAGTGGAGTATGATGTGCCTGTCCTTCAGTGTAGCCAAGTCCACAAGGGGTCTGTACATAGGTGCTTGCCTCCTCCTCCTATTCTTCTGCAGTGGTTGGTACCTAAGGGACACAAAAGTAAGAAGTAAGTGACAACAGGAACCATGAACACACTACAGCAGGCTACACAGAGCATGCCTGTATGTTGGACACTGGAATTGTCTAGGTATTTACATTTGACTACAATGACACAGTTATTAATCTGTACATGTGTACTAGCATCAGAAAATGGCAACCGCCTGTCCTGTATGCGGAAACAAGTGGAAGTGACCTCACTCCGCCAGCGTTCGCATCATGGTGGGAGGCGGTCTGCACCACTGTGCAATTCCTCATTGGCTAACATGGCCCTCTATGGAGTTTGGGAACCAATGATGATCAACGCAGACGGTGATGGTGTTCACTGTCGTGGACATGACTGGCACTTTATTTCTACCACTTCACTTGATTACTGACTTTCCACAGGACGACATCTCCATTACGTGTGCTGCTGTGACCTGTGTCTGGAACCTGCAATGGCACGTGCAACAGGGGAAAGGGCCCCAGCCTTCACATTGGTGGAGTTGGAGAGGATCATGAATGGGGTCCTACCTCTGTATAGGCAGTTATATGGGCCTCTAGACCAACAGGTGAGTACACCATGGGTACGTAGCATGCAACATGGCTGCATGGAGATGTTCGTGTGTGCTGACAGTGTGTCTTTTGGGGGGGTATAACTGGTGGCAGTGTTTATGGAGGGGTACGGGTCATGTGTGTGCCTAATGAGGGGCAAATGCAGTTTGTAGGCATATGTATGACAGGCTGTATTGTCTGGTTCATGGTATTCCACTGTTTGTGTTTTCTCTGCAGGTCAGTGGCCATCAGAAGAAGGGGTTTGTATGCCAGTGTGGTCCATACTGCCCTTTCTCAGGCTCAGTGTGTGACAGTGATGTGTATGCCATGTGTGCTGCTGATGCTGTGATTGACCCTGTGCTCCCTTTCTTTCTCCCCCTCTCTCTCCTTTTGTCATCCTTTCCATGTGTGCATTAGCATCATCAGGCAAAGGAGGAGGCAATTGAGGGAGCTGCAGTCCACTGACGCTGAGGGGACAAGTGGGACAGATGGCAAGGGGAGCAATACGGCGGGGACAGGAGGTGATACCACTGACTCTGATTCCTCCTCCGATGGGAGCTCTCTGGTGGTGGCAGACGCCTCTGGGACCACCCCAGCTACAGGTTCTACTGTCACCCTGTACCAGCTCCACCCTCCCAGTAACCCCCAACCAAGTTGCCCATGCCTGCTCACTCAAGAGGCTGGGCATCTCTTTCACTCCAGGCACCTCAGGCCCTGCCCAGTCAGCCCTGCTGCCCTCAGTGAGGAGGCTATTGACATCCTGAGATCCATCTCTGTAGGACAGTCAACCATTGTGAATTTCATCCAGGGGCTGGCATCCCAGATGTAGCAATGCAATGCCTTCCTGTAAGGCATTCAAGGTGGCTTGGCGGCCCTACAGAGATCATTTCAGGCTCTGGCCTCTTCACTGATTGCAGCAAGTGCCCCTGTTCTGTGCCCCTCCAACTGCCACTTCCCAGTCTCAGTCTCCTTACCCCCAACCCATCCCATCCACATTCAGACAGAACATCACACAAGACTCGCACAGACAAACACAAGCAGCACACTTCAGTCCACAAGCACTCACACAGCCAACACTCACTGCCTCCACTGTCTCCCCCTCATCCCTCACAGTCACATCCTCACTTACACCTGCATGCGCTGCATCAACATTCGCTGACCCTGCCACCTGACCAGCCTTGTCCCAGTCACCACAACAGCAGACCTGCAGACATGCACCCCGAACACCACATGTGCAGTCACCACCACCACCATTACCACATCATGCAACACATCCACCTCACTTGCAGACACCACAGCAGCATCCATCCGCACATCCTGTTTGACCACCCCACCCTGTCTGCCCCCTCCAAAGACACAAATGCGCTCGCACTCAAACCCCCAACAGCCATCCACCTCACACATGCACACTGTCCATGCACCTGCATCCAAGTCCAGCATACCTCCTCCTCTTACAACCACTCCCTCTGCCTCCACTCCCATCCCTCCTCCCACATCCCACCCCATTGGCCCTAAGAAGCTTTTCTGTGTCTGTCTTGACCTCTTCCCTCGTCCCGTCCTGCCCATAAGAGGAAGGTGCCACCCCTCCTGCCAAGAACCTCAAGCACCCAGTCTGACATTCTTCCACCCCAAAGTCTCCAGCTGCTACTAAAGGGCACATGAGTGCAATGCCGGCCCCCTCCCCAAGGACACTCCTCCACCCCCAAAACGGAAGGCTAAAGTGCCACCCCCTCCAAAACAGACAACCAAGGCCATGGAACCACCTCCAAAACCTAGGGCCAAGGAAACTTCTACCAAGACAAAGGCAAAGGAGACCCCTCCCAAGACAAAGGCCAAGGAGAACCCTTCCAAGACAAAGGCCAAAGAGGCCCCTCCCATAAATAAGGCCAAGGAGGCCACTCACAAAACTGAGGCCAAGGAGCCCCATCCCAAACCAGAGGCCAAGGATCACCCTCCATCACAAGTGGGCAGGGAGCCACCTCCAGAACCAGTGGGCAAGGAGCCCCATCCATCACTAGAGGGCATAGATCCACCTCCATCACCAGAGGGAAAGGAGCCCAACCAGAACCAGTGGGCAAAGAGACCCCACTATCACCAGAGGGCAAGGAGCCTCCTCCATCACCAGAGGGCAAGGAGCCCTCTCCAGAACCAATGAGCAAGGAGCCCCCTCAATAACCAGTGGGCTAGGAGCCCCCTCCAGAACCAGTGGGCAAGATGTACCCTCCAAAAACAGGGGGCAAGGTGCCCCCTTCCGAACCAGTGGGCAAGGATCCCCCTCCAGAACCAGTGGGCAAGGTGCCCCCTCCAGAACCAATGGGCAAGGAACCCTCTCCAGAACCAGTGGGCAAGGAGCACCCTCAATAACCAGTGGGCAAGGAGCCCCCTACAGAACCAGTGGGCAAGATGTCCCGTCCAGAACCAGGGGGCAAGGTGCCCCCTCCAAAACCAGTAGACAAGGAGCCCCCTCCAGAACCAATGGGCAAGGAGCCTCCTCCAGAAGCTGTGGACAAGGAGCCCCCTCCAATAAGAAGCAACCCCCCACCCCCTGATGTGCCTGCCCATTTCCAACATGATGCCCGTGAACAGTGGAGTCCCACTGTTGTCAGGAATCAAGTTTGGGCTTGGACTTTGACGTGTGGGCATTAGAGACTTTGAACTGGCCTTTGGCCCTCATGTAAATATTTGGGATTTTCATCCAACATGATTACGGTGGTTGGAACAGAGGTATGTGTCCTGGCTTTCTTTGCTCCTGGGTACTGTTACCATCAATTTACTCTGCAGCTGGTACGGGGTATGTGGTGTGCTTGTATGGTGCATGTTGTGCGTGTGTGTGTGTCACTCTCCCCTCCCTCACTGGTGTGCTAGGCAGCTGTACTCACCACCATCGTCTTCGTTGGCGTTGGTGCTCCAGGACAGCCATGGCATGGCACAGCATCAGGAAGACTTGCAGTTCAGGTTCCATGGCGACCGCAGACTCCTCTGTGTCCCTAGAGGTGAGTTTCTCCTTTTTATATGCTGTATTTCCGCCAGCCTTTTGGTGTCGTTGCTACCATCCCGGAATTCCTCTCGGTCTGCTATGTCATAATATGGTGGGCAGTTCCTTGTTTTCTGCCTGCCTGTAGGTGGCTACCGCCATGTTCAGTGGTCGTACTGCACTGGCGGTTGGTGTGGTACATTGGCTGTCTATGGGAGGGATCACCACTATGGTCATTATTTGGTGGTTATTACCGCCTGCCTGGCAAGGGTACTACTGCCATCGTCATTGTGCGGTCACCTGACCGCCATGGTCATAATGACCACCTTTGTTCCTTAATCCAAAAAGTATGTCACATTGCTGAAGTTTAATTTGCTTGATGTTTTTCCATTAATACTCTATTGCCCCCCTTCCAAAGTCAATACTAATCTTCCTTGCCTTTTACAGGTTGCTCTTGTAAAAAGCAGAACAACACTACTGGAAAATGTAGACACTTGTCACAGAACAGAAGAAATGGTTATGACCTCTCTGAAGGTTTCCTGAGGTGAAGCAATGTGGTGATGCTTGGCCAAATTTTATGTAGCAAGCTGAGTGGGAGATGGCCATCAAGGTTTGAGTTCTCATGAATTCCTGTCTTTCCCATGATCTTGTGAGAAGTCAAAGGAACAGAGAATCCTTCATCCTAGGAGCACCTGGGAGCAACCAATGAAAGTAATGATTGGGTCTAAGAGCCAGGTCATTGATGATGTGCCATAAGCACATTGGGTGCTGTGTTTAATGGGGATTAATGCCACAGAGGAACATCGCAGGGTAGCAGTGACATGGTCCTCACATGTCTGCAACAGAAAATAGTTTCATAGGGATCTTGTGGGCTGATGTTACATTTTGGACAACATGGAAGAGCCTGATGGTAATATTCTGGCTCAGCTGAGCTCAGGATTCTATTATTTGACATATACCTTTGATGCCACCATGACAGGGGTTAACATACAGACCAAGAAGAATTCTAGAAAGTGAAACATGCACATCCATGGAGCTAGGTATAAGCACTGCATCCCCATGCCTTATATCAGTAATCTCACAACTGTCAATTGGGCTAAGACTTTGTTTGACTATCAGGGGGTATGTTAATTTACTCACTGCTCTCCCATGCTTTGTATCAGCAAACTATGCACCAGGCCTCGGGTGGTAAGTGTGAGAACGACAATTCAACTACACATCTCTCTGTACCAGCTTTTTGATCATGAATCTAAGGATCACTGCTAGGATTGGGTCCAGTCACAAAACTCAAAATGTCAGGATCTTGTCTGTACAGCTATAAAGAGTGGCTCCTTGTAACCATGAAACAACTTGCTGTATTTGCTATGGGTTTTTATATTTTCCTGCTGTTTTGGTTCTGTTTGTTTCCTATATATTAATTTTACTCTACATATGTTGGACTGGGCCAGTGTACTTAAGTAGAATTATGGTTTATGTAACTTTTCAACTCAGTCCTTCCTCCAATGGCACATGTGTTGTTTGCCATAATGTTTCAGTGTTTGGAAAATTGTCTACATATTTTTCCTTTCATTTTGGTAGAAATTTGTCCTTTTTAATCATATGTCTTGTACATGTGACCTCTTTGATCATTCCAGTGTTTTCAATTCCTTCTCATATTTTGTGGATTTGGGCACCAGAAACCATTCAAAATGCTTACTACTGAGACACTGCATTTCTTAAAACTGAAACTTGATATTTCAACATAACAGCATTGCACACATTTTTATTTCATGGTGGTCTTGTTTGGGTTTCCAATAATTTTGACAATTTCATTTGTATATTTTATTTACTAAGAAATAATACCCAGAAGCACATAGTATTTTGTGGGCTACAGCTCTAAGGGCCAGATGTATGAAACATTTTTTGCACTCGCAAACGGTGCGAATTGCAAATATCGGCCGTTTGCGAGTGCAAAAACATGGTCTGAGATGCATGAAAGGCATTCGCAGGCCAAAAATAAGAAATCGCAAAAATTGCAATTTTTTGCATTGCAACCTGGTTTTGCGAGTCACATTTTGCGATTCAGTATTTTCAGTAGGAAATTGCGAGGCGCAAAATGCAATTCACAAAATCCAAGACGCAATTCGATGCTGCAAAAAATCGCAAATTGCGATTTTTCGCAGAATGGCATTTTGCACATGCAAAATACCACTAAGTGAAACCAGGTGGTAACCAGGTGCAACCTATATAAGGAGGCCCAGAATGCCTCAGCCTCTTTTCCACAATGGCTGCACTCTACGTCATGGCGAGGAGAATGAGGATCTTGGCAGGTTTGAGGAGAGGGAGGAGGAGACAGGAGCGCATTTTCAGAGTGTGCATTACACTTTTTAACCTGACAGAGGAGGTAATATATGAGAGGTATAGGTTGAACTCAGCCATGATACTTGATCTGATAGCTGAGCTACAACCCATATTGCAGCGCAGAACACTAAGGACTCACAGCATACCCACCCATGTGCAAGTATTATGCTCCCTCCACCTACTTGCCTCAGGGAGCTATCAAGGGGTCATAGCAGCAGCTGGAGGGGTCTCACAGAGTACCCTCTCCTTTTATCAATGCCATGCTGAGCAAACTACACCAGTACATCAGATTCCCCCACACCCCACAGGAGATACAGCAGACAAAATGTGTTTTTTACCAGATAGCACAGTTCCTCCACGTCCTAGGTGCCATAGATGGGATACATGTTGCAATCTGTCCACCATCAGCCACAGAGTATGTGTACCGCAACTGGAAATACCAACATTCAATGAATATACAGGTGATTTGCAATGCTTCCTACATCATAACTGATCTTGTGGCCAGGTACCCAGGGAGCACACATGATTCGTACATCTTTCGCCATAGCGGCATACACACAAGACTGGTAGCTGGGGAGTTTGGAGAAGGATATCTACTAGGTATTGTCCCTCTATAAAATGGCGCATTGATGGCGTGCTGATGTCAGATGGCTCAGTTACTCATCATACCCTCTGTCACTTCCAGGAGACAGTGCCTAAGTAGTGCGCACCTACATGATGACACCCTACCTCAATCCTGCAACACCTGCTGAACGGAGATACAATGCAGCACACAGGGCGACCCGCAACGTGGTGCAGTGCACATTTGGACTACTGAAGAGTCGCTTCCGGTGCCTCCACAAAAGTGGAGGGGCACTACAGTACAGTCCAGAGACCACATGTAGAATAGTGGCTACTTGTGCAATCTTGCACAATATAGCTACCACCAGGGGCATACCTGTAGAACTATGTGAATCAGAATCTGATGAGGATGATGATCCCATACCACCCCTACAGCCAGCAGACAGGAGCAGTGCAGCAGAGGGAAGGCAAAGGCATGCTGACATCACACACAACCATTTCAGATGTAAGTATGAATGACACAAATGCACTGACAACTGTACCTGTAGTGAATTAAATGTATTACCTTAATGTCAGGTAATGTTCATTCTACGAATAGCAAAAAAAATGAAGTGAAAAACTAGAGACAATAGAAGTCCAGAGTAATGCACTATTACATCATAGTGAACACATTACCCCTCTGGCCGCTTCAGTTATTGTTTGCGGCCACGCACACCACTCGGGTGCCCAGTTACCTCAAGGCACCTCTATTGTCCGCCTCAGTGGCAGTGCTGTGCCTGGCACTGCGCCATCTGGTGTCCAATGCTGGTACAGCTACACTGCTGGGGCTGGAACTGTCCTCTGTGTCCCCCAGTGCAAGCTCACTAGGTGTGACTGACCTCTGTCCCAGGATGTTATCGATCACATTAGTGATTTGTACGAGTCCGTTAGCCACATCCCTGCTGCTGTGTGTCGCCTCCACTTGTGCAGCTACTGCACAACGTGCAATCAGTGACGTTGCAGTAGCCACCCTGTTCACAGAGCGACAGAAGCCCCCGAACATGTTAAGGAATCTGCGCTCCTGTCTGCGGTGGCTCACCCTCTTATGGCGCAGCTCCTGGCATAGTTCACGCACAGCACAAGTGAGCTCTCTGGTGTCCTGTGATGCCTGCACCTGTCCCTCATGCAGCAGTTCTATGTTAGAATTGAGGGACTCAAGCTGGCGATGCAGGCCCCCCATGTTGGTGTTAAGTTGCTGCATATGGTTTTGTAATCCAAGGATCCTTTTGTTTTGTTGGCGCTGCTGCTGCAACATAGTAGCTTCCAGCCCACCAAAGAAGGAGGGACCCTCACCTGTCTCAGTCTGCTGTGCACCGGCATTTGTCACCATCCTTCGGGGTGCTGTGGTCTGCTGACAACTGGCCTCCTGCATCTGGCTGCGCCTGCCTGTTGGGGATGGTGGAATTGGCCCTTCCTGCTTCTCATCTGAGTCTTGGCTGAGCTCTGGCAGTGGCAGTGTCCTGGGCCTGAGTCGGACAGGAGCAATGGTGAGAGACCCACTTGTGTTGGAATCAGAGGCTGGATGGGTGTCAGTCTCGCCTACCCTGGCTGATGCTGTGGCTGCTGGGCCTGGCCCACCTGCAACGACAATATGCAGCATGTCAGTTATGTTTGTTGCAAGTAAGGTCACACAATGGTAATAAAGGTACAGGTACTTCTCTTCAATGCATTGTTGTGCTGCTTCTAAGATGTGGCACGGACTACTTCTCACAATTGTTTACATTACTTGCTAATTCCTAAGGGGCTTTTGTGCATACACATATGGGGTTACAATTCAATATTGCACTTACCTTGGCTGGTACTTTGTGTGCCGGAGGTGTCTATCTCTGTGACCCCAGTCACAGATTCAGGGAGGAGTGTCGACTACACTAGGTCCTCTAATGGGGTGGATGGTGCCTCTGTGGGTGGACCGCCTCTTGGGCCCCTGGCCTCCTGCAGTCTTCTTGCCATCTCCTTCGCACAGGACCGCAGGTCATACCACCTCTTCTTTATCTTGTCGACCGAGCGCTGTGTCACTCCAATTGCGCTGATTTTGGATTGAATATCTGCCCAGAGTCTCATTTTCTCACTCTCCGGCACCTGGAGTGAGCTTGTCCCAAAAAGGCGGTCATGGCTCCTGACCACCTCCTCTGTCAGCACCTCAAGCGCTTGCTTGCTGAATTTGAGCTTCCTCTTTCTCTCTCCCTTCTCCTTTCCTTGGGCTGAGGTGTCCATCCTTGTTAAGGTGTGCTGCCTCCTTCAGAGTGTTGCTCAGTGTGGCTGGGCTGCTCTCTCTCTGGATGCTGGTTTGGATGTGGCACCTGAAACTGCCTGGGATGACTCACTTCCTGCTTGTGATGTCATTGGATTCCTCCAGGTGTGCTTTCTCGAAATTTCTTGCAATTTGCGATTTTTTACAGATTCGATAAAAAATTGCATTTTGTGAAAATGGAAATTGCGATTCGGTAAATGGGCCTTCCAAACCACAAATACCGAATTTTAAGAAATCGCTAATTCCGATTCGCAATTTTGTTACATGGCCTATTGCGATTTGCAAGGCCATTTATTCATACATATGGCCCCAAGTGTGCAAAAATTATCTTGACAATTCCAGGCATGAACAAAAATAAGCAATGACAATATCTGATTTGAAATAACATTATCAATGGTGGCTTTAATTTTTCTCCTCAGGGCCCGTGAACACTGTGGGCATGACTCACAAAGGGCCTCCACACTTGTGATGGAGGCCCTGCAATTGTAGTGGGGGGGTCTGTTCTCGTTACAGGGGGCACAAATTCATTGTGGGAACTCCACAATGGCTAAATGCAGTATGGAGGTACTGCCAAAAGTGCTGGACCCCGTCATGACTACAGGGCCTCTGACACAAGTGCAGTGACCCTGTTTGAATCAGGCCCACAATCACTGGAACCAAGCTATACCTGGCTTAAGACCCCTAACTCAGGTGAAACTGGCCCTAGTGTTGGACATGGCCATTTTTGCAAGCTTGTTTCCAGATTTTGGGGGTCATTACAACCCTGGCGGTCGGTGTTAAACCGACGGTAAGACTGCCAACAGTCTGGCGGTCTTACTTTGTGGAATCATGACCATGGCAGTCATCCGCCGGTTCTCCGTTCCGCCCGCCAGGGCGGAGACGACCGCTGGGCTGGAGACTTGGGTCTCCAGCCCGGCAACCGTTACAATACCGCTGCCGGTATTTTGACCCAGCTTACCGCTGTGGTTTTCCAGCGGTAGGAACCGCCATGAAATCCATGGCGGTAAGCACTATCAGTGCCAGGGAATTCCTTCCCTGGCACTGATAGGGGTCACCCCCACACCCCACCCGACTCCCTCCCCTACAACCGCTGCCACCCCCCAAAGGTGGCAGGGCCCCCCTCCCCACCCCGACCTCCGACATTACCTTACACATACACACCCGACACGCATGCAGGCACCACCAACACACATACACGCGCACACACCGACATACATGCCAACATCCACACACACAGTCAGACACGGACACCCACATTCAAACATACACGCACACATCCATACTGACATACCCACAGACATACACGCACTCATTCCCAAAACACACAACACCCCCACAAGCATACACACACTCACACACCCCCCTACATACACAGACGCACACCCCCTTGCACCCACACAACACACAACACCCCCAACCCCCTCCCCTAACAGACGATCAACTTACCTGTTCCGTCGATCTGCCGGGAGGGGACGGGAGCCATGGGGGCAGCTCCGCCGACACCAAACCGCCAACAGAACACCGACGCGCAGAATCACAGGACGTGATTAGCTGGGCGGCGTTCTGTTGGCGTGGCGGTGGAGGTGGAGCAACCTCCACTTCCCCGCCGCACTCAAGTATGGCTGTTGGCAGCTCTCCGTCGGAAAAGCGACGAAGGGCAGCCAACGGTCATAATACGCCGAGCGGCAAACCGCCACTACTGGCGGTCTTCAGCACGGCGGTCCCTCGGCGGTCGTGTTAAAAGAACGCCGAGGTTGTAATGACCCCCTTTATGTTTTTTTCTCTCTACTTTTTGCTGAATTCATTTTTGTTGACTTTAGGACTCTGAGCAGTTTACCCCTGCTACTGAGTCCTAACGTGCATGTTCACCAACATGGTAACATTGGCTTATCCACAGTTGGCATATTTCGTTCATAGTAAAGTGCAGTATATGTATCCAGGGCCTGTAGTAGTACCACCCACTTTTAGTAGCTGTTTAAACATGTCTCAGGCCTGCCATTGCAGAACCTAAGTGTGCAGTTTCAAACTGCTATGTCAACCTGGCAAGTTAATCCTCTTGCCAGGCCCAAACCTTCCTTTTTAATATATCTAAGTAACTCCTGGGGTAGCCACTGGGGCAGTTTGCAGTGTATTTAAAATGTTGGGAATATACTTTGGAGTTTTACATGCCCAGGTATTGAAAAACTCTTAAATTCGACCTATCCTATCAGTCAACATTGGGATTGCCTTAGTACATTTTATGTGTCATTTCCAATTGGGAAAGATGAGACCCCCAAGTTTGGTGTCTCTAGAATCACAACTGTCGGATTTAAAATTAAAAATTTAAATTTTGAAAATGCCACTTTTAGAATGACGGTATTTTTTTTACCATAAGTCATGTTGCGCCTTCTGCTGGTCTCTGAATACAAGTCTGCCCGGATCAAACCACTGCATCTCTACATCCAAAGGGATCAATGCCCAATGCATTGCCTTCTCTGCTCCTCGCATTGGGACTTCGATGTCGATGCAACCTCCATCCAAGGCACTTTTCCAGCAAGACAAAGTAGGTCCCTGTATCAGACCCGCATTCCATCATTGTCAGCCTGAATTTTCAGATTTCACCCGGTGTAGTATGACCAGATAGCCTCAGTTGGCGCTTTATGCTTTTAGACACTATGGGCCTCATTTTGACCCTGGCAGTCTTTTGACCGTCAGGGTAAATGTGGCGGTCCCACCACCAACAGGCTGGCGGTGCAGACCGCCACATTATGAGTGTAGCGGGTTGGCCTCTGCCAACCTGTCACATCTCCACTCATAGTGCCATGGTGGTCTAAACTGCTGGGCCAGAGATGATCATCTCAGACCTAGAGATCCACAGAAGACCGCTGGCGGCATTAGTAGCCAGCTTTCCACTATGGTTTCCGTGGCTGTAGCACTGCCACGAAAACCATGGTGGAAAGACTACCGGTGACAGGGAATTTCTTCTGTGTCAGACAGCTCCTTCACCCACCCCAGCAAGCACTAGACCCCCGCCCCCCACTCTGCCTTCAGCCACAGTGTCCGCTCTCCACCCCTCACCCCCTTCAGCCGCAGCACGCCCTCCCCTTGACCCCCTTCAGCCAAAGTACCCCACTCCCAAACCCCTTCAACCACAGAGCCCCCGCATACATGCACTCAGACACCCACAGGCACCACACATACAGACATTCACCTACACTTACATACACGCATTCACAACATTCACACATGCATTCAAGCACGTATCCACACACGCGTTCACAACTTTCACACATGCATTCAAGCACGCATACCCACACCAATCAAAACATGCGCATCAAACGCATACACACTTACATGCAGACACACACTCACTTCCACATTCAGACACACAAACAACCCCCCCACCCTCCCATCCCCCTTCCCTGTTGGACGATCACCTTACCTATCCCGGGCTGAAGGTCATCCAGCAGGGAACAGAAGGGGTGCTTCCACCGCTGGCAGCCCCCCACCCTCAGGACACCACCAGACCATATTATAGCACATAATATGGCAGGGATTGTCCTACTGGCGGGGAAGGGCCGGTGGTCGAAACACCAGACCGCCGAAGTGGTAGTGAGGGCCTATATCTGCAAATATTGTGTAGAAAATTGTATCTTGACTTCTACTGATTTGACTTTTGTTGTTTTGGTTCTAACTTGTTCATTAAGCTCTATTTTTCTAAGTTGGTGATGTTATTTTCTTGTGGTGTTTTCACTGTTTTACTGTTTTAAGTGTTGCCAAATACTTTACACATTGCCTCCTAATTTAAGCCTGCCTGCTGTGTGCCAAGCTGCCAGGGGGGGAACACAGGTTAATTTATGGTGTGTGAAAGACTTATCGTGAGTAGGATAGTGGCCCCTACCAGGACAGGGTGAATACCTTTTTAACTAGAGACCCTACTCCTGAAATCTAGGTTGCTTGTATTCCGGTTCAGGGAAGACCTGGCCTGGCAGTTTGGGCTGGACTGTTCTCATGAGGAAAAAGTTCAAGACTGATTTGCATATGGCTAGTTTCAAACTGAGGTGGCTTGGTGGGCAAAAAATGATGGTTTGGGATGTGGCCCAAACGATTTCCAGTGGCTGAGATTAATTGAAGCATTCCACCTGTTACTTTGTTGTTTTTGTATTTAGCACCCTAAATGCATTGAGTACGCCCAAGAGTGGGTCCCAGGTTCACTGTGCCACTGGAACCAAGCTATACCTGGCTGAAAAGCCCTAAATTGGGCAGACTGGTCCTAGGTTGCTTGCTTTTCAGTTCAGAGAGGACCTAATCTTGCAGTTCAGGATGGACTTTTCCCATGAGGAAAAGGTTCAAGGCTGATTTGCATATAGCTGGGTTCAAACTGAAGTGGCATAATGGGCAAAAAATAATTATTGGAATGTGACTCCCGTAATGGCCAGTGACTGAAATTAATTCAAGAGCTCCACCATCACCTTTTTGTTTTTAGCACATTACATCCAGCACAAAACAGAGGGAGAAGGTGCATTGACGTACACTAGACCCACCTCAATGAGCATGATAAATGTTGGATTGGCCTTTCGAGCAGTCTGGCCATTGTAAGGGATTTTGTGTGAGCTATCTTTTTTTCCAGTTATGGCACAAAGGACCACGAAATGGCCCAAAGCTTGGCACTTTCAACCTTAACCGTAAATGATAGATTTGCATTTCATGCATTACGCATAATTTTGCACAATTTTTATTCAATTTTGCAAAAATAAACAAAAGCAAATTACACACATTACAGTTACAGTTATGTACATGAACTTTAGACACCTCACATACCAGAGAAAACAGGCTCTGGCTAAATTTGCGAGCTTCAACAAAGTTACTGATCAAAAGAATATGGAGTTTTCACACTGAGTTATGAACTTACTGTTACTTCTCGCCCTGTGCTTCCACACGTGTTACTGCTTGACTTCAATGTAAAAGTGAGAACGCGATCAGCACAGACAGCAGGCGCTGCAACGTGCCCCGACATCATAGTGACAGCTTCGTATTTTTCCAGCAGCTGTGCAACACCCAGTCAATAAGTTGTAAGTTCAAGAGATCTTTTCAACACCCCTTTTTTCTCTTTAATTTAAAGTGCTATAGTGTTTCATCATTTTATTTAAGCTGCGTGTTTGTTTTTCTTTTTCTCTTTGATCTGTGACTTGAAATTTCCCACAGAGGAACATTGGTTAAACTTGTTTAATGACACCACTGTGTTCCCTCAGCCAACACTTTAAAAAGGTGTTTTAAATATTGACTATTCTACGATTATGAAGAGAACATACTACAAGTAGCATTATAAGCTGTCGGAGCAATCTATCTGTCTCCACATTGGTGCTGTAAAAGCGTTGGCTAAATAAAGCGTGTACACTGTACGGAACACTTTGTAAAGGTGCAGGTGTAGTGAGACTAGAGTGGTTAATTAACTATTAGAGCAAAAGGCAATTTTTGTGAAACAAAACTGGAAATGGTAAAGTAGTCTCAGAATTATGCTCTTGGGTCACACGGGCGCTTGCATTTACGGTAAAAGATGAACAGTACAAAACGGGACTGGTGTCAAAAAGAAACTCCCCATTCTGTAAACCACCTAAGACAAATTGCAGAAGATTTTCAACCCTTCAAACGTAAATTGCAAATGACCATTTGATTATTTCCTGTTCAGCCTCATTCCATTTAGGAGGGGAGGAGGGAGGATTGAGTACCAACACTTTGGGGACATTCCACAAATACATTTACCCCTGTAGAACTACTTAACATACTTATAATTGTATTTCTCAAAGGTACGGGCATCGATCTAGATGCATTGTGATTTATATTCTTATGTGCTGAGTTCTTTGCAAAGAGAGCATGTAATTAGGATTGGTGACAGAATATCGTTATCATAATTTTTGAGTGATACAAATATCGTGTCAAAACCGTAGTCCAATACTTATAATGAAACTACAAAAATATTGTCACAACCAGCGTTTATACGAAAATCAAGTAAAATATTGGGTATTTAGCAAATAAGGACTTTAAATTAGTATATTCAAAACAGGTTGTTATTTAAAAGAAACATAATATGTATTTAATAATTTTAGACATAGGGCCTCATTACAACATTGGCGGGCGGCAAGTTGTAACCACCTTGGAGCCGCCAATGCGGCCGCACTCCAGCGGTGTCCATTATGACATCCCCGCTGGGCCGGCGGGCGGAAACAGAGTTTACGCCTGCCGTCCCAGGGTGGATGTAGGCCGCAACATGGGAGCCGGCTCCTAATGGAGCCAAAGGCATCGGCAGTGCAGGGTCCCCCAGGGGCCTGCGACTCCCCTTTCCGCCAGCCTTTCTGGCGGGAAGGGATCTCGTAATCCCCTGGGCAGAGCTGCAACCGCCGGGACCAACGTGGCGGAAAACCGTCAGTCCCGGTTTTAATCCGCAAGTTTGCACTGCCAGCCTCTTGGCGGTGCAACCTCCAAAACAGCCCTGGCGTCTTTGACCACCAGGGTTGTAATGAGGGCCATAGTCTTAAAAATTATATATATATATATATATATATATATATATATAAAAAATCCACCGTGAACAAGACTCTTTTGGAGTTAAAACGCGTTGGTTGTTTGTTGCGGGCTTGGAATAAAATATTGTAATATTGGCTATTCGGTGAAACGGAGTGCAATGGTTTCCCTGTTTTGGGATTTACATAACGAGGAGTAATGGTCTACCTCCTACCACTGGCACCGGCAGTCTGAGTGCACCGTGTCAGAATTGTGACCTTTTGTTTGTACATATATATATATATATATATATATATATATATATATATATAATTTGAAAACATGTAAACAATAAACAAAGAATGTTTAAAATATTACAGTTCTAAATATTATTAGTAAAATAAATGACAAATTAATAAACATATGGACAACCAACAAAAATATTTTACCTAACTAAAATAATAAAATACATTTTACATATATATATATATATATAGATTTTACACTACATTTAGAAACAAAAACATTTTATGTGGCATATGTTAAGAACATTTTAATATAAACAAAACAGTTAAAATGTAATATATATAACATCTACTGATTAACCCCTTCGCTGCCAGGCCTTTTCCCCCTCCTGTGCCGGGCCTTTTTTTGCCTATTTGGGGCAGTTCGCGCTTAGGCCCTCATAACTTTTTGTCCACATAAGCTAACCAAGCCAAATTTGCGTCCTTTTTTTCCAACATCCTAGGGATTCTAGAGGTACCCAGACTTTGTGGGTTCCCTTGAAGGAGGCCAAGAAATTGGCCAAAATACAGTGAAAATTTCGTTTTTTTCAAAAAAATTGGAAAAAGTGGCTGCAGAAGAAGGCTTGTGGTTTTTCCCCTGAAAATGGCATCAACAAAGGGTTTGCGGTGCTAAACTCAGCAGCTTCCCAGCTTTCAGGAACAGGCAGACTTGAATCAGAAAACCCAATTTTTCAACACAATTTTGGCATTTTACTGGGGCATACCCCATTTGTGCAATTTTTTGTGCTTTCAGCCTCCTTCCAGTCAGTGACAGGAATGGTCATGAAACCAATGCTGGATCCCAGAAACCTAAACATTTCTGAAAAGTAGACAAAATTCTGAATTCAGCAAGGGGTCATTTGTGTAGATCCTACAAGGGTTTCCTACAGAAAATAACAGCTGAAAAAGAAAAATATTGAAATTGAGGTGAAAAAACCATCAATTTTTCTCTACGTTTTACTCTTTTAACTTTTCCCTGCAATGTCAGATTATCGAAAGCAATATACCGTTACGTCTGCTGGACTCCTCTGGTTGCGGGGATATATAGGGCTTGTAGGTTCATCAAGAACCCGAGGAACCCAGAGCCAATAAATGAGCTGCACCCTGCAGTGCGTTTTCATTCTATACCGGGTATACAGCAATTCATTTGCTGAAATATAAGGAGTAAAAAATTGCTATCAAGAAAACCTTTGCATTTCCAAAAAGGGCACAAGATAAGGTGTTGAGGAGCAGTGGTTATTTGCACATCTCTGAATTCCGGGGTGACCATAGTAGCACGTGAATTACAGGGAATTTCTCAAATAGATGTCTTTTTTACACACACTCCTATATTTGGAAGGAAAAAATGTAGAGAAAGACAAGGGGCAATAGTACTTGTTTTGCTAATCTATGTTCCCCCAAGTCTCCCGATAAAAATGGTACCTCACTTGTGTGGGTAGGCCTAGCACCCGCGACAGGATATGCCCCAAAACACAACATGGACACATCACAGAAAACAGAGCTGTTTTTAGCAAAGTGACTACCTGTAGATTTTGGCCTCTAGCTCAGCCGCCACCTAGGGAAACCTACCAAACCTGTGCATTTCTGAAAACTAGAGACCTAGGGGAATCCAAGGAGGGGTGATTTGTGTGGCTCGGACCAGGTTCTGTTACCCAGAATCCTTTGCAAACCTCAAAATTTGGCTAAAAAAACACATGTTCCTCACATTTCTGTGGCAGAAAGTTATGGAATCTGAGAGGAGCCACAAATTTCCTTCCACCCAGCGTTCCCCCACGTCTCCCGATAAAAATGATACCTCACTTGTGTGGGTAGGCCTAGCACCCGCGACAGGATATGCCCCAAAACACAACGTGGACACATCACAGAAAACAGAGCTGTTTTTAGCAAAGTGACTACCTGTAGATTTTGGCCTCTAGCTCAGCCGCCACCTAGGGAAACCTACCAAACCTGTGCATTTCTGAAAACTAGAGACCTAGGGGAATCCAAGGAGGGGTGACTTGTGTGGCTCGGACCAGGTTCTGTTACCCAGAATCCTTTGCAAACCTCAAAATTTGGCTAAAAAAACACATGTTCCTCACATTTCTGTGGCAGAAAGTTCTGGAATCTGAGAGGAGCCACAAATTTCCTTCCACCCAGCGTTCCCCCACGTCTCCCGATAAAAATGATACCTCACTTGTGTGGGTAGGCCTAGCGCCCGCGACAGGATATACCCCAAAACACAACGTGGACATATCACAGAAAACAGAGCTGTTTTTAGCAAAGTGACTACCTGTAGATTTTGGCCTCTAGCTCAGCCGCCACCTAGGGAAACCTACCAAACCTGTGCATTTCTGAAAACTAGAGACCTAGGGGAATCCAAGGAGGGGTGACTTGCGGGGCTCGGACCAGGTTCTGTTACCCAGAATCCTTTGCAAACCTCAAAATTTCGCTAAAAAAACACATGTTCCTCACATTTCTGTGGCAGAAAGTTCTGGAATCTGAGAGGAGCCACAAATTTCCTTCCACCCAGCGTTCCCCCACGTCTCCCGATAAAAATGATACCTCACTTGTGTGGGTAGGCCTAGCGCCCGAGACAGGATATGCCCCAAAACACAACGTGGACATATCACAGAAAACAGAGCTGTTTTTAGCAAAGTGACTACCTGTAGATTTTGGCCTCTAGCTCAGCCGCCACCTAGGGAAACCTACCAAACCTGTGCATTTCTGAAAACTAGAGACCTAGGGGAATCCAAGGAGGGGTGACTTGCGTGGCTCGGACCAGGTTCTGTTACCCAGAATCCTTTGCAAACCTCAAAATTTGGCTAAAAAAACACATGTTCCTCACATTTCTGTGGCAGAAAGTTCTGGAATCTGAGAGGAGCCACAACTTTCCTTCCACCCAGCGTTCCCCCACGTCTCCCGATAAAAATGATACCTCACTTGTGTGGCTAGGCCTAGCGCCCGCGACAGGATATGCCCCAAAACACAACGTGGACACATCACAGAAAACAGAGCTGTTTTTAGCAAAGTGACTACCTGGAGATTTTGGCCTCTAGCTCAGCCGCCACCTAGGGAAACCTACCAAACCTGTACATTTCTGAAAACTAGAGACCTAGGGGAATCCAAGGAGGGGTGACTTGTGTGGCTCGGACCAGGTTCTGTTACCCAGAATCCTTTGCAAACCTCAAAATTTGGCTAAAAAAACACATGTCCCTCACATTTCTGTGGCAGAAAGTTCTGGAATCTGAGAGGAGCTACAAATTTCCTTCCACCCAGCGTTCCCCCAAGTCTCCCGATAAAAATGATACCTCACTTGCGTGGGTAGGCCTAGCGCCGGCGACAGGAAACACCCCAAAGCGCAACGTGGACACATCCTAAATTTTGGAAAAAAACAGAGGTGTTTTTTGCAAAGTGCCTACCTGTAGATTTTGGCCTCTAGCTCAGCCGGCACCTAGGGAAACCTACCAAACCTGTGCAATTCTGAAAACTAGAGACCTAGGGGAATCCAAGGAGGGGTGACTTGCGGGGCTCGGACCAGGTTCTGTTACCCAGAATCCTTTGCAAACCTCAAAATTTGGCTAAAAATACACATGTTACTCACATTTCTGTGGCAGAAAGTTCTGGAATCTGAGAGGAGCCACAAATTTCCTTCTACCCAGCGTTCCCCCAAGTCTCCCGATAAAAATGATACCTCACTTGTGTGGGTAGGCCTAGCGCCGGCGACAGGAAACACCCCAAAGCGCAACGTGGACACATCCTAAATTTTGGAAAAAAACAGAGGTGTTTTTTGCGAAGTGCCTACCTGTAGATTTTGGCCTCTAGCTCAGCCGGCACCTAGGGAAACCTACCAAACCTGTGCATTTCTGAAAACTAGAGACCTAGGGGAATCCAAGGAGGGGTGACTTGCGGGGCTCGGACCAGGTTCTGTTACCCAGAATCCTTTGCAAACCTAAAAATTTGGCTAAAAAAACACATGTCCCTCACATTTCTGTGGCAGAATGTTCTGGAATCTGAGAGGAGCCACAAATTTCCTTCTACCCAGCGTTCCCCCAAGTCTCCCGATAAAAATGATACCTCACTTGTGTGGGTAGGACTAGCGCCCACGAAAGGAAAGGGCCCAAAACACAACGTGGACACATCACATTTTTTTATAAAAAGCAGTGCCTACCTGTGGATTTTGGCCTGTAGCTCAGCCGACACCTGAGGAAACCTAGCAAACCAGTGCATTTTTGAAAACTAGAAACCCAGGGGAATCCAAGATGGGGTGACTTGCGGGGCTCTGACCAGGTTATGTTACCCAGAATCCTTTGCAAACATCAAAATTTGGCCCAAAAAACACTTTTTCCTCTCATTTCGGTGACAGAAAGTTCTGGAATCTGAGAGGAGCCACAAATTTCCTTCCACCCAGCGTTCCCCTAAGTCTCTCGATAAAAATGGTACATCACTTCTGTGGGTAGGCCTAGCGCCCACAAAAGGAAATGGCCCAAAACACAACGTGGACACAACATATTTTTTCACAGAAAACAGAGGTGTTTTTTGCAAGGTGCCTACCTGTGGTGTTTGGCCTGTAGCTCAGCCGGCCCCAGGGGGGGGTGGGGCAGAAATGCCCTAAAATAAATTTGCCACCCCAACCCCCACCCTCCCCCGCCGGGAGCGACCCTTGCCTACGGGGTCGCTCCCCCTGCGTGACATTGGCACCAAAAAACAAATCCCCGGTGCCTAGTGGTTTCTGCCCCCTTGGGGGCAGGTTGACCTAAACTCAGCCAATCTGCCCCCAAGGGGGGCAGAAATGGCCTAAATACAATTTGTCCCCCAGGGGAGCGACTTTTGCCTGATGGGTCGCTCCCCATCTCTAAAAAAAAAAAACAAAGAAAAAAAAAAAGAAAAAAAAGAAAAATTCCCCTGGCGCCTAGAGGTTTCTGCCCCCCCCCCCCGGGGGCAGTTCGGCCTAATAATAGGCCGATCTGTCCCCCGGGGGGGCAGAAATGGCCTAAAATAAATTTGCCCCCCCAACCCCCACCACCCCCCCGGGAGCGACCCTTGCCTACGGGGTAGCTCCCCCTGCGTGACATTGGCGCCAAAAAACAAATCCCCGGTGCCTAGTGGTTTCTGCCCCCTTGGGGGCAGATTGACCTAAAATTGGCCAATCTGCCCCCAGGGAGGCAGAAATGGTCTAAATACAATTTTCCCCCCCAGGGGAGCGACCCTTGCCTGATGGGTCGCTCCCCATCTCTAAAAAAAGAAACAACAAAAAAAAAAAACACAACAAAAAAATTGCCCTGGCGCCTAGAGTGTTCTGCCACCCCCCCGGGGGCAGTTCGGCCTAATAATAGGCCGATCTGTCCCCCGGGGGGGCAGAAATGGCCTAAAATAAATTTGCCCCCCAACCCCCACCCCCTCCCCGGGAGCGACCCTTGCCTACGGGGTCGCTCCCCCTGCGTGACATTGGCGCCAAAAAACAAATCCCCGGTGCCTAGTGGTTTCTGCCCCCTTGGGGGCAGATTGACTTAAAATTGGCCAATCTGCCCCCAGGGGGGCAGAAATGGTCTAAAATAAATTTGCCCCCCCAACCCCCACCCCCTCCCCGGGAGCGACCCTTGCCTACGGGGTCGCTCCCCCTGCGTGACATTGGCGCCAAAAAACAAATCCCCGGTGCCTAGTGGTTTCTGCCCCCTTGGGGGCAGATTGACTTAAAATTGGCCAATCTGCCCCCAGGGGGGCAGAAATGGTCTAAATACAATTTGCCCCCCCAGGGGAGCGACCCTTGCCTGATGGGTCGCTCCCCATCTCTAAAAAAAGAAACAACAAAAAAAAAAAACACAAAAAAAAAATTGCCCTGGCGCCTAGAGTGTTCTGCCCCCCCCCCCCGGGGGCAGTTCGGCCTAATAATAGGCCGATCTGTCCCCCGGGGGGGCAGAAATGGCCTAAAATAAATTTGCCCCCCCAACCTCCACCACCCCCCGGGAGCGACCCTTGCCTACGGGGTCGCTCCCGCTGCGTGACATTGGCGCCAAAAAACAAATCCCCGGTGCCTAGTGGTTTCTGCCCCCTAGGGGGAAGATTGACCTAAAATTGGCCAATCTGCCCCCAGGGGGGCAGAAATGGTCTAAATACAATTTGCCCCCCCCCAGGGGAGCGACCCTTGCCTAATGGGTCGCTCCCCATCTCTAAAAAAAGAAACAACAAAAAAAGAACACAAAAAAAAAATTGCCCTGGCGCCTAGAGTGTTCTGCCCCCCCCCCGGGGGCAGTTCGGCTTAATAATAGGCCGATCTGTCCCCCGGGGGGGCAGAAATGGCCTAAAATAAATTTGCCCCCCCAACCCCCACCCCCCCCCCCGGGAGCGACCCTTGCCTACGGGGTCGCTCCCCCTGCGTGACATTGGCGCCAAAAAACAAATCCCCGGTGCCTTGTGGTTTCTGCCCCCTTGGGGGCAGATTGACCTAAAATTGGCCAATCTGCCCCCAGGGGGGCAGAAATGGTCTAAATACAATTTGCCCCCCCAGGGGAGCGACCCTTGCCTGATGGGTCGCTCCCCATCTCTAAAAAAAGAAACAACAAAAAAAAAAAACACAAAAAAAAAATTGCCCTGGCGCCTAGAGTGTTCTGCCCCCCCCCCGGGGGCAGTTCGGCCTAAAAATAGGCCGATCTGTCCCCCGGGGGGGCAGAAATGGCCTAAAATAAATTTGCCCCCCCAACCCCCACACCCCCCCCCCGGGAGCGACCCTTGCCTACGGGGTCGCTCCCCCTGCGTGACATTGGCGCCAAAAAACAAATCCCCGGTGCCTTGTGGTTTCTGCCCCCTTGGGGGCAGATTGACCCAAAATTGGCCAATCTGCCCCCAGGGGGGCAGAAATGGTCTAAATACAATTTGCCCCCCCAGGGGAGCGACCCTTGCCTGATGGGTCGCTCCCCATCTCTAAAAAAAGAAACAACAAAAAAAAAAACCACAAAAAAAAAAATTGCCCTGGCGCCTAGAGTGTTCTGCCCCCCCCCGGGGGCAGTTCGGCCTAATAATAGGCCGATCTGTCCCCCGGGGGGGCAGAAATGGCCTAAAATAAATTTGCCCCCCCAACCCCCACACCCCCCCCCCGGGAGCGACCCTTGCCTACGGGGTCGCTCCCCCTGCGTTACATTGGCGCCAAAAAACAAATCCCCGGTGCCTAGTGGTTTCTGCCCCCTAGGGGGCAGATTGACCTAAAATTGGCCAATCTGCCCCCAGGGGGGCAGAAATGGTCTAAATACAATTTGCCCCCCCAGGGGAGCGACCCTTGCCTGATGGGTCGCTCCCCATCTCTAAAAAAAGAAACAACCAAAAAAAAAAACACAAAAAAAAAATTGCCCTGGCGCCTAGAGTGTTCTGCCCCCCCCCGGGGGCAGTTCGGCCTAAAAATAGGCCGATCTGTCCCCCGGGGGGGCAGAAATGGCCTAAAATAAATTTGCCCCCCCAACCGGCACACCCCCCCCCGGGAGCAACCCTTGCCTACGGGGTCGCTCCCCCTGCGTGACATTGGCGCCAAAAAACAAATCCCCGGTGCCTTGTGGTTTCTGCCCCCTTGGGGGCAGATTGACCTAAAATTGGCCAATCTGCCCCCAGGGGGGCAGAAATGGTCTAAATACAATTTGCCCCCCCAGGGGAGCGACCCTTGCCTGATGGGTCGCTCCCCATCTCTAAAAAAAGAAACATCAAAAAAAAAAAACACAAAAAAAAAATTGCCCTGGCGCCTAGAGTGTTCTGCCCCCCCCGGGGGCAGTTCGGCCTAATAATAGGCCGATCTGTCCCCCGGGGGGGCAGAAATGGCCTAAAATAAATTTGCCCCCCCACACCCCCCCCGGGAGCGACCCTTGCCTACGGGGTCGCTCCCCCTGCGTGACATTGGCGCCAAAAAACAAATCCCCGGTGCCTAGTGGTTTCTGCCCCCTTGGGGGCAGATTGACCTAAAATCGGCCAATCTGCCCCCAGGGGGCAGAAATGGTCTAAATACAATTTGCCCCCCAGGGGAGCGACCCTTGCCTGATGGGTCGCTCCCCATCTCTAAAAAAAAAAAAAGAACAAAAAAAAAAAACACAAAAAAAAAATTTGCCCTGGCGCCTAGAAGTTTCTTCCCCCCCTGGGGGCAGATCGGCCTAATAATAGGCCGATCTGCCCCCAGGGGGGGCAGAAAAGGCCTTCCCAAAAAATTGCCCCCCCTGGGAGCGACCCTTGCCAAATGACCCTTGACATTCGCGCGCAAAAACAAACTCCCTGGTGTCTAATGGTTTCTGCCCCCCTTGGGGGCAGATTGGCCTTATCAAAATAGGCCAATCTGCCCCCAAGGGGGGCAGAAATGGCCTAAATATATATTGCCCCGTAGGGGAGCGACCCTTGCCTAAGGGATCGCTCCCCACCTAAAAAAAAAGAATTCATCACAAAAAAAAAAAAAAAAAAAATGGTCCCTGGTGCCTAGAGGTTTCTGCCCCCCCTGGGGGCAGATCGGCCTAATAATAGGCCAATCTGCCCCCAGGGGGGGCAGAAAAGGCCTTCCTAAAAAAAATGCCCCCCTGGGAGCGACCCTTGCCCAAGGGGTCGCTCCCTTTTGCCAATTTCAAGAAAAAAAAAAAATCCCTGGTGTCTAGTGGGGTTTCAAAAGCCGGATTGCAAGCAATCCAGCTTTTGAAACCTGTGAGAGACTTCAAAGGGAAGGAAATACATTTCCTTCCCTTTGAAGCCTCTCGGGGCCTCCCCCATGGGATTGAAAAAGAAATGCAAAAGCATTTCTTTTTCAATCGCGCTGGAAGCTCTGCTTCCAGCGCGATGGGGGAGACCCTGTGACTAATCAGCGCGCGCTCGCGCGCTGACGTCACAAGGGGGGTTGGGGGAGGTCGGGGGTGGGAGGGGAAGGGCTTCCCCTTCCATCCCTGACTTGGGGGGTGGGGGGGAACCCCACAGAGGGAGCGAGAGCGCTCCCTCTGGGCTGTGTGCCGAGGACGTAGTGGTTACGTCCTCGGCACAGCAGCACTGTGCCGCAGGACGTAACCACTACGTCCGCGGCACAGAAGGGGTTAAAGGCATATAGTAGAAAATAGTATGAACATTTTTAAACACAACATGATAAAATAAATAATAACAACAAATAGCAATGTAACAAATATTAAAAATCCAGTATGGCCTCCCTCCCTCCAAGTCTGATGAGTCCTTTTGCCACTCCATTGACCTCATAGCCTGCCATGGCCTACCTTCTTCTCCCTGTTTGGGTCACTGACCTCTTCTCCTGGGCCTCGGCCTGTCTTTCAGATGGCCGCCTTCTCCCCAGTGTTGTGCAGGCCTGTTTCCCCCCCCCGACTCATCCTGGCAGCCTTGGACACACTCCTCAAACTATGACCAGGCACCTTGTGGGGTCTGAAAGAAGAATGCCTTCCCATGGATTGGAGCCTTTAATGTAGCTGGAAAAAGGAACATATACTGTATTTGGACACTCTGCAGTTTAGCTTTCACAGAATCAAAGGTGTGTCGTTGTTTCTGGATCTCACTTGTTTAGTCAGCAAAAATGAGAGTAATGGAGTTCTGATGCTGGACTTCTTCTAGTTTGTGCACCTCTGCAAGGATCATGTCCTGGTCCTGAAAATGTAAGAAGTGAGCAAAAACTGGCCTTGGGGGGGACCCAGTGCCTTCTACTCCCCAGTGCTTGGTGGGAATGTCCAATCACAAAGTCGGGGCATGATACAACATAATCAAGATTCTAGGGATTGGAGAATGTTTGTACCCTCAACGTCCTCTGGAAACCCCACAAACCTCAGGTTGTGCCGCATGGCCCGGTTCTTTGCATCCTCAAGTCTCTACATCACACCCTTAGTGGTCATCTGGGTCTCTGTCATTTCATGATGGATGTCACGAAACAGATCCTCCAGTTCCAAAATTCGAGTTTCAGCTGAATATGGCAGCAGGCCACCCGCAGCATCCTTTGGGGGAGCGAGCAGAAGACAAGAGTCAGTCCAGCATGTTTCTAATAGATATTGCCCATTCAGCTGGGCAGTGAGGTCACCACAAAGAGGTCAACACAGACTGAGCAGGAGCCAATAGTAGTCTCTCCCATAGAACTTGAGGACCAGTGTGTGCAACTGCCAAACTGTAAGGTCCCTGTCAGGGTCAGGAATGTGTAGAGGCTTGTTGGCGGAACCCAGAGACGCAAACAGCCTGCATCCAACAACTCGACGTGGGACATCTCCTGCACCATGCAGGAACCTGCAACCATCTTTTCTGGTGCACTTCTGTACTTTTCTTCTGACCGGAGAATCCACTTTTGCACCTTCTTCTAGGTTGGCAGGGGCTCCTGTCCTTCCTGGACTCTTCTGTGACTTCTGGACTTGGTCTCCTCTCTCCATAGGTATTCTGGTCCTGGAATCCAGCATTTATTGCTTGCAGTCTTGATTGGTTCTTGCAAAATCCTTTATCACGACTAGTAGTGTGTCCTGAGGAAACTTGCTGTACTTTACGCCTGCTTTCCTGGGCTCTGGGGTGGGGTAATTTACTTACCTTTGGTGTTTTCCTACACTACCACTGCCCCTCTACACACTACACTTTCCTAGAGGGAATTCAACATTTGCATTACACTATTTTAGTATATGGTTTGTGTTGCCCCTAGGCCCATTGCAATCTATTGTATCTTCTACTGTTTGCACTATTCTATGACTGTTTACTTAACTGATTGTGGTTACTAGTGTATACATTGTGTATAATACCTACCTCCAGAAGGAGTATTGCCTCTAATATATTTTTGGCCTTGTGCAATAAAATAAAGTACCTTTATTTTTGGTAACACTGAGTATTTTATTTTATTTTGTATAAGTACTGTGTAACTATAGTGGCATTACAGGAGCTTTACATGTCTGCTTAGTTCAGCCTAAGGTGCTCTGCTACAGCTACCTCTAGACAGCTAGAACACTAACTACATTTCACTAATAAGGGATAACTGGACATGGTATAAGGTGTAAGTACCTTAGGTACCCACTATATAGCAGACCAGCCTCCTACACCCAGTCTCACGTGATGAGATGCTCACGATTCGTGCTTTGATCTTTAAAGTGCTTGTTTAAAAAATCAGAACTCAATTTCTACAGACTGAGTTTTTCTCAATTTGGTGGTAAATAATTTATGACAATGCACTCTACTTTTCAGAATTGGTGTGTGATTTTTCTTGTGTTGTGTTTTCACCTTATTATTGTGTGCTAAATAAATACTTTACACATTGCATCTGTTTGAGCCTGCGTTAAGCATGGGTTGATTTTGTGACTTTTTATGGCTCACCCTGCCAGGGATTGTGGCTGTTGCTTGACAAGGGCTCATACCACAGTCAACCAGCAACCAAATTTCTCACAAGAAGCAATACATATATAAACAAAAACAAATCTTTGTTGATAAACTTCGGATAAATTTGACTTTTAGTATTCTTTCTGCACTTGCTCTCTCATCGTCCATCTAATGATTTATAACTGAGAGACCTCCTCATCTTCATAGGTTGTAGATACACTTTGGGCCGTATTTATACTCTGGTTGCGCCGAATTTGCGTCTTTTTTTTCGACGCAAATTCGACGCTAAACTAACGCCAACTAACGCCATATTTATACTATGGCGTTAGACGCTTCGGGCGCCAAAGTGCCCGGAGTGTGCGTCATTTTTTAGCGTGAACCCCTTCCTTGCGTTAATGATATGCAAGGGAGGCGTTCCCGTCTTAAAAAATGACTCCCAGGCCTTTACGTGGTATTTATACTCCCGGGCAAAAATGACGCCCGGGAGTGGGCGTGGCCAAAAACGGCGCATTTGTGCCGCTTTTTAACGCCTGGGTCAGGCATGGCGTTAAGGGACAAGTGGGCTCAAAATGAGCCCAGAGTGCCCTCCCCTGCCCCCAGGGACCCCCCCTGCCACCCTTGGCCACCCCAGGAGGACACCCAAGGACGGAGGGACCCATCCCATGGACATTAAGGTAAGTTCAGGTAAGTATTTTTTTTTATATTTTTTGTGGCATAGGGGGGCCTGATTTGTGCCCCCCTACATGCCACTATGCCCAATGACCATGCCCAGGGGACAGAAGTCCCCTGGGCATGGCCATTGGGCAAGGGGGCATGACTCATATCTTTACAATGATAGGAGTCATGTTGATGGGGGATGGGCGTCGAAAAAAAATGGCGCAAGTCGGGTTACGACGATTTTTTCGACGTAACCTGACTTGCCCCATTTTAAGACGCCCATGCGCCATTTTCCCCCTACGCCGGCGCTGCCTGGTGTACGTGGTTTTTCTCGCGCACACCAGGCAGCGCCGGTCTGCTTGCGCCGGCTAACGCCATTCAATAAATACGGCGCCCGCATGGCGCTTCAGAATGGCGTTAGCCGGCGCAAAACATTTTGACGCTAAACTGCGTTAGCGCAGTTTAGCGTCAAAAAGTATAAATATGGGCCTTTGTCTTCTGGAACATTCTACATAAGACTATTTCACTAACTAATCACATTCTAAAATCCACCTCTTTACTATATTCGAAAGCCCCCTTTTATGTCTTCTTGTAGCATGCCTCCACAATCTAACATATAAGTAAGTGACTTTGTTTACTTTTTTGACTTCTATGGTTCCGTGAGCTAAAATGTCCCTGTTGATATCTGTAGTGATATTCAAATCATGTGCTCAAATCCAGGCTAGGTCAACTCAACCTTTCAACCATCTTAGATCTAAAGTTTCAGTAACATGTATGCTAAAATCTCCTAACTACAGGTCGTCCAAAGAAAAAAATGCTGGGAACAAGTAGAAGTATGCTACTATGAAAATGACTGCTTTTACTACTACTACTATGACCTATACTACTACTGCTGCTAATACTAATGATTATAAGTACATCAAATAATAACAGTATCATCTATTATTATTGTTGTTGTTGTTATTATTGTTATTATTATTATTATTAACCCCTTCACTGCCAGGCCTTTTCCCCCTCAGGTGCCAGGCCTTTTTTGGGCTATTTGGGGCAGGGCACGCTTAGACCCTCATAACTTTTTGTCCACATAAGCTACCCAAGCCAAATTTGTGTCCTATTGTCCCAACATCCTAGGGATTGTAGAGGTACCCAGACTTTGTGGGTCCCCTTGAAGAAGACCAAGAAATTAGCCAAAATACAGTGAACATTTTATTTATTTATTTTTTAAATGGGAAAAAGGGCTGCTGAAGAAGGCTTGTGGTTTTTTCCCTTACATCAACAAAGGGTTTGCAGTGATAAAATCACCAGCTTCCCAGCTTTCAGGAACAGGCAGACTTGAATCAGAAAACCCAATTTTTCAACACAATTTTGGCATTTTACTGGGACATACCCAATTTTTTCATTTTTTTTGTGCTTTCATCCTCCTTCCAGTCAGTGACAGAAATGGGTGTGAGACCAATGCTGGATCCCAGAAACCAAAACATTACAGTAGACAAAATTCTGAATTCAGCAATGTGTAATTTGCATAGATCCTACAAGGGTTTCCTACAGAAAACAAAAGTTGAAATAAAAAAATATTGAAATTGAGGTGAAAAAATCTGCCATTTTTCTCTACGTTTTACTCTGCAACTTTTTCCTGCAATGTCAGTTTTTTTAAAGCAATGTACCATTATATCAGCTGGACTCTTCTGGTTTGGGGATATATAGGGCTTGTAGGTTCATCAACAACCCTAGGTACCCGGAGCCAATAAATGAGCTGCACCTTGCAGTGGGTTTTCATTCTATGCTGGGTATACAGCAATTCATTTGCTGAAATATAAAGAGTGAAACATAGGTATCAAGAAAACCTTTTTATTTCCAAAATGGGCACAAGATAAGGTGTTGAGGAGCAGTGGTTATTTGAACATCTCTGAATTGTGGGGTGCCCATACTAGCATGTGAAGACAGGGCATTTCTCAAATAGACGTCTTTTTTACACACTGTCTTATATTTGGAAGGACAAAATGTAGAAAAAGACAAGGGGCAATAACACTTGTTTTACTATTCTATGTTTCCCCAAGTCACCCAATAAAAATGGTACCTCACTTGTGTGGGTAGGCCTAGCGCCTGCCACAGGAAATGCCCAAAAACACAACGTGGACACATCACATTTTCCCAAAGAAAATTGCCCCCGGGGGGCAGAAATGACCTAATAATAATTTGCCCCCCAAACATAAAAAAAGAAAAAAAACAATGAATAAAATTAGCCCTGGTGTCTAGTGGATTTCTGCCCCCGCCACAGACGCCACAGGGGGTTGGGGGAACGGAGGTAGAAGGGGAAGGGATTCCCCTTCCATTTCTGCCCAGGGCAGAGGGGTGCTCGGCCATCTGGGGGCGCGCTAGAGCTCCCCTTGGGGGCCCATAGCAGGACGAGCTGGTCTTGTCCTCAGCACCGGGCAACCGGTGTTAAGGGCGAGACCAGCTCATCCGGGGCACCCTAGGGGTTAAAAATAATTGCAGTAATCATCATAAAGGTAACACATTATTAATAGTAGAAATAGCAGTTTTATTTGTGTTACCATTTCCTTATCATGCCTGCCCCTCCATTCTTCTTCTATTCAACTCTCCTGACACAGTATGCCTGCTTCCTCCACCATAGCATCCAAGCTTATGTAAACATCTTCAGAGTCAACCCTCATTATTCCTCATCAAATCCTTTGTCCCTCAGATCATTACACCTTGAGCATGCTCTTTTTATTTATTTATTTTATTTTAGAAAATACAAATCCATGTTATGTTTTTATATTTGAAATCAACTCAGTTTAATTGTACCAATTAAAAAACAGGCTGTTTACTAACAGCAATATTCATAATGAATTACCATTAATTTATACAAGTCAACAAAGCTGTTTTCCTACAGTTGTTTGGACACTACATTCAATATTAGAATAACAAAGCATCACATAAATTGACTCGACTTCCTATCATTCATTCATTTGCACAAGTTATCAATTCAGCTTGAAAAGTTTCAAATAGTCTTACAAATACAAGTAATCTTCTTGTGCAGAAGTGACTGTTTTCTTTTAAACAATTATTTCACACATTTTTTTTCAAAAATATTAGCACCGTCAAATTTCATCACTAACATGATAAGGACCATACAGACCAACACTCCTGAGCAGGATGCCTTTTGTTTCTGCAGACAGTGGGGAGACAGGGACAAGGAGGGTAAACTCACCCCCAAACAGGATTTACCATTTACCTCTAGGGTGGGCTACCTTGCTCCTCAGTACTGAGGAAAGATCGTGCCATCATGAAGGGGGAAAGAATGTGGCATTCTGGGATAACCATGTGCCACACATCACAGGAACTTTGTCAGTAGATAGAAATGGACCCAGTAGCTCCTTGATGAGTGACAATGTGGTCCCTCCAGGTCCCTTTCCTGGGATAAATATGGCACCCCTGTTACATTGACCCTCAGTAGACCACTCTGCACCCATTCGAAGTGCTCAAAGAGGGGATGTGATGTTGGAGCAACAACACCCCTTGCACTTTGGTCTAGTGGAGTTTGGACCCTGTTCTGTGCACCAGGCTTGGGAAAGAGCTGATTCCCAGCCCTAGTCAGAAACAGAGATTGCAAGAATCAGTTGTCTTACCTCCTAGCATGGGTCTAAGGACACTTAAACTGAAAGAGCTCAAGTTGCATCTCTGGTAGCTACTGCAGATGTTAGTCATCTGTGGACACCAAACTTTACCCTCATCAAGCACACAGCGTCAGCAGCATCCTTAAGCATCTTTGAGCCTGCATTCCTCAGAATCAGGACCACTCCATTATCCTCTCTTTTGATCATCAGTTGAAAGTTTGGCTCTTGCTGTATAAATGCTTGGGTGGCCAAGTAACTGTTCAAAGCATGCTTTCTGGCCCATTATACCTATGTCCTGCCAGACTTGGTCACCCAAATTGGGCCAAAATTGTTGACCTTAGGCCCAGATTTACAAGAATCTGGCACATCAGTAATGATGCACCAGATTTCTTGCGCCCCCCCCCGCCTCCGTCATCTAACAACAACATGGATGTGCTGTATTTACAGTACAGCGCACTATGGAGCATGTTAGGTCAACAGCGTCAAAATCTATGATGCTAATGTGGCGCTTTGCTGCACTAGCATCAAAAATGTTGACGCTAGTGCAGCAAAGTGCAAGGAGGCCCATTGACTTTAATGGTTGTATCTTTTTAATGCCTGCTTTCAGCAGGCATTAAAAATGATGCCAAAAATAGACCAATGAAATCTTGTAGATTCCATTGCGCCATTTTTGTGGGCCTCCTAATGCCGCAAACGCCCCCTTGCATACATTATGCCTGGCACAGGCAAAATGTTGCACAAGGGGTTCGCAAAGTGGCGTAATGCAGGCATTGTGAACTTTGTAAATATGGCGTGACGATTTCTGCCTCATTGAGCCACATTAGCGTAAAAAAAATGATGCTAATGTGGCACAAAGAGATGCTAGGGCCTTGTAAATTTGCCCCTAACTTTTACAAACTTTTCAAAGGTTTCCAAACATTTTGCTGGCCAATGCTTTTTTGTGGTTTATACAAAAGTTATATATTAGTTCTGAAATCTGCACCTCCAGAACAATCCAGAGGTTTCAATGTTTTAAGTCTCTAAAAATGTATGAAGGTCTGCTCTTTTTTTTATACATTTGTGTCTTGTTTCTTCTGTGGCATGTGATTTTCTTATTCTGTTGTTTGGTGCTGTTAAATGCTTTACACATTGCACCTTTGTTAAGCCCTACTGCTTGAAGCTGCAGCTTTAGAGGCATGTGACTTTAAATGATATGGTAAGTTTAGTTAGAATTGGGATTATCTCACAATTATAAGAAGAAACACATTGCCATAGAAATGAAAAATGATTGCACACATCCATAAAGTCAATAACACTGGCAACCTTTTTTCTTGAATTAATTGTAAGTTCTTATACATTATGAGTGAAGTTGTTAATATACAAAATCCTTACTCCATACCATAATAACTATGGTTGGTTGGCTGAAATCATACCACACAGCAGCCAATAAATGATCTACAAAGTCACAAAAATAAAATAAGAAAATAATGCAATCTCCATTTAAGCCTCTTTCAATTACAACATTCCCTCCACTTAAAAATGGGACCATGCTTCCTAAGCCCAAGGAAGTAAACCACAACTTTATTGTTTTCAGTGATTATCAAATAACATTGAAACTGGCAAGTATGTCTATGATCTATTATTTAAAATGAACACAGTTTCTACTTTAGGCATTGTGCATTTCACTTTGGACACTATTCAACAATCAAGTTTTTTTTTTGTCATTTAAACATTTTGGCCCTCACTATGACATTGGAGGTAAATCCCGCTAATCGCCATGCTGACGGACGCCAACTTACCACCGCGGCGGCAGATATCCGTTCACCATATTATGACACATACACATCAATCTGACAGAATTCAGCCACAGACACAAATCCGCCAGACCAAAGGTCAGTGATAAACTGGCAGTATCAAAGCCCACACCGTTACGCCAACACAACAACGCCCACCACATTATGACACACGAATCACCACGGCAGACATTCAACGACGGTAAACATTTGGCGGTACATACCGCCACGCTTACAATGGACACCCACAGACAAAACAACACCACATTGGACAATTCAAACAACACACACCTGACACCCATACACACATCACAACCACACCACTATAAAACACACACACATTACCCACAACAATTTACAAATACAAATCATTGGCACAAGACTGACACCAAGACCACTTGGCCAACTGGATCCACACACCACTCACACCCATACACCACTCTTGCACTACACTCCACACACCCCAAAATATTACCCAACACACCCTAACCAACACACCTCACATACCACCCATGGCACCACAAAGACACCCCTGTTTCACAGAGGAGGAGTTAAGGGTCATGGTGGAGGAAATTGTCAGGGTAGAGCCACAGTTATTTGGAGCACAGGTGCAGCAGATATCCATTGCAAGGAAGATGGAGCTATGGTGGAGAATCGTGGACAGGGTCAACGCCGTGGGGCAGCACCCTAGAATAAGGGACGACATAAGGAAGCGGTGGAGCTACAGGGGTAGGTACGTTCCATAGCAGCAAGACACCAGCTCGCTATCCAGAGGACTGGAGGTTGAGCCCCACCTCCTTCCCTACAACTCACAGCATGGGATGAGCAAGTCTTGGCAATACTGCATCCTGAAGGCCGGGCTGGAGTCGGAAGAGGACTGGACTCTGGTAAGTCAACTTTCAATGATTATCACCTGCATACCTGCATGCCATCACATACCCTCACCCTCACTCCCATCACTCTACTCCATTGCACACAATCCTCCATCAAATCTCACTAATCACAATGCCATGCTGTACCAATGCATGGACACCCCTCAGAGCCCTGCATGGACACTCTTCACTAAAACATGTATAGCAGAGAGAACTAACAATCCCACCATACACCAACATACACAAGTAAAAGCTGGCAGGGCAACACCTGCCATAGAGGGGAAGCCAGGGATGTACAATATATCATACACATTAACCATATCACATTATTTACATCCCCACAGGTACCCCAGCCTATGTCAGCGGAGAGGAGGTGCCAGCACTATCCAGTCCCCCAACTGAAGAGGCCCACAGTGATGACAGTAACTCTGGTCTTCAGGATCTGGACGATCTACCTGGCCCATCAGGGACCACTGGCCAGCTAGTTACCCAAGCCCAATCACAGAGCCTCCCCCATCAGGAAATAACACCACAGCACTGACCCAGCGTACTCACACCCCTGTCCCCAGGACACGTCAATCAGCAGTGTGCCCACCTCTACAGGGACCGCAGGCTGCACCTCTCACCCAAGACAATCAGGGACCTGGGGTCAGTGGCAGTGGCAGTGGGCACACGGTTCAGGGGATAGAGGCACAGGTCACTAGGGACACTGGGAGGTGTGCTGTGCACCAGGGGGAGGACAGGCCCAGGGAACTGACTCTCCAGGAGGCGCCCTGTGAGATCCTGGGAGCCTACCAACATTCCCAGGACACGATGGGCCAGATCCTGGACAACCTGCAGGAGAACTGGCGGCTGCAGGAGGAACAGTACCAGGGGATCAGGGAGGACTTGCAGGCCATCAACAACCCTGATCTCCATAGCAGAGTTGCTGGCAAACATGTCTAACATTATGAGGGAGGCAGTCTCACACCAGCGGGCCCCTGCCACTAGCCAGTCATCTGAACAGCCTTCCACTTCCACTGCTGCTAGTGGCCAGGAGGCCCCGCCGCAGGACTCATAGGCCACCAGTACCCCTCCCCTTGCAGAAGGTGAACCACCCCTCAAACGTTCCTTGTAATCCAGGAGGAAGCCAGAGACACTTGTCAAGACCCCCGCCAGGAAATGAGACACTTCTGCTTGTCACCCTTGTGTCCCACACAGTCACCCTGTCCATCTTGAACTTCCATTGCTCCCCTCCCTATGTCCCCCTGGACATTGTACATGTGCTACAAACAAACTGAAACAATACCCTGGACTTTCCTCCATCATCAGCCCATCCTATTGCACTTTCCCCCTATATATTGCCACTTCAATAAACACCCTTTGATAGAAATTAATTTTAAGTATATCATGTATTTCAAATATGTATTGATTGAAACAGGTACAACTAGTGCAAATGAACTGTACATAGAATGAGCATAGAATTAATGACCGGTAGCCGGCTCTTGTGATCAAACCAGGAGTATTTGTCATATCACCAACATCTGCAAAATGAATAGCCAGTGGGCATAGAGTGGGAAATACCAGCATGTCAATGCCACACAGAATAGAACCAGTCATTGAAATTTAAAGTTACACTGTCTCACCTCTGTGTCATTGGAAGTACTGACGGATTACAATTGTTCTGTTGTCCTCATCCTCACTGTCCACAGGCTCAACTGCTGCCACAGGGGTATCTCCAGTCTCCTCCTCCTGCAGAAAAGGGGCATTGCATCTGAGGGCCAGGTTGTGCAACATGCAGCATGCCACTACTATCTGCAGACCTTCTTGGATAAGTAGCACAGAGATCCACCTGTTAGGTGGAGGCACCAGAACCTGGCCTTCAGGAGGCCAAAGGTTCTCTCAATAATCCATCTCGTTCGCCCATGTGCCTCATTGTAACATTCTTCTGCCCTTGTCCTGGCATTCCTCACAGGGGTCAGCAGCCATGAAAAGTGTGGGTAACCAGAATCAGCTTCAAACATTGAGGGACAACATTTAGCCACACACTATCCTATATGTCCCACACCATACCCATACACTAACATAGACTGGGTGGGAACTAGGGCTCACCTATTAGCCACACCCTGCACCTCTGTAGTTGTTCCATCACATTGGGATGCTGCTATTCCTCAGGACAAAGGCATCATGCACCGACCCAGGATATTTAGCATTGACGTGCGAGATGTACTGGTCTGCCAGGCACACCATCTGCACATTCATGGAGTGGAAACTCTTAAGATTCCTGAACACCTGTTCATTCTGGTGGCGGGGACGACAAATGCAATATGTGTTCCATCAATCGCCCCAATTATTTTGGGGATATGTCCCATTGCATAAAACTCCTCCTTCCTGGGGGAATGTAATAGAGCTGCACATGTGTTTTATCAGGGCAGACAATACTCTTGTCAGCACCATTGAGAACATTGGCTGTTACATTCCTGCTGCCAAGCCCACTGTCACTTGGAAAGAACCAGTAGCCAGCAAATGGAGCATTCATAGAACTTGCACAAAAGGGGGGATCCCAGTAGGGTGACGAATAGCAGATATCAGGTCAGGCTCCAGCTGGGCACACAGCTCTGTGATGCTGGCCCCGTTCAATCTATAGGTGAGGATAATGTGCCTGTCCTTCAGTGTAGCCAAGTCCACCAGGATTCTGTACACGGGGGTATGTCTCCATCTCCTATTCATCTGCAGCAGTAGGAATCTAATGGACAAAGGAGCGAGGAGCCTGTCACAAACTGAACAATGGAGCCACAACAGTAGTTTGCAATCTGTATACATGAAATTGAACAGTGTGATCCGTACAGTATGTGCCTAATTCTCCTGTGGTGCAGCATTATTCCATAGGCCTGCTCCCCCCTGAAATGGCATCCGCCTGTTCTGTGTGGAGGGACAGGTGGAAGTGAGCTAATGCTCCTGACGTTGTGTGCTGTGGCGGAAGGCAGTCGGGAACTGACATGCAATTCCTCATTGGTGAATTTTGGGCCCAATGGGGTACAGTGGCCAATGATGATCCATGCCAGAAATGACGGTATTCACCACCACAGACTTGACCGTCATTTTCTATTATATTCCTCACTTGTTTCCTGACCTTCCATAGGAGAGGACCTACACTGCATGTGCTGCTGTGACCTGTGTCTGGAATCTACCATGGCCCGTGTGACCGGGGAAAGGGTCCCAGTCTTCACTTCAGAGGAGTTGTAGAGACTGGTGGATGGGGTCCTACGCCAGTATGGACCGCTGTATGGGCCTCCAGACCAACAGCTGAGTACACTCTGGGCATGATGCATGTGGCATGCCTGTATGGAGGTGTGTGTGAAGGCATTGTGTAAGGGGGAGGGATGTCCTCCTGGCTAGGTACACATTGAGTGCTGGGCTATGTGTGTGCCACTTCTGCTGTAAATGGGTATGGTGGGCCATTTGCGTAACTGGATGTCAGTATTGCCTCTGCAGGTGAGCGCCCATCAAAAGAAGGGTATATGGCATGCCATCACCAAGGAGGTGCGGACCCTGGGGGTCTATGGCAGATGGAGCACCCACTGTCACAAATGGTGAGAGGACCTGAGACGCTGGGCACGGAAGACTGTGGAGGACCAGGTGGGGATGGCCTCCCAATGAGGAAGGGGTGCCTGTCGAACCCTAACCCCCCTGATGGCCAGCATACTGGTGGTGGCGTACCCAGAGCTGGATGGGCGCTTGAGGGCAAGACAGCAGCCACAAGGGGGTGAGCACAGTGTCTATCATTACAACTTATGCCTGGTGGGGTGGTATCCGGGTGGTGTTTGTGTGTCAGTGGGTGCCCCAAGGCCAGGCCAGACATATCAGCATAGGTCCTCTGCTGGGTAAGGGTCTGAAGGGAAAATACTGCCTACCTAGCTTGTTAGCATCCACTACTGGCCAGGGCTGCGTGTGTCCCAGGTGTGCTGCAGTTGGCGGTGTGTGCTCATCCTCATGCCTTGGTGGCTAGCAATATCACTGGTAGTGCAATGCATAGTGTGTAGGCCTGTACATTGTTTTGGCATCCTCTCCTTATGTGCAATAGCATCACCTGGTGGAGGAGAATAGGCACTGGCGATGGAGGAAACTGCATCCCACAGGACCCTGGAGGCAGAGTCCACCAACGCAGAGGGCACCAGTGGGACGGAGGGTGAGGGGAGCACCATGGCTGAGACAGGAGGGGATAACACAGACTCTAACACCTCCTCCGATGGGAGCTCCCTTGTGGTGGCGGACACCTCATTAACACTACAGGTACAGCCGCCACCCCCATACCAGCACCGCCATCCCACCAGCCCCTCAAGCGACTTTTCTGTGCCCGCTCACCCAGGAGGGAGGGCATCTCCTTTGCCCCAGGCACCTCAGGCCCTGCCCCAGTCAGCCCTGCTGCCCTAAGTGAGGAGACAATTGACCTCCTGAGATCCATCTCTGTAGGGCAATCAACGGTTGTGAATGTCATCCAGGGGCTGGCAGCCCAGATGCAACAATCTAATGCATTCCTGGAGGACATTCACAATGGATTGGCTACCCAACAGACATTGATTAAGGCTCTGGCCTCCTCTCTGATGGCAGCCATTGTCCTTGTTTCTACCGTCCCCCCTCCAACTTCCACTTCCCAGTCCTATCCTCCTCAACCCCAACCCATCCCACGCACACAGGCAGACAAGCATGCACACAGTACAACACACAAGAGTGGCACAGGCAAACACTACACTTCATCCCACAAGCACTCATACAAACACCATCCAGTTGCAGACACAACAACATCCACTATTTCCACTGTCTGCCCCTCCTCCTTCCTTCTCCACCTCCCACTCAGTTATGTCCACACTAACACCTGAATGTACTACATCATCATAAATTACCTGCATCATCACCACACCAAGCAGAACACCCACCTCACTGGCGGACATCTCCACAACATCCATGCACACGTCCCCTGTGTCCTCTCCCACCATGGCTGTCCCCCCCAAGGTACACAAACACAAGCACTCAGACATCCAACAGCCATTCACCTCACAACAGCATACAACCCATGCACCTGCACCCAAATCCAGCAGACAAACATATCCAACAACCTCTCCCTCATCCTCCACTCCCATTACTTCTCCCTCCTCCCGCCCCAATGTCCCTAATAAGCTTTTCCTTTCCACCGCTGACCTCTTCCCCCCGTCCTGCACGTATGGCCAGGGTATCTGTAGGAAAGTACCATCTTCCTTGGCATGTTACCCCCATTTTTACCTGTATGTCAGTATGTTTTTGCCTGTCTCACTGGGATCCTGCTGATCAGAACACCAGTGCTCATAGTTTATGGCCTAATGTGTGTGTCTGTATAGTGCTTAACTGTGTCACTGAGGGTCTGCTAACCAGAACCTCAGTGCTTATGCTCTCTCTGCTTTTAAATTTGTCACTTTAGGCTAGTGACTTCATTTACCTATCTCAATTGGCACATTGGACCCCCCCTTTTAAGTCCCTAGTATGTGGTACCTAGGCACCCAGGGCATTGGGGTTCCAGGAGATCCATATGGGCTGCAGCATTTATTTTGCCACCGATAGGGAGCTCAGACAAACTCTTGCACAGGCCTGCCATTGCAGCCTGCGTAAAATAACGCACACATTATTTCACAGCCATTTTCACTGCACTTAAGTAACTTATAATTCACCTATATGTCTAATCTTCACTTGCTGAAGGTTAGGTGCAAAGTTACTAAGTGTGAATGCACCTTTGCACTAGTGAAGGTGCCCCCACATAGTTCAGGGCAATTTCCCCGGACTTTGTAGGTGCGGGGACTCCATTGCACATGTACACTACATATAGGTCAATACCTATATGTAGCTTCACAATGGTAACTCTGAATATGGCCATATAGCATGTCTAAGATCATGGAATTGTCCCCCATTTCAAATCTGGTATTAGAGAGCCAATTCCATGCATCCTGGGGGCTCCACTAAGGACCCCCAGTAATGCCAAACCACCTCTCTGAGGCTTGCACTGCAGCTATAGCAGCTGCCACCTCAAATACAGGGTTCTCCCCTCCTGGGGTCTGGGCAGCCCAGTCCCAGGAAGGCAGAACAAAGCATTTCCTTGGAGAGCAGGGTGTTACACCCTCTCCTTTTGGAAATAGGTGTTACAGGCTGGGGAGGGGTAGCCTTCCCCAGCCTCTGGGAATGCTTTGAAGAGCACAGATGATGCACTCCTTGCATAAGCCAGTCTACACCAGTTAAGGGATCCCTTGTCCCCTGATCTGGTGCAAAACTGGACAAAGGAGAGGGGAGTGACCACTCCCCTGTCCATCACCACCCTAGGGGTGGTGCCCAGAGCTCCTCCAATGTGTCCCAGACTTCAGCCATCTTGATTTGCAAGGTGTGGGGGCACTCTAAAGGCCACTGAGTGGCCAGTGCCAGCAGGTGACGTCAAAGACCCCTCCTGATCAGTCCATGCCTGATAAGGTAGCCAATCACCCTCTCAGGGCTATTTAGTATCTCTCCTGTGGGGTCTCTTCAGATTCTGCTTGCAAGTTTCCTTCAGGAATCCTCTGCAACTACTTGATCATCTTCTGACCTCGGATCAACCACAGCCTGCTCCAGGAACCGCTAGAACAGCAACAAAGTATCCACAAGGCATACTTTTCTTCTGCAACCTCAGCTCCAAGTGAGCAACTGCAACAGTTTCCATGGTGTGCATGCTCTGGGGACTCCCTGTCTTCATCCTGCACCAGAAGGACTGAAGAAATCTCCTGTGGAGTGACGAAGTTACTCCCCTGCTCCAGCAGGCACCTTCCAAGATGACGACCAGTACCCTTGGATTCCTCTTACAGCAAAGAGCGTGCTCTTAAGGACACAGAGGGTAGACATCATTGACATAGACTGTCCTGAGGTCCTGCTGACGCAAGTTGGAAGAGGTAAGACCTTGCCTTCCGAGAGAGTGATGGTACCCCTGTGAACTGTGTCTTCTTCACCTCCTGAGGCCTCTGTGCACTATTTGCAAAATTCCTTCATGCACACCCTGGCCCAGGTCCCCAGCACTCCATCCTGTGAAGGCTCATCCCAGTGAGCTGTTCTCCGGCAGCGTGGGACCTTCCTTTCTTGTGCTGCATCAACTGCATTTTGCAACTCCTTTGTCCCAACGTTCTGGGACTTCTGTGGGTGCTGGCTGGCATCCTGAGGGCTCTCTGAAGTGCTGAGAGCCCCCTCTTCCTCCTCACACGGAGTTGAGGCCCCCAGGTCCCTACTGGGTCCACCCAGTGCCATTTTGATGTAAAACATACTTTTGTCGTAGCCAAGGCTTGTTGGTGACTTCCAACATGAAATCACATCTGCAACAATCTTCACGTCGTGGGACATCCTCTTCATCATGCTGGAACCCGCTGGCATCTTCCTAGGATACATTCCTGCAGTCTTTGACTATTAGAGACTGTTCTTTTGCACCCTCTTCTGGGTTGACAGGGACGCCTGTTCTTCCTGGAACTTCTTTTGACTTCTGGACTTGGTCCTCTTCCTTTGCAGATCTTCAGGTCCAGGAATCCAGCACTTGTTCTTTGCAGACTTGGTTGGTTGCTGCACAATCCCAATCACGAGGTGTAGTGTGTCCTAAGGAAACTTGCAGTACATTACTCCTGCTTTTCTGGGCTCTGGGATGGGATAATTTACTTAACCTTACTGTATTCTTACTCTCCCAACGATTCTGCACACACTACACTTGTCTAGGGGGGAATTTGTGATTCGCATTCCACTTTCTTAGTATATGGTTTGTGTTGCCCCTGAACCTATTTACTCCCATTGCATTCTATAGCATTTCCTATTGTTTGCATTGTTCTATGACTATGTACTTGTATAATTTTGTTGTCTAGTGTATATATTGTGTATAATACGTACCTCCAGAAGGAGTATTGTCTCTAAGATATTTTTGGTACTGTGTCACCCAAATAAATATCTTTATTTTTGGTAACACTAAGTATTGTCTTTACTTGTGTATAAGTGCTGTGTAACTATGAGTGGTATTGCATGAGCTTTGCATGTCTTCTAGTTCAGCCTAAGGTGCTCTGCTATAGCTACCTCTATCAGCCTAAGCTGCTAGAACACTACTACTTCATTAATAAGGGATAACTGGACCTGGTATAAGGTGAAGGTACCCAAGCTACCCACTACAAACCAGGCCATCCTCCTACAGTATCAAGAACCCAGCCAAGCACCTCAGCCAAACAGTCCACAGGCCCATTTTCATCAGCACCTAGCCATGGTGGAAAGGATTCAAGGCCACAAATACTGAAGGGGAAGGAGCCTGCACCAACCAGCAGAAAGGGGAAGGAGCCTGCACCAGCCAGAAGAAAGGGGAAGGAGCCTGCACCAGCAAGTAAGAAGGGGAAGGAGTCTGCTCCTGCCACCAGAAAGGGGAAGGAGCCTGCACCATCAAGCAAAAAGGTGAAAGAGCCTGCATCAGCAGCTGTCACAGAGCCCCCACCAACAGCCGTGGTTGTGTAGCCATCAGTGAGTATAGATATTGAACAGGAGCCTCTCACTACTACCACTACCACCACAGTGCAGCCATCGCAGGGTGCAGGGGCTGAGCAGGAGCCTCCCACTACTACCACCACCGTTCAGCAATCACAGGTTGCAGGGGCTAAGCAGGAGCCTCCACTACTACCACCACCACCACCACAGTGCAGTCATCACAGAGTGCAGGGCCTGAGCAGGAGCCTCCTACTACCACTACTACCACAGAGCAGCCGTCACATCTGGTAGACTCCATGTGATCCAGCCTCCATGGGCTGCTGTGCGGCAGGTCCAGTCCAGAACCAGTGAGGTATTCACCCACTCTAGAGACTGTGGCTTACACTCCCCAGGACCAAGCACAGGGCTTGTTGCCCTTTCTTGTTGCCCTTTCCAGAGCCAGTGGGGTATTGACCCACTCGAGAGACTGTGGCCTTGCACTTCCCAGGACCAAGCACAGGGCTTGTTGCCCCCTCCAGAACCAGTGGGTAAGTCACCCACTCGAGAGACTGTGGCCTTGCACTCCCGAGGACCAAGCACAGGCCTTGTTGCCCTCTCCAGAACCAGTGGTCTTGTTTCCGCATCTGGCTGAGATGCTACCACCCTCCCCCTGAGGTGCCTGCCTATTTGCCAACTGATGCCCCGGCAGTGTTCTCTCCGTATTGGGGCAGGTAACGAGTGGGGCCTTGGACTTTGCCCTGTGGCCAATGGGCCCCTTTAAACTGAAGATTGGGCAGTGTCCCTTTTTTGTGCATTTGTACGTATCTGTTGCATTAGCAAATCGTATTCTTAATTTTGTGTTAATCGTATTACAATCACTTTAGTCAAATCCTGTTGTCCTTGCATTATTCTGCAGAATTTACGGGGATAAGTTGTTTTCTTGTGCAGCTGGTTGTGTGCATGGTGTGTGTGTATGGGGTGTGTGTGGTGCATATGTGTGTCACTCTCGCTTTCCTCCCCCCCTTGAGTGCTAGGCGGCTGTACTCATCGTCATTGTCTAGGCCGGTGTTCGTGTTCGTGGAAGATCATTGGGAATACTTGCAGTTCTGGTTCTACGGTAGTGTGGTTCTTCCCTGTGTCTCTGATGGTGAGTCCTTTCATTTCTGTAATGTGTTTCCACCAGTGTTGGAAAATGGGTTATTGGTAAGGGCAGGTAAGTACCTACACTTAGCAATAGGCCACTAACCTCCACTTAGGTCCAGTTAGGTCTCAGTAAATTAAACCCAGCTCAACCCTTGGTAGCTTGGCAACGAGTGACAAGGCTTAACTTAGGAGACAGAGTGTAAAACATTCAAATATCACAGAACAGTAATTAAATAAAACACAGTAAAGAGTTTAAAAATCCAAAACCAATTTATAAAAATAGATTATAATGATATCTTTAAAATGACACAAAATCAAATAAAATCGGATAAGGGGAACTGGAGATATGAATTTATAAAGATTTTTTTTTTTTTAGCGTCTAGAAACAAAAAGTGCCAATCGGGTCATCTGGTTGCACCTCGACCGGGGCAAAGTCAAAGTTTAAGGCCGACCGCGATGGAGCCCAGCTCGGCTACAGGCCGCGGGAGGCCTCGGTCAAAAGTTTACCTTCGCACTTAGTCATTTTTCTGAAGATTTTCTTCAGCGGGACAAACCTGCCAGTCCAATCCGACCTCCTGGAATTCTTCTCCAGATACGCGTTGCGGGAATCCTTCGGACTTAGTCGATTTTTCGAGGTGAAAATCCTTCGACCGGGGTACACCTGGATCATGATCTGACGTGCTTGGAGCCCTCCTCGGATACGCTGGCTGGGAGGTCCCGGTCAACTTTGTACGTGCGGACTTAATCTCTTTTTTGGAGATTTTCTTCACCGGGATGAACTTGCAAATGAGGCCGGGTCGCGGTTGAGGCAAGCCGGCTAGAGTTGCCGCGGCGGGTCGGTCCCTCTATGTAGCTTTTTTTCAAAAGTTCTCCAAACTTCTGGGTCTTCTCCCAGAGTATTCTTTTAAGGTTCTTTTGGGGTCCACAGCTCACCCCAAGGGTCCAGAAGTTCTGAGATGATCCTTGGGGGTGTGGACTACAACTCCCAGAATGCACCTGGAGCAAACTCCTTTTTGGCCACTGGGCAGTGGTCAGCTGGTTGATTTTTTCAGGTGTTGGTGCAGGGGGACTCTGGTTAGCAATTTTTCACCTGTAGCAAACAGGGAGTCCCTCCTTGAACCAGTTGAAGCCAGGCAAAGTCCTTCTTGTGGTGAAGCCCAAGTGTGCAGCTGGTGCAGTCCTTCTGAGTAGAAGTTCCAGGTGCAGGCCAGGGGTCCAGCAGGACAGTCCTTCTTCTCCTTTGGTTCTTCCTTGTTGCAATCTGATGGGGGTCTGAGGTGTGGGTGCATGTCTGCCAGTTGTATCCCTGCTCCTGGGTGAAAAACAGGGGGGCCCTGATTCTCCAATCAGGCGCAGGGTCATTTCCCCTCTGATGACCACTTCCTGGGAAGTGTGGCAAAAATCAATCCCAGGAGGCAAAATTCTTCAAAAATCCATCATGGCTGAAAATGATTTTTGGAGATTACATCTGGCTGAGCCCACTGTTAGGGTTTGTGCACAGCAAAGAGCATGTCCCCTCTCACTGCACTAGTGGGTTCTGTAATAGCTCCCTTTTAAACTTACTATTGAAAGCCTTTCTTGTTATCTCACCTTTCCCCCCCCTAGGCTTCTGTGTATGTTGTTTAATGTGCTGTTTTGTTTACACATTGGGCCTTGCTTTTACCAAGGCTTCTTTAAAACACTCCTCCCTAGGCCATGTGTTAATTCAACTCATTTGCATAATAACTGAAACTCTGCACACCTTTCAAGAACATGTGCAGCATGTGAGGACCACACCCAGCTCTTCAAACCACACCCAGCTCTGCACACCTTTCAAGAACATGTGCAGCATGTGAGGACCACACCCAGCCCTTCAAACCACACCCAGCTCTTCAAACCACACCCAGCTCTTCGAACCACACCCAGCCCTGTCTATGAAAGGCAGCCCCCGAGCCTCACCCAGTGCTTGTGCTCGTCTACCTCCCGCTTACTTGAGAACAGATCCCTCGGCGCTGACACTCCTGACTTTCATTGGCTTCAATGGGCGCAGCTGCTGGCTCTTCCTTCTTCTGGTTTCCGGTTCCTCCTTGCCTCAGCCTCTCTCCTACGAGCAACCTGCAAAAGAGAAAGAAGACAAGGTTAGACTGATCAGTATCTCTTGCCAGCAACAAGTAAGTGCAAAACTTTTTATTACCTGAAAGAACTTTGACAACAATTTCTGCATTCGTGTATAGAAAATTGCAAACAAGATACCTTCCACGAACATTGTGATTCAAACCCCTTGTTACAATACTTTGCGGAACTTTGTAAGCAAACATTTTTTTTTTTTTTATGGAACTTTTAAGAATCGAACAGTGGAAACCATTAACAACAAGGCAAACAGTAAATCAAGGACTTGCACAAATTACATGCTGTATTTTGATGTAAAAGTACAGTATTTGTTTTATAAAAGATTCTGGAAATATGGGAAAAGTGAGTCTCCTATTGGGAATTTAGGCTTTAGTTATATTATGATGAATGTTTGATATTGGTAATTCTGATAACGGTATTTGTTTAATGTTTTAGAAGCTTTACAGTAATAGAAAACACATCCCAGAGCAGTGACACATTCCAAACCTGGAAACTAGAGACCAGGATCCAAGAGGTACTTTTAGAAGAGAATTTCTAATAAATAAAGGGATAGTCAGGAACCCATTTAGGAATAGGTTGCACTTATCTGTTCTTTGTTTATGTTTCATTAGGCACCAGTTTCTACAGAAGTCAGAAAGGGCTGCAGATTTGTGCAGCACTTCAACAGTGGAAACGCAAGAACGGTGTTGTCTCTTTTTTTTATTTTATCCACTTCCCCCCTTCCCTTGAGCTTCTGTTCTTAGTGCACTGTTTTAAAAACTAGTGTGCTGGAACAAGCAGTTTCAGGGTGGGGTCGGATTGTCTTCAACCTCCATCAGAACTGAACAAGAACTCAGGTGAGCTGGGCTTTGACAGAAGCACAAGCCTTAAAAAATTTCAGTTCTGGTGGACGATGAATACCGGGGAAGAAATAGAGGGCATTGACGTCACGGATATGGCGCAGGCCCTAAATGAGGACTTGGCTCATAATGAATCAGTGTCTGGCATCTTGCAACATATGCAAGAGGAAATAGAGAGATTAAAGATGGAGAATACCTCTTTAAAACAGGATTTAAGGAGGTATACATTTAGGGGATCTCAGTGGAACACAGCTTTTACGCCTTTGTTTAAAACCTCCTCAGAGACAGGGGCGCCATCAAAACATACAACTTTGCCTCCCCCAGTTGAGGTTACTGTTAATGTTCCTAATGCTGTGCCCTTAGCAGCACCTGAACGTTTTCATGGAGATAGTAACAAATTCCATGTTTTTATCCATCAATGTCAATTACACTTCGTTTGTAAGACACAACAGTTCCCTACTGATGATACGAAAGTGGCATTCGTCTTGTCTTATTTGGGTGGCACAGCAGCTAATTGGTCAATTCCTTTCGTGGATAGAGATGATCCCATCCTCCATAATTGGAATCAATTTAAACGTACCATGACCAGCCTTTTTGCAAAACACACTTTCATGCAGGCAAGTGATAATGAGCTTTTAAATCTTAAACAAGGTAACAAGGATTTATTGACCTATCTCACTAGTTTTAATCGTTTACTCACCGAGACACAGTGGCCAGAAGAAAAGCGTGTCTCCCTTTTTTATAAAGGTTTGAGAGACGAGTTAAAAGATGCGCTGGCTCATATCGTTGATTTGCCAGAAGACTATTCGGACTTTGTAGATTTAGTTGTGAAATTAGAACATAGATTAGGAGAAAGAAAGGGAGATAAATACAAACTGGAATCACGGTTAACTTTTATTAGACACGAGAAGAAAGACACAGATAATAAACTCCCTGAACCAGAGCCTATGCAAATAGGGACACTCAGAGGTCCACTCACATCAGAGGAAAAAGAAAGAAGGAGAAAACTTCAATTATGTTTATATTGTGGCAGGGCAGGTCACTTTGCCAGAGAATGTCCAGTAAAGCCTAAAACTCCACGAAAGGGTGCTGTTTCCTCCACCTCCTCAACTGAATCGGGAAACGATTAAGCTCGACAAGGGGAGAGGTTACTTGTTCGAGAAAACATCTTAATCAAACCTCTAATGCTGCAGCCTTCAGGGTACCGCACATACCTAGACATTTCATAATTCAGGTCGTTTTAATTGTTACTACCCAAGTGAGGCATTCTCTCCCTGTCCTACTGGACTCAGGCGCGACAGGAAATTTTGTGGATAATAAGTTAGCTGAAAACTTAGGACTTCCTATGTGCCTAAAGCCTTGTCCAGAAGCAGTATGTGCAGTGGATGGGTCAGAATTGACCTCTGGATTAATCACAAAACAAACAAGTCCACTTGTTATGGTCTGTCAGAACGGGCACACAGAGGTGATTAGCTTTGATCTGATAGATACTCCTAATTTTGGTTTGATTCTCGGGGTACCCTGGTTAACAACTCATAACCCAAAAATTGATTGGGTGAATAGAACTGTTACTTTGGATTCCTCTTTCTGTAGAACTAATTGCTATCAAGAAGCAGGTACAGAACAGAGCACAGTATTACACTGTGCTAGTCTTACACAAGATGAACCAAGTCTCCCTCCTGAATATTCTGACTTTAAAGACGTCTTTGATCCAGTAAAGGCTAGTGTGTTGCCCCCACATCGGTCTTATGACTGTCGTATAGATCTTATCCCAGGGGCCCCTTTACCTAATAACAGAGTATATGCTTTGACTGACGAAGAAACCAAATACTTAAGAACCTACCTAGATGACCTACTACAGTCTGGGTTCATCCGTCATTCCACATCTCCGGTGTCATCTCCACTCTTTTTTATCCCGAAGCCGGATAAATCCCTGCGCGCATGTATCGATTATAGAGGACTAAATAAGGCTACAATAAAGAATAAATATCCTCTTCCTCTAATACCTGTGTTGTTGGATCAATTAAGACATTCTACTGTATACACTAAACTAGATCTGCGGGGAGCTTACCACCTGGTCCGAGTAAAAGAGGGGGATGAGTGGAAGACAGCTTTCAAGACAAAGTTTGGCTTATTTGAGTACACAGTAATGCCCTTTGGGTTATGTAATGCCCCTGCGGCCTTTCAGTTCTTTATAAATGAGGTCCTACACGAATTCCTGGACGTTTGTGTCAAAGTATACATAGACGACATCCTCATTTACTCTAAGAACTCAGAAGAACATACCCAACATGTTCGTGCAGTATTATCAAAGTTAAAAGAAAATCATCTTTTTGCTAAGTTAGAAAAGTGTACTTTTAATGTCAGCAAGGTGGACTTTTTAGGATACTGCCTGTCACCTCAAGGAATAACTATGGATGTAAAGAAAATCAGTGCTATTGCTGATTGGCCAGAACCATCCTCTGTAAAAGATATTCAGAAATTTCTGGGTTTCGCCAATTTTTATAGGAGGTTTATTGCACATTTTGCAGACATTGCGGCCCCAATAACTACCTTGTTGCGGAAAGGGCAAAGATTTATTTGGACTGATGAGGCGGCACACGCCTTTCAACTCCTAAAACAAAAATTCACTTCAGCCCCAATTCTGAAACATCCTGATCCTGACTTGCCCTTTTTTGTTGAAGCGGATGCTTCACAAGTAGCTTTAGGAGGAGTTATCTCTCAACGAGATGCAGTAGATGGCCAGTTACATCCTATAGCCTTCTATTTCCAAAAGTTATTGCCAGCTGAACAAAATTACACTGTGGCTGAAAGGGAACTACTAGCTATCAAAGTAGCCTTTTCAGAATGGAGGCACCATTTAATGGGAGCCAAGTACCCAGTTACAATCTTTTCTGACCATAGGAACCTACAGTTTTTTGGATCACTTAAAGCATTAACACCACGTCAGATGCGCTGGTTAAATTGTTTTAGCACATTTGACTTTGTAATAACCTATAGACCAGGTGCACAACAAATTCAATCTGATGTGTTATCTAGATACGGACATATCTCAGACATGAAACAAGATAAAATAGGAGAACCCATTATTCCTCCCCAAAAGTTTTTGGCACCAGTACAACAGAAGGATTTCATCACAGATCTATATAATGCACACATGCAAATAACACCTCAGGATTGGTTAAAGGATTCCCATAACACAATACAACGAGGTTTATTGTATCACGACAACATGCTGTTAGTGCCCACCTCTGAATTACAAACACAGGTGATAATTTGGCATCACGCCTCACCGTTGGCAGGTCATCCTGGTTGGGTAAAAACCCTGGAAAATGTGCAAAAACACTTTTGGTGGGACACTATAAGAAAGGACATTAAGCAATTTGTCACTACCTGTCCAATTTGTGCAAGACATAAATCTTCTCATAAGGCCCCTGACGGCTTGTTAATACCAATGCCAACACCCAAACAACCTTGGCATACTGTGAGCGTAGACTTTATTGTAGGATTACCACCTGTAAAATCTTTCACAACAGTGTTGGTTATAGTGGATTTTTTATCTAAAATGGCACATTTTGTACCATTATGGAAATTACCCACGGCGGCAGAATTTGCCGATATTTTTATAAGGGAAATTGTGCGTTTACATGGTTTGCCAAGCAAAGTGGTGTCAGACCGAGGGAGCCAGTTCAACTCTAGATTTTGGAAAAAATTATGTGAAAAACTGAAAATAGATGTGGCATTATCCACTGCTTTCCACCCAGAGACAGATGGACAGACTGAACGACTGAACCAAACCTTACTTCAAACGCTACGTTGTTTATTGGCTGATTATTCTAGTGAATGGTTGGAAGCTCTCCCTGTAGCGGAGTTTGTTTATAATAATACTGAGCATTCAGCTCTACTTTGCTCACCATTCTATTTCTTGCAGGGGTATCATCCAAGAGCTATACCCATTTTGTTAGAAGATTCCCTGTTACCTACAGTAACGGATAGACTAACGAGGTTAGGTGACATACAAGACAAAGCCAGGAAACATTTATTAAAGTACAAGGAAAGCATGAAAAGACAAGCAGACAAACACAGATCTGAGGCCCCAATGTATAAAATTGGTGACAAGGTATGGCTCTCCACAAGGAACCTAAACATAGAGGGATCCCGAAAGCTGCAACCACGTTTCATTGGACCCTTTAGTATAACTGCCATAGTAAACCCGGTAACAGTAAAATTAGATTTACCAAAAGAATATCCAGTACATACTACATTCCATGTGTCCTTGCTTAAGCCGTACAACCCAAAAACCCGACCTGAACCACCACCTCCACCCATACCAATTAAGGGAAATCTAGAATATGAAGTGAAAAGCATAAAAGACTCAAAAAGAATTAGTGGACATCTGTTTTATTTAGTAGAATGGAAAGGATATGATGAATCTGAGAATTCATGGGAACCAGCATCATATGTACATGCCCCACAGCTGATTAGACGGTTTTATTTAAAAAATCCAGGAAAACCCCGTCCTGTAGGAGGGCCTTTGAGGAGGGCAACTGTTAGGGTTTGTGCACAGCAACGAGCATGTCCCCGCTCACTGCACTAGTGGGTTCTGTAATCGCTCCCTTTTAAACTTACTATTGAAAGCCTTTCTTGTTATCTCACCTTTCCCCCCCCTAGGCTTCTGTGTATGTTGTTTAATGTGCTGTTTTGTTTACACATTGGGCCTTGCTTTTACCAAGGCTTCTTTAAAACACTCCTCCCTAGGCCATGTGTTAATTCAACTCATTTGCATAATAACTGAAACTCTGCACACCTTTCAAGAACATGTGCAGCATGTGAGGACCACACCCAGCTCTTCAAACCACACCCAGCTCTGCACACCTTTCAAGAACATGTGCAGCATGTGAGGACCACACCCAGCCCTTCAAACCACACCCAGCTCTTCAAACCACACCCAGCTCTTCGAACCACACCCAGCCCTGTCTATGAAAGGCAGCCCCCGAGCCTCACCCAGTGCTTGTGCTCGTCTACCTCCCGCTTACCTGAGAACAGATCCCTCGGCGCTGACACTCCTGACTTTCATTGGCTTCAATGGGCGCAGCTGCTGGCTCTTCCTTCTTCTGGTTTCCGGTTCCTCCTTGCCTCAGCCTCTCTCCTACGAGCAACCTGCAAAAGAGAAAGAAGACAAGGTTAGACTGATCAGTATCTCTTGCCAGCAACAAGTAAGTGCAAAACTTTTTATTACCTGAAAGAACTTTGACAACAATTTCTGCATTCATGTATAGACAATTGGAAACAAGATACCTTCCACGAACATTGTGATTCAAACCCCTTGTTACAATACTTTGCGGAACTTTGTAAGCAAACATTTTTTTTTTTTTTATGGAACTTTTAAGAATCGAACAGTGGAAACCATTAACAACAAGGCAAACAGTAAATCTGTTACACCGCAGCGCTCGCTGCGGCCGCGGGCTCAGGTTGCCGCGGCGCGGCACGTTAATTTTGCTGCGGCCGACGCCCGGGCCGCGGTAGACGCTGAGGCAGACACCCAGGTCGCGGGGGTCGCCGCGGCTCCGGCGAGGGCCATAAAGGCTCCAGGGAGCCGGTCTGGGGGTCACGGCGCTCGCCGCTCCCCCTTTTTTAAGTTCTGCCTTAAAGGCAGACGCGGCAGAGCCTGAAACCCCGAGGGGGTTTCAGGCATGGCCGCACACAGCGCATTATGCGCTTAACATTTATTTCTCTTGCATGTATTCACCTGCCCACCACCACTTACCGATGTTCCTAGGACAAACCGAACCCTTACACTGGGGGTTCTTTATACTTGCCTTTTTTCTCTTCCCAGCATGCTTACCACTTCCTCTCTACCCAGCATGCATTGTCTAACACACATACCTAATTCATTACTGTTTTCTTTTCCCCAATCCAAGATGGCGGTGTTCTACTTCCTGTTTCCTGTTTCCTGTCCAGGGGTATTTAAGGGGATTCCAACTGCCTGTTCATTGCGTTGCAACACTCCTTGGTGATAGTCACGCTCCTATTTGATATCCTTCTGCGAATCCTGTCTGTTCCTGATTTGCTTTGTTTTCCTGCCTTCCTGAACTGCGGTCCTAATACCCTGGTGTCCTCCTTTCGTTTCAGGGAGTTCCTGTGGAGGTTTTTTACCCTACTGGGGTTTTTCCTCTGGGACTCCTTCTGGAGGGCACGGACTGTAGTGGTTCGCTCATACCAAACAGCACCGTGGCTACCGGAAGGGGTCGCCCCTACCTCGGCCAGAGCAGAACCCGTTGGAACAAGGACCGTTCCCCTACGCCTCTCCGCTGCGAGGGTAAGACCGTTGAGAACCGCGACAGATTGCAACGCCCACAATTCCTGTTGCAGTCCGGAACTATGGATAACCCAGTGGTAAACACGGAACCCACTAACCAGGACCTGCTGGCGACGATACAACAACAGGCTCGAGAACTCCAGCAATTACGTACTGAGAATACTGTTTATCGACAAACCTTTGCCTCCAGGACCACAGATGTCCCTGCAGTAGCTGCCTCTACACCTCGATTTTCCGGGGATCCCACCACATTAAAAGAATTCCTGGATGCCTTAACGGTGTACTTTGCCTTTCGCCCCTCGCAATTTGTACAAGATAAGACCAAGGTGGGGTATTTGATTAGTGCCTTATCAGGACCAGCCTTGGCCTGGGCCACACCTCTAGTAACCAGAAACGATCCCTGTCTATCTAATTATTCCACCTTTATCACTACTTTTAAACAGATGTTTGAACGCCCTGGACTCGAGGCGTCAGCAGAAGAGGCTCTTTGCGAAGTCCAACAAGGGAGTCAGGATGTATTACAATACATCACCCGTTTCAGACAATTAGCTGCAGAAACAACCTGGGTAGAACGTACCTTGGTGACACTCTTCCGTAGAGGTCTAAGAGAGGACATCAAAGATGAACTAGTACATTCTGCCAGGATAGAAAACCTCAAAGGGTTGATGGACCAAGCACTAACTATAGAGTATCGGTTAAATGAACGACGAATGGAGAAAAAGAAGAGTCGTTTGCCTTTTCACTCAGTACCATCTCGTCCCTTCGCCCATCGTTCCGAGGAAGCCCGCCCTGAATCCAAAGGGAATACCGAGGAAGAGCCCATGCAGATTGACACAGCTCGCGGACCTCTATCCGCCAGCGAAAGGGAACATAGACGAAGGAAGGGGCTTTGCCTATATTGTGGTGCAGCTGGTCACCTAATTCGCGCCTGCCCCATTCGTCCAACCAAGCCCTTGGGAAACGCCAACTCCCGTCCCCAGTAAGAAGGGTGAGGACGGGATATCGTGATATACCTTCTATTTGCTCTTCCAGGGAGGAAGGAACTGCTCTTTTTCTCTTACCAGTTATCCTCCATTTAACTGATGGCCGCGAAGCAAGAACTTTGGCTTTATTGGATTGCGGAGCCAGTGGCCTATATTTAGATGAAACCTGGGCCAAAGAACAACAAATAACACAAATACCCAAAGAAATACCAGAACAGGTACATACTGTTGATGGGTCACTCTTGGCCTCTGGACCGGTACAATACACCACCCCTACTTTCTGTTTACAGTTCGGTAAACATCAGGAAATTCTCTCGTTTGACTTAATCTCATCACCACACCATGTCATGATCCTGGGAATTCCATGGCTTACACGGCACAATCCTTACATCAACTGGGAAACAAAAACCATTTCGTTATCCTCCCATTTTTGTCAACACCATTGCTATCCGGCCGGGGATTATTGGTCCCCAAAAAGTCTCTCAACAGCACCTGCCCAGGTGGGAGGATCCATTAATGTTCTACAGGGAGTTCCCAGACAGTATCAGGACTATATCGATGTATTCCAGAAGCCAGAAAGACCTGAATTGCCACCCCACAGAGAATACGACTGTGCCATTTCTTTAGAGCCAGACACTGTAGTTCCTTTTGGGCGGATGTACTCCCTCACCGAACCAGAGAAACAAATTCTGAAGGAGTACCTAGATGAGAATCTACAAAGTGGGTTAATAACTCCCTCCTCTTCACCCGCCGGGGCTCCTCTTTTCTTTGTACCAAAGAAAACCAAAGACCTGCGTCCCTGTATCGACTTCAGAGGGTTAAACAGGATCACTATCAAAGACCGGTATCCGCTACCCCTCATCAAAGACATCTTAGAAGCAGTCAGAGGAGCCAAGAGGTTCACTAAGCTGGATCTCCGAGGAGCCTATCATCTGCTAAGAGTCAGAGAAGGTGATGAGTGGAAGACCGCCTTTAGAACACCTTTTGGTCACTACGAATATAGAGTAATGCCCTTCGGACTCACTAATGCCCCGTCCATCTTTCAAAGATTCATGGATTCTATCTTTTCTGATCTTTTGCAACAAACAGTGGTAGTGTATCTTGACGATATCCTAATTTATTCGGTTCATCCAGAGGAACATTCCAAACACGTCCGCCAAGTCTTAGAAAGACTCCGACAACATCATTTGTTCTGTAAGCCTGAAAAATGCGAGTTTGATCAGATAGAAGTGAAATATTTGGGATACTGTATAGACCAAACCGGAATTGCCATGGACTCAGACAAAGTACAGGCTATATTGAACTGGCCATCTCCTTCTTCCATCAAGGAGACTCAATGTTTTCTGGGACTAGCCAACTTCTACCGGCAGTTCATAGCAGACTTTGCCCAGAGAACCAGCTTCATTACTCAAACCCTCAAAAAGGAACACCTAAAGAAAGGTTTTTGTTGGACACCAGGCGCTGAGTCTGCTTTTCAGGACTTAAAGAAAGCCTTTAGTCAAGCCCCTATTCTTCGACACCCAGACACTAGCAAACAATTCATTGTTGTCACAGACGCCTCAGAAAGAGCCATTGGGGCTGCCTTGTTACAAAGACAAGACGATGATGACCTAGAACACCCTGTATTCTATCTATCCCACATTCTATCTGATTCTGAGCGAAACTATTCCGTGCTAGAACGCGAATTACTCGCCTTAAAGGTCGCGTGCACTGAATGGAGACACTTTTTGATGGGATCAAAGGAGCCCTTCGAAGCCCGGACCGATCATAGAAATCTACAGTGTTTAAGAAATTTCCAGTGCCAAAATAGCCGGCAAGCTCGATGGGCCTTCTTCTTCAGCCAGTATGATTTCTATATCACCTACATCCCTGGTTCTCAGAACATCCTGGCGGATGCCCTGTCCCGACGTTATCCTGGGTGCGGTGATTCCGCGGTTCAAAACTTATTCGACAACAATAAAATCATAGGGGTAGCACAGACCTTTTTAGATCAAGTTAAGTCTGAATATGCCCGTCTACACGAAACAGAACTAAAGAGGTTACGTCCACAGCTGCACATAGATCATGACTACTATTATCATGATAAGGCCCTGTTTTTACCCACTAAAACAGTGCAAATCGAAGCCTTACACATGTGCCATGATTCTCCTATTGCGGGTCATCGAGGAGTGAAAGCGACTCAAGATCTTTTGCTTCGCTCTTTCTGGTGGCCAACTCTCAAGGCTGACACTGAGGCATATGTGTTATCCTGTCCTACATGTGCTCAAGCCAAGACACCCCGAACCAGACCTGTGGGCTTACTCCGCCCATTACCTGTTCCCCCAGGCCCATGGCTTACCATATCCACCGATTTTATGTGCGCCTTACCTTCCTCAATGGGAAACCACGTCATAATGGTAACTGTGGACTCCTTCACCAAGATGGCCCACTTCACGGCCTTGAGAAAGTTACCCACGGCAAAGGAGTTAAGTCAGGTCTTTACTCAAGAAATTTTCAGGCTACATGGGCTACCCCAAGTTATTATATCAGACAGAGGTCCCCAATATATATCCCGTTTCTGGAACCAATTCTGCAAGATCTTGGGGATCCAGGTGGCCTTGTCATCCGGGTTCCACCCTCAAACCAATGGACAAACAGAACGACTCAATCAGGGTCTCGAGCAGTACTTACGTAGCTTCTGTAACGCTACACAAAGTAATTGGACTCCCTACTTACCGCTTGCCGAATTCTCCTATAATAACTCTCTACACAGTGCCTCTAAAGTCTCTCCTTTCTATGGCTCCTATGGTTTCCATCCCAGGGCCTTCCCAACTCCCCTGAGAGACAACTCCAACCTTCCCGCCATCTCCTCTTTCGTTCGACAGCTACGGGGTATACAGCGAATTATCCATTCTAACCTTGTGTCCACCAAGTCCCGCATGAAGACAATAGCAGATAGGAGACGCTGTGCGGCTCCTCTATATCAAGTCCATGATAAGGTCTGGCTCTCCTCTAGATTCCTACCTCTCCGACTCACCCAAAACAAATTCAAGCCCCGCTTTTATGGTCCCTTTCTCATTCTCAAGAAGATCAACCCAGTGTCCATGCGTCTTCGCCTACCTCGGACATGGAAGATCCACCCAGTATTCCATGTCTCGCAACTGAAACCTTACCGTCCTGATCTCTTTCATAGGCAGTTGCCCTGTCCCCCTCCTTTGTTGGTTGACAATGTGCCTGAATACGAAGTGCAGGAGGTCTGTGACTCTCGATTTTTCCATGGGCGCCTCCAATACCTTATTCATTGGAAGGGGTACCCTTTGAGTGAGTGTTCCTGGGAGGATGCCTCTTCAGTCCATGCTCCTCTTTTAATCCGCCGCTTTTTTCGGCTCTTCCCTCACAAACCCGGGGCCTCGGGGAGGGGGCATACTGTTACACCGCAGCGCTCGCTGCGGCCGCGGGCTCAGGTTGCCGCGGCGCGGCACGTTAATTTTGCCGCGGCCGACGCCCGGGCCGCGGTAGACGCCGAGGCAGACACCCAGGTCGCGGGGGTCGCCGCGGCTCCGGCGAGGGCCATAAAGGCTCCAGGGAGCCGGTCTGGGGGTCACGGCGCTCGCCGCTCCCCCTTTTTTAAGTTCTGCCTTAAAGGCAGACGCGGCAGAGCCTGAAACCCCGAGGGGGTTTCAGGCATGGCCGCACACAGCGCATTATGCGCTTAACATTTATTTCTCTTGCATGTATTCACCTGCCCACCACCACTTACCGATGTTCCTAGGACAAACCGAGCCCTTACACTGGGGGTTCTTTATACTTGCCTTTTTTCTCTTCCCAGCATGCTTACCACTTCCTCTCTACCCAGCATGCATTGTCTAACACACATACCTAATTCATTACTGTTTTCTTTTCCCCAATCCAAGATGGCGGTGTTCTACTTCCTGTTTCCTGTTTCCTGTCCAGGGGTATTTAAGGGGATTCCAACTGCCTGTTCATTGCGTTGCAACACTCCTTGGTGATAGTCACGCTCCTATTTGATATCCTTCTGCGAATCCTGTCTGTTCCTGATTTGCTTTGTTTTCCTGCCTTCCTGAACTGCGGTCCTAATACCCTGGTGTCCTCCTTTCGTTTCAGGGAGTTCCTGTGGAGGTTTTTTACCCTACTGGGGTTTTTCCTCTGGGACTCCTTCTGGAGGGCACGGACTGTAGTGGTTCGCTCATACCAAACAGCACCGTGGCTACCGGAAGGGGTCGCCCCTACCTCGGCCAGAGCAGAACCCGTTGGAACAAGGACCGTTCCCCTACGCCTCTCCGCTGCGAGGGTAAGACCGTTGAGAACCGCGACAAAATCAAGGACTTGCACAAATTACATGCTGTATTTTGATGTAAAAGTACAGTATTTGTTTTATAAAAGATTCTGGAAATATGGGAAAAGTGAGTCTCCTATTGGGAATTTAGGCTTTAGTTATATTATGATGAATGTTTGATATTGGTAATTCTGATAACGGTATTTGTTTAATGTTTTAGAAGCTTTACAGTAATAGAAAACACATCCCAGAGCAGTGACACATTCCAAACCTGGAAACTAGAGACCAGGATCCAAGAGGTACTTTTAGAAGAGAATTTCTAATAAATAAAGGGATAGTCAGGAACCCATTTAGGAATAGGTTGCACTTATCTGTTCTTTGTTTATGTTTCATTAGGCACCAGTTTCTACAGAAGTCAGAAAGGGCTGCAGATTTGTGCAGCACTTCAACAGTGGAAACGCAAGAACGGTGTTGTCTCTTTTTTTTATTTTATCCACTTCCCCCCTTCCCTTGAGCTTCTGTTCTTAGTGCACTGTTTTAAAAACTAGTGTGCTGGAACAAGCAGTTTCAGGGTGGGGTCGGATTGTCTTCAACCTCCATCAGAACTGAACAAGAACTCAGGTGAGCTGGGCTTTGACACCCACCCACTAGTGTGGCTAAAAATCATAAACACACCCCTCTCCTGCCCTCTTCTAATCTAATCAAGGGGGCACCTAATTGTCTGGGGTTGCAGGATGTGGGGGTGTTGCTGGGTTGCTCCAAATGTCCTTCTCTGCATTTGAAGACCAGTTTGGCAGCCCTCCCCCTTCCTGCCTCACCATCTGCTGAAGGGAAATTCCCTCCCACAGGCACATCTCTTTGTGTGAAGCCAGGCCATTTCACACCTCATCAAGGCAGCCTGGTCAGGCTGCCAGAGGCTGGCCAATCAGGGCACAGCAGCAAAAACACTGCAGGGCTGAAATTGGCAACTTTTCAGATAAAGTTTTAAACTCTTTACCTGAACAAGTTATATTAAATCCAACAACTGGAAGTTGTGGGATTTATTATAACAATTAATTTGATACCAAAACTATTGTTATCCGTCATTTAAGGGGACTTTAAAAATTAAAATAAAGTCTCCCCATTCTAGCCTATGAAGGCCATTCACTACAATGGGTGGAAAACAAATTTGGCAGTTTTTACCTCACCAGGGCTTATAAAACTACTTTTATAAGGTCAGTGCTTATAGTTACATGGCACCCAGCCCCAGGGGCACATAAGGCACACCTTCGGGGTGACTTATATGTAAAAATAAGGTGGTTTAAGACTTTGGAACTACTTTTAATTCCAAAGTCGAATTTGCATATAACTTTAATTTAAAAACAGCCAGCAAGGCAGGCCTGCCCTTAAAACGACACTGGGCACCTCAGCAGTGCATCATGGGTGCACTACCAATGCTGTGGTTTCTAAACCTACATGCCCTACCATATACTAGGGACTTATAGGTGGGTTAACCTAGCCAATTATAATTAGCCTCATTTGCATATCACCTATGGTGTGGTCCCTAAACCTACATGCCCTACCATATACTAGGGACTTATAGGTAGGTTAACTTAGCCAATTATAATTAGCCTAATTTGCATATCCACTTTACACAGAGCACTGGCCCTGGGACTGGTAAGCAGTACCCAGGGCACAGCCAAGAGTCAGTAACCACCAGTACCTGTCCAAAAAGTGTGGGGGTGACCAGGGCAAAAAGGAGGACTTTCCTACAACCAGGCTTTTGAAGGCATTGGTCCGCCCCGGAAAAGTTGGCTGATTAAAGGGTCATAATATGGTGGGTGGAACTTTGTCTTCCGCCCGGCTGTAGGTGGCTGTTGTTTCCGTCCTGGTGGTCGGTGTGATACATTGGCTGTCTTTCAGAGATCTAACAGCAAGGGTATTACCGCCACTTTATCACCGACCGCCAAGGTTGTAATGAGGGCCTTAATGTGTTTCATTTATTCAATAAATAAATAACTATACTTTCAATAAAATGATAATATAGTTCTAAGAAAATAGAATGCCCCATTATTTTATACTGCCTACTAATAAAGTATCATTTTGCACATGAAAAATGTGTTCAAAACTTTTGAAGATGATTAATTCTGTTTCTCAGCAACAAGGTGACTCTTTAGTGGCCTGTGGTATGGTGAGCTCATTAACTTCATCATTGAGTTTAAAAAAACATTGCCATTTTGGCAAAATTGTTTTTATTACTGCAATATAGTATTAAAAATCAATGTTTTATTATTAGATATTCTGTTAAAGATTTTTGCAGTCAATTAACGCGTGGAAAGATCAAACCTTTGCTTCGGCTCCACGTTGCCCACCTCCCACATTTAAAGGTGAGGGGCCCACCAGATTTCTTGCAGCAGAACCTCAGGTGATTCTGCCTTTAGAAATCTTTATCCAACAGTCCTTCTGCTGAAATATCAGCTAATGAGTGCCAGAAGGCAATACTTAAAAAGAAGTCACACTCTGACACAAAAACAGAAATATTTCTGATGTGCACAACAACACTCACTCTCTTTGCAAGACCTCCATAGTAAGTTTTATGGTGATTGATCCTGTGGGGCCAACACTGTCAGAAAACTGCTTGTCTGATGGAATCATAACAGAATAGGGGACCAATGGTTTGGTGGGTAATATACTCTGTCACATTGTGACAGTGTAGCCTGTCCACCAAACTATGAATAAGGTTGTGAGATTCAATGCTAAACTACACAAACTGAAGCAGTTATCATCCAACCTATTACTGACAACAGTCATATTCAAGACCTAGCAATAACATCAATGTGAATTGTTAGCTACCCCACTTAACTGAGGCGAACTGGTCTGATTATACATTCATACTCATGCATCTCAACACCAAGACACCGCTGCTTCAAATATGAACTCAGAATCATAATATGAATGTGCCCACTGAAGAACATAAACAAATTCCTATTTATGACCCAACTCTCTCCAAAATTAAATGTTCTTAGCTTGCAAAACATCAAGATATTTGTAGGGAACATCCAAAATGAATTTGAATAATTCCTCAACAGAGTCCCTCAAAGGCAATGCACAACTTCAAGTCTAAACTCAGCCAACCCTAGTCCAAAGAAAATCTCCCAGAACTATAGCAAAGCCTCATGAGCGACCATTGAATGAAGTTGATAAAAAGCAGAGAAGAACATAAATGGGCAATCAGACCTGTCAATGAAGGCTTCCTACATTAACAATACATGCACACCTTCAGGAAAGAACTCAGATCCACAGAAGCTCACTCAGTAATGAATAGCAAAGAAACCTTCCCACCAGCAACTAAAAAAAATACAAGTTACTATTGTTATTCATCTGCAAGGTTTCCAGTACCCATCATACGCAATCAATATGCCTTATACTCAGGGCATACAGAACATATGGGAATCTTTCTAAAAATATCTATTGAAGACCTTTGAAAAGCATAAAACAATTGTGTCCAACAAACTATCAAAATAATCAAAGGCCTGATGCATGCAAGTTTAGCAAAGCACAAACCATTTACATAATAGTTTGCAACCATTAAAAATACCTTTTGGATGCATCGTGATGTCAATAACCAGGTTCTTTACAATAGCTTAGCGAACCAAGGCCCATATTTATACTGTTTTAGAGCTACATTTACGCAATTTTTTGACGTGAAATCGGTGTAAACTTCCAAAATACAATTGTATTTTGGAAGTTTGCGCAGCTTTTGCGTTAAAAAATGACACAAATGCAGTGCTAAAAAAGTATAAACATGGGCCTAAATATTCAGTGATTTTTTTATTCAGCATATATTTTCTTAAATTCTTCATTATACACAAGTACATAATGGACTATTGGATGTAGAAAAACATTAATAAATTGTGAATAGTGGCAAAAAGGGAAAATAGCTATTTTTTAAACTAATATCAACATGAAGCAATTAGTGATCAGATGAAGGTAAAAGATACTCCAAAAGCCATTGAGCTCTTTCACAATAGCATACATGTATGCTGTGGTGAGGCAGACGTGCATTTTAGGGAGTCAGCAAAGGAGGAAGAGGAAAAGAGAGAGGATTTGTAGGCAGAAGGTGACTTAACATATGGGAAGGTTTTTATGAGTTGCATATTTAGTAAGGAGGTGATACTAAATGTAATTTCTGAGTTGGGATCTGTTTTAGACAGGTCTGCCTAGCACAGGGTGGCTACGTGTGCACATATACATGTTTTATGTAGCTTTCAGCTCATTGCATCTGGGCATTATCAGAACACAGGAGCAGTTGCTGAAAGAATGTCACGGAGTGCTTGTTCTAGAATATTGTGGGAACTTCTACACACTGTGCTAGAAAAATTGCATGTCAATCTTTCCTTCTTCATACGTCCAGTGATTTACAAGCCACGACAGTAGGATTTTATCCTATTGACATATTTCCAAATGCCATTGTATGTGGGGATGGAACACATAAACATATTTGTACACCTTGTGAAAAAAGTGTACAATTCTCTGAACTGCAAAATACTCTTAATGTGTAGAATGTTTGTAATGTCTCGTGCCTCATTACAGATAATGTAGCATGGTTTCTGCTAAGCACCCATGATTCCTACACTTTTAGACATTATGCTTTATAGAACTGGCAAGCTACAGGATAGTTTGAAGATGGATGGATGGTAGCTTAGTAACATTGCATTTTAAGGTAAATTAACAGTTCAACAACTGCAGTATTGTAATTATGTGTTACTAAATAGTTTTGTATTTCTTCAGGTGACTGTTCATATTCCTTACCATCTTGGATTCTCACACAACACTTTCAGCCAAGAATGATTAGCGAGAGGAAGTACAATCATGCTCACAAGCAAACCACATTCCTTAATGGAAGGACATTTACTCAAAGGAAGATTTTGAAGTCTTCACAAGTATGTTGTTGCATTGGAATATGAGCCTACATCTTACTAAATGATTGTTCTATGTTCACTATTACACAATATTGCAAACAGGTAAGGCATGAAATAGTATCAATGACAATGAGGTTGAAAATCTAGCAAGACGTCCACCGCACAGACTGCATGTTTACAGAGCGGTAGAAGGACACAAATGTAGAATTCAATTGACAAACATTTAATTGTAAAGAGAATACATTATTTTTTGTAAAGTTTATATATTCAACATATATTAGATGGTATGTCCAAATTGTTACTTATGTTTTTTTATCTCAATAGGAGAGAATATGTCATTTTCTGTTGCTATATACTCAGATTAGGCTCTTTTTAGGAATTGATGAAATTAATGGACTCTGCGTCACTCTTGTAATGCAGAGTTTCTGGGCAAATTTTACGAATTGTTGCATGGTGGATTTTTTCTCTCATGAGGCTCCAGAAATGTGATCTGGTGAGAACTAGTGAGATTTGTCACCCCCTAGCCTGATTTCTGGTTGCTAGTTGGACTTCTGGCAAGATTGTCTAACGCGGATGGACGCAAATGATCATGTCAGAAGGATGCTTCTTGAGTAGATTCTCTACTCCAGCTGCAATAAAATCAGCTTGAATAGCTGCATGCTCTTGCACACCAGGTGGTACCATTGTTATGATCTTTCTGGAGAATTGCACTACTGGCACTGGCTCACATCATAAGCAGCACAAGCAGCACAACCCACCTATTTCTGCCCATAGGCAGAACTCTGGGGAAAGTTGCTGAGTTTTTATGTAATTCCCAGAATTCCAAATAATGAAATTAGGCGACTTTCGCCCACCCCAAATTCAGATGTTGAAAACATTTTACTTTTTCTATAAGAAATTATTCTAGAAAATACAATGAGCTTATTTATGTCCTGAAGCACTAGAAGTGTTTTTTCCACTTCATGTGATGCCAAACTTCATTTTCCCTGTGCACATTGACTTCTAGTTGTTCAATTAAGGCATAATTTGGGTGTAACAACTAATATTATTAGATCCTTCTTAATTTTCTTAATGTGCAGTATTGGATTGATGACATACAAATATAAATCATCACAATGAAATTGTTGATAAACATGTTTTTTACAACGAACACCTTTACAATAAATTGTAATGTATCAGAAGGTTAATGGCCTTTGAAATGCTAACCATTAGAACACTCTTTTCTTTAGACTGCATTTTGTTTAGCATCATTAACAATACATATAAAGTAAGCATCTAATGTGTTTTTTAATATGTTAAACTATTTATTTACACTAATGTTGTCTATACTTTTCTTGTTAATGGTAACATCTTCAACCAAAATTTCAGCCCTGGGGTCCCTTCTACGAAAGTCACAAATATCAGGTTTGCTGCTAAGTTATGCAGCACTTAAAGAAAAATTATGCAGCGTCTTGTGACACATTTTGTGATAGTATTACTTATTATTGTGTCATTTTTACTCATATTAATCCTGCTTGCCGGCAAAGATTTCACCTTAATGGTACCAGTTTAACAAACAAATGCAGCAATAAGCAACTGAAAGGTGATCAGGTGACTTTTGTGAAGGGCCCAGCACTGCAGAGGAACATGTGTTGCCATGTTTTAGTAACATGTAATCTGTTTGAGCTAGAAACAATTTATTTGTTAAAATCTGCAGATTATGCCGCATATGATGGAAATGTTGAAAATGTATACTTATACTGAAAATGACGCAGCCCCAAAATTGCATAATTCAACTGGCCCTGAATATAAAACTGTATTAAGGTAACAAAAACCTTTTAGTTTTAATTAGCTAATTAACTAATACTTTAATGCTAATTCTATCATTCTGACTATGTTATGTTTATTAACCTTTTCATAACTTATCATTAAAAAATGACTGATCTTTATTATTATTTATTATATGTAGATGCATATTTTCAATGTTAAATTAAGATTACCAAATGAGGAGAAAATAAGTGAAGAAAAAAGTAGTGATATTTACTTTTTTCTTTTTAATTAGAAATTCCAATAAAGTGATTGAAAATATATGATCGACTCAACAAAAAATCTCCTTTAATTCCACAAGGTAAATCATTTGTTTTTGAACTGGTGAACGCTAATTATATTTTTATAGCAAATAATTTTTCTATTGAGCTGGTAATTGTTTTTCATAGTTTTTAGACAATCTTCATTAATATTTTTCAATAAATAACACACTTTTATGGTTCATTTAATGTATAACATAGTAAGATAAAAAAGCTTCAGTTGAATCAATGTACAGTATCAAAATATTTAGATGTGCAAATAAAGCAATCTAAGTAACCCAAATGTTTGACTAATGTGATATGGGAAATGACGTTACTGGATGAGGGCCATGAAACCCTACTTAAGCAGCAACACTATTTTTGTTAGGGGTAAAATCATAAGCAGCCCCCAAATTAACCTGTGCTTACCCGTCTGGTAGCTTAGGACAAACTCAGTCAGGCTTAATGTAAAGGCAATATGTGAAGTATATTTATGGAGCAGTTCAAACAGTAATAAAGTGAAAACACCACACCAGAAAAATCCACTACCAAATTTGAAAAATAGAGTAAAATATGATACATTATGTATGACCTAAATGTTAAATATCTAATAGGTAAAACCAGAGATATGTAACTTTAAAGATTTAAGTGAAAATAGTGACTACAATCACAAAGGGCCAACTATGGTTATCTTGTTGTTCTGGAACAGGACAAAGTCATAAGATCAGGCTGACCATGATGAAGGCAGCCCATATACAGGGACCACGTTAGGCCCTCTGATCAAACTCCCTCAGACTCTGTTTTTTGGTTCTTAGCTCAATCCTGTGTTGAGGGTGTGTTGTGCAGCTGCCATTCCCACAAATCTGTGGCAATGCAATGTGAAGTCTTGCATCATTGTCGAAGATGTCAGTGACAAGGGGCTTGTGATGAAAACTCCTGCATTGAGGTTGCGTCTTTCAGCTACAGTCCAAACAAGCTGTGGGGTTGCAATGTGAAGTTCTGCATTGCTGTTGAGGCTGCCATTGACAAGGGACTTGCGATGCAAAGTTCTGGATTGTGGTTGCATTGCACAGCAGCAGTTCAAAGGAAGCTGTGGGGCTGTAGTGCAAAGCTGCGGGCAGATGCCTTGTGCTGTCGTGGTTTTTCCAACAGTACCACAGCAAGGCTGTCAAAGCCACATCAAACCCACTGCCAGTGATCTGTGACTGGGGTGACTCCACTTGGGGGGCAAGACTCACAGCAGACAGAGTCCAGGTGCTAGGTTCATGGTGATTGGAGTATTTTCTATCCCTGAGATTATGATCAGGAGGGCATCCAATTAGCCCTTGGAGTCACTCTGGTGGACTCTGATGGATCTGGATTCAAAATGTTCAAAATGCAGGTCTGGTCCTTTTCACTGGGGCAGTAGTGCAGCAGGGCAGCTGTTTAGTAGTCCATGCTGCAGCACAGCAGTCCATCTTTGTGTTCCACAGGTCCAGAGCTGGGTCTAAGGGTATATTATTTACATCTGGTGCCCACTTTGAAGTAGGATAAGGTTCTGGAGGTCTCTCCCCCAAAGGTAATTGGAATTTTCTTTCACAATGTCTTGCCCCAGCTTGTCTGTGATCACAAATGACTAGTGTCAAAACCCTTTGTGAGTGTGCTGGGGAGAGCCTTTGTGATGTGCCAGTGTGGTAGATGACAGCTCCTCTCCCTCATCAGGTCAGAGATGGCCACCCTCCCAACACCTATTGCCTGTTTTTCTCACTGTATGGGAGCAATACACAAAGACCAACAGCTAGCTGCACCTACTCATGTGACCCAGGATACAGGGTGCAGGCACCAAATGACTAGGCAAGAAGATGCAAACTTTCTAAAAGTGGCCTATTAAGAATTATGACTTAAAATCCTTCTTTACCAATAAAGAGGGTTTTAAATTACACATCTTTCAACTCAAAACTTGATATTCCCATTTACTCCCAAATGAAAGTTAGAACTTATTAAATATGATAAGTTAACCCAATGTTACCCTATGGGAGAGGTGGGCTTGAAAAACAATTTTAAACGTTTTCATTACAGGACATGTAAAAAGATAAAGTCCAAATTCAAAATTTTAAATGCAGTGCACCCTGCAACTGGAATATTTAGGGCCTACCCTGGGGTGACTTATATGTATTAAAAAGTAAGGTTTAGGACTGACAAAAGGTTTATTTTGCCAAGTCAATGTGACAGTTTAAAACTGCCCACACAGGCTGCAGTGGCAGATCTGAGTCATGTTTAAAATGCTACTTAAGTGAGTGGCACAATCAGTACACCAGGCCCACTAGCAGCATTAATTTAAAGTAGTACCACTATACAATGGACTTGCAAGTGCATTAAATGTGACAATTGAGTGTAACCCATGTTTAATGTAGAGACCACAAGCTCTTTAGCACTGGTAAGCCATTGCAAAGTGTGCAGAGTCCTAAAAAACAACACAAATGGGTTCTGAGAGACAGGAAGATAAAGGCAAAAATGTTGGGGATAACACTGCAATAAGGGCCAAGTCCAACATGTGTGCAGTAAGTAAATTTAAAAAACAAAAATCTGTTTCCCTGACTTAATCAAAACATTTTTTCCACCGGACAATCATTTTCAGGAAGTGAATTGAATATCCCAAAACTTTTTTTTCTTTTGTGGATGGCTTTCAAATCCTTTAAACAATAAACATTATATCTATCTTGTCTATTATTTGCTATAGATAAGGATTACCTTGAACATTGGAGTCAAAAAGAACTGTTTAGAAAAATGAAAAGTACACAATCTGCCCAATTCACAAAGGTAAACTTAGACGAGCAGTCTAAGGGCCTGATTTAGATATTGGCGGATGGGTTACTTCATCACAACGATGCTGAATATCCCGTCTGCTGGAATCTAAATTGTTTTATTTCCTATGGGATTTAGATTTTGGTGGATGGGATGTCAGTCAACAGTATGACAGATAAACCTGTCCGCCTAAATCTAAATCAGAGTGAAAGTTTGGATCAGAAGTCTAATGCCTTATTCACAAAGGTAAACTTGTACTTTTGTGTTAGTTTATGATTGCTAATAACAAAGGGTCTTTATGAGTGCAGAGTCTCTGCACATAAAAAGGTAGTACCATCCTATCCTAGACTTCAGGTTTAAACTTAGACTTTCACACCAAATGTTTACCTTTGTGAATTGGGCTGAAAAGTGTTAAACTTAAAAATGAAATTCTAATATTTATTTCTATTTCTGATTTTTTTTGTAGTATTCCATTATTCAGAATATACAAAATAGAAAGCATAGGTAAAATCCATATATTTTTGTCCAAAAGAGAAAATTGAGTTTTAAAACATATTGGTTACTTTTATTGTAGGGAATGTATAACTAAAATACTGGAGATGCGTATGTTGCTATTTTGTACATTACAAAGGCAGAGCAGAGTAAGAAACATCATATTCATGCTGTCAGTACAATGGAATTGGAAGAAAACATAGAACACAGTAAAATTCTAGATTCTAGCTTTAATGAGTCCTCAGTTTTAATACTCAGGGAGGTATCTACAAAGATCCCTGAACATTTCACTGTACAGATGCCAGCAATTCATAACTTGAAATGTTGACTCTAAGACAGGTGAGTGGTGTACACCATGCACAATCCAAAACCTTTTCAGACATTACCATTCCTCTAGAATGAGCATATACATTTAAACATGAAAACTTTTTTCCTATATGACAGTTAAAATCCTCTAAAAAGATGCGTCTTTCGCAGAGTGCAGACCGATTTGGACTATGAGGCCCAGAGTGCCTGGACAGGAGATGGAGGCTGGAGAGCAACGCAGCGTCAGGTAGGTGATAAAGAGTCTGCATCCCTCCCACAGTGTAGGACATGCCTTTAGCAGAGAGAAGACCGGGGTGGACTACAAGCCCCAGAGTGCCTAGATGAGAGGAGGAGGAAGGAGAGTGACAAAGCCTAGGGCTGGTGCGTGAAGAGTACTCTGGGATGGAATATAAGCCCCAGAGTGCCTGGACAGGAGGTGGAGATAGGAGAGCAATACAGCACCAGGCAGGTGCTTGAAGAGGCCCCTTCCCTCCCTCAGCGCAGGATGCACCTTTAGCAGAGAGGAGACCAGGGTGAAATACAGGCCCCAAAGTGGCTTGATGATAGGTGGAGATGGGAGAGTGACACAGCGCCAGGTGAGCACTTGAAGAGGCCTCTTCACTCCCTCATTTCAGGAAGTGTCTTTAGCAGTCGGGAGACCGGAGTAGACTAAAAGTCCCAGTCTGCTTGCATGAGAGGAGGAGGTGGGAAAGCAATGCAGTGCCAGGCAGGAGCTTGAAGAAGCCACTTCCCTCCTGCAGCATGAAATGCACACCACACTTGGGCCTGTGTGAAGACTGGGCCAAGAACAGGCCCGTCTATGGCTGTCATTGGCCAGAAGAGGGTGGGCTGGCCCACCCCTCTTGGTCCCTACACCTGCAAAATTTAACCTGTACTCTATCTCTGAATTTTAAGGTAGGCTTGTCACCATATTGATATAATGGGGAAAAGAAAGGTTGCCCCCAAAAATAGCAATGTAAGTGGCCACCTACCCCCAAAGTCGATTATTACTAACTTCTTGACCACCGTCATGGGGGTCATGACATCAGAGCTTGAATAATTGAAGGAGAGAATTGGTGTAGCACAGAAGCAGGCCCCAAAACATCCCCTAGATCCCCAGGTGATTGTCATCAACAATAGGGGATAGATTATTTAGCTTCCATACTGATTAGACACTGTGTTATACAAGGAGTGGATAATGGGGCCCAATCATTTAGAGAAGCGCCTCCTTCCTTTTCACACACTAGAAGTGATACGAATCATTCTATGGGGCAGAGGCCTCTTTGTTAAAAAGTCCCCCCCAAAACAGAGGCAGGAGGCAAAGATCAGACCCTCAGTTGATATAAACCAAAAAGGGATCAAAGTGACAAAGTGAGGGGCCCAAACGAAACCCCTGGTGATGCAGCCATAACACAACTTCAAGATAATTTTATCAAAGAGTCACTGAAACAATGTATAGTTAAAATGGAGAACATATTAAATGGCATCTGTAAAAAGCCAGGGGCATAGCTATGTGGGGCTCTCACCACAATTACGCCAAAATTCTTGATGCATCAGTGGTGCAAGCACTACTCCAAATTTATGAGATGACACATTTGCACAAAGCCTCATTTTTATAGATTTACATTACTGAAAAGCTGTGCCCAAACCACCTGCATCACACATTAAGTGATATATGGAAGGTAGACATTCCTCCTCAAAATATCACGCAAAACTAATGCAGTGATATCTATGGTTTTGGCAATGTGTGTTGCATTGCATGGATGAAGCCTGCAAAGCCACCAATGTACCAAAATCTCTGTGCATCGGAAACCCAAGCATAGGAAAATAACCATTGGCTGTGCTATATAAACCTGAACACATAAAAACAATTTGACAAGCTCAACTGCCCCATGGAGGTGGTTATTGTGCAACTAGAAGTAGTGAGGAGAACACAATCACCACATAGGCAGCAAAGGAGGAGGGAGCATGTATTCTGCCATTGCATCTCCCTCATCAACGTCAGGAAGGATGATGTGATAGAATTCCATAAGCTATACATGGCACACATACCTAGGTGACTATGCCTCCAACAGTTACTTATGTGCATGAATGTGTCCCTTTCAGCACAAATATAAATCTGCATGCAACACAGGCACCCTTGCACCATGGTGATAAGGTGCCTATGTTTGTGCTAGGCAGGCCATTGTGTGCCAGTGCAGGGTAAATGAAAAGGAATGTGCTCTGTGGCTTAAATACTGTGCAACACTGACCTTTCTAACTATGTGCACATGACAATGAGGACTACAAGTGTAGGAATGTGGCAGAGGGCAGAAGGTAGGTGACTTGATGCACTCTGCCACATTCCTACATTTCTAGTCCCCATTGTCATGTGCACATAGTGGGGACAATGTACAGCAACATGTATATAAGTAATTCTCACACTGATATCCCTTAACTAATCTTCAATGTTAGTCGCTACAGAACACCTGTGAGCAGTAATGTCATAGCCCACTCTGTATGAATGAACTGAACCACATCCTCTGCACAGGTCAAATAATCATGTCAAAACCATGTATATGTCAGAAAAGTCCATATGAGCACAAAAGCCACACAATTGATAAGTGTGGGGAGTGTCCACTCAATGGTGTACCTACTTTTGCTATCAGTCAAAGGTGAACAATCCCAATGGTCTGCAAATAAATACTGTTCAAATTAACAAGTTTGTCACACATGGAAGCATACTTGTATGTTCTCCAAAGACACAGGTGCAACACTGGAAGAAGGAATTGCAAAAACCATAAGTGGCATGTCTGTGTATGCCCCTAAAAGTTTCAAATTTCAATATTGTGCAATATTGTGACACTGACAGTACAAAACACACATGTCTCACACATACTGACAGTCTAGTTATACATGTATACACAGGGATAAAGCCACATTTACACATGTAAGCAACATGATAACTCAGCATGAGTTGCCCAAATGCAAATGATGTCAATCTACCAAAGTGAAAAACACAAGGTCTAGCACAATGCTGTCAAATTACATCAGTCAAGAACATAGATGAAAATTCATTTTGTAAAATGCATCACCGTGTACTCATTATACCAATGTCAACAGTGGTCATAGCAATGAAGACAGAGTTAAGTCATAGAGGCACAGAATCGCCTATACGTTAGGGTTATACACATACATGTTGAAAACCTATATATTGTCTATACTGCTGTAGTAGACAGCTATTGGTAATAATATCAGTGTTTCCCCCAAAATGATGGCACACATTGCAAGATATATGTATCAATCAAAGTGTAACATGTCAACTTCTCTGTCAAATAAAATAGCTGAAAGTAGACAGTAAATAGTATAACAATCCATGTGAAAGTTTAAATCCTACCACATGTGTGCACCAAAAATCATATGCAAACTAAGTGAGCTAGTAAATGGCTGTGTCAATGTCATGAAAGCCACAAACAACATCAGTGGAATCACATGGACATATGTATGTGTGAGTGTAAACATGTCACTACCTACCCAGGGAGGACCAACTGGCCTAAATTCTCATAAATTATCTGTCGTCTTACATACATAGTGAGTGCACATGACATAGAGAGAACGAGAACATCTCTAAATACCCATCGTAGTAAGATGCTGGATAAATATGAAAGTCAGGATGTAGAAGGGTGCAAAGTATCAGGCCATGCTCATCATTTGCAACTAAATATTGAACAGGAAGAGACAATTGTAAACCTATGCCTAACTGCATATGTAACACATATTGTGAAATAGTGTAAGAAATGTGTATGAATCAGCCAGTACACATACACATATAACACACATGGACAGAAATATTGCTGTAACAAAGAGCAAAATCATTGACGGTTGTTTTTTATTTTAACTTTCAGCTTACCAAGGATATGCTCTCCAGCCATGGGTCAGGACACCAATTGTACATCCTCAGACGGAGGTGGAACACCAGTACAACCTGGCACTGGTCAAGACCTGGAACATCATGAAGCAAAACTTTGGTATGCTGAAATCCTGGTTCAGATGTCTGAACATATAGAGTGGAGATTGCTATACTTGTTACCTGTGATCTGAAAGATCATCCTAGTGTATGCGATCCTCCATAACGTCTGTCTACGGACAAATATCTAAAGTGACGTAGACACGGATGAACAGAACCCAATGGAGGAGGAGGAGGATGAGGATGGAGGAGAGATCCCACATACATTGACTGGTAGTTGGCAATGGAAACACATTGTTGGAGATGTTTTTTCATAATATACTTTAACCTTGATGTCAAAAATAGCTCAAAATAATAGGAATGTTCAACATGAAAAAAGTAGAAGCCGGCCTCAACATGTCACAATCACACCTTCAGACCGTTTGAGCAACATGGGGCTCTGCCTCTCATTATCTATTCCATCCAAACAGAAATGCAATGTGATATAGGGGGTGATTCTAATCCTGGCGGGCGGCGGAGGCCGCCCGCCAGAATTCCGCCCCCATAATACCGCTCCGCGGTCAGAAGACCGCGGAGGGTATTATGAGTTTTTCCCTGGGCTGGCGGGCGGTCTCCAAAAGACCGCCCGCCAGCCCAGGGAAAAACTCCCTTCCCACGAGGATGCCGGCTCGTAATCGAGCCGGCGGAGTGGGAAGGTGCGACGGGTGCAGTAGCACCCGTCGCGTATTTCAGTGTCTGCAAGGCAGACACTGAAATACCTTGCGGGGCCCTCTTACGGGGGCCCCTGCCGTGCCCATGCCATTGGCATGGGCACGGCAGGGGCCCCCAGGGGCCCCGCGACCCCCCCCCTACCGCCATCCTGTTCATGGCGGCTTTCCCGCCATGAACAGGATGGCGGTAGGGGGGTCAGAATCCCCCATGGCGGCGCAGCAAGCTGCGCCGCCATTGGGGATTCTGAGGGCAGCGGTAAACCGGCGGGAGACCGCCGGTTTACCCTTTCTGACCGCGGCCAAAGCGCCGCGGTCAGAATGCCCTGCGGGGCACCGCCGGCCGGGGTTAGAATCAGGGCCATAGTGTACTGCATTAGAGGGATGTGCCATATATGTCACAATTCAATTTCCACACTGATCATTCATTCCTTTCCTCATGCACTTCAGCAGCGCAGAGCTGCAAAGCTAGCAGTCTTCCTGTGTTCTGCAGCAGTAAAGTGCTTGAGAGATGGCTCTCAGTGTAGTTTTGAACACAAACGAACAAGTACATGAAACAAACCTCACATTGTAGTGTGCCCAACCAATGCTGTAGCATGAAGAATGGCCTAATTTTTCAAAACGTTGTTGTAGATACCAACAGAAATAATGAGTGACAGTTGTCATAAACAAAGGCTTAGTGTCATGTGAACATATAAAAACTGTCATTTGTAAAGCACATATACATGCATGTGTGGCTTTAAACTAAGCACAGCACATGTGATTCAATTCCTAGCTATATTGTCACATATACCACTTAATACTACTGTATATAAATGTCACATTTGCCATGAATTCCACAGCAATGCAGTGAGGAACAGAGGCTTGTCCTAAAATCATATGAGCAGATGTCATTGTACATTGAGTAAACAGCCAGCGAAAGTTGACAGTGAAGATGTATTATGCTAACATCTAAACACCTGTGAAATACTGAGATGTCAGGAGTAGGAGTTCACTATGTGAAAAGTCTATTAAAATCCTGTGTGTGCACAATAACTAATTGCACATGGCCAGATTGAGTAATTTGGATGTGAATGTATCCTTACTTGGCAAGAGTTGTTTAACCCTGAGCTGAGTGTACTAGTGCATAGTTGGGAGGATCACAAATCTTTTCATATCAAAAAGAGGGAACAGCATTTGAGAGTGTGGACCAAGAGCATCCTACCAACACCTGCCCTAAGAGTAGATGTGCTGTTATTGCTTTTGACAGGAGTAAAACAGATCATGTGTGCTTTGCAGCATCATATTGATTGAACAGTAGCAGTCAACATTAACATGTGACCCAAATTCACTGCAGTGAGTCCTACTGGCTCACTCAAATATACCAAAGGTCTGTAGCTGGGTATTACACTCACCCCAGAACAACATCATGCTGAAAAAAATGTATGTGCATAAAAACAGCATGTGACAAATGCATGTGCTTGTGCAAGACATACACAACACAAAGGTTGCAATGCAAAACAGTGCACACATGTTTAGAGTGTCTTCACTGTCAGACATCCTACCACTGTCCAAAGAGAGTGTAGATCCAAACAGTGTGCATTGACTGAGTGTGTGTGCTGTACATCATGACTTTTGTGTCTGGCCAACACATGTGGATCACAGATTAGTCACCTTAATGTCCTGTGACTGTGAACAGAGTGACATATAATGAGCATGGACACACAGTGCAGCACAGATAGTGTCACTTCTGTACGGCTATTTGTGAAAAGAGAAGGCAAGTAATGTGCTGTACATAATATCATACAGCCCATAAATGCCTTTACTCCTTCCCCGGAGCTGTCTTGGCTATCAATATACAATGCTGGCTGTCTACATCCAGTGCTGGTCTAGATGCTACTATTGCATGCGGGAATGGATTTCTGCATGAAGGTGCGTCTGCCTGCAAATTACATTATTCTGTGAGGCATAGTCCACCAAAGATCTGACAATTAAGTAACAAGGAATTTTAAAGATCTACCTAATTGTAATGGCCCTCCTGTGAATGTTGTACCTCATGGTGCATCTCTATGTTTACCTGGTTGTGTAAGTCTGGGAATGTATCTACAACCATGGGATGTTACTGGATACACACTTGCAATGGTGAAGGAGCATCCCCCTGTTGCAGAATAAGGCAATGCGGTGATCTGCAATGTGTGGTGCCATATGCCATTAAAGACACTATTCAGGGCTACACACGCTGGCCTTGTGTGGCACAAAACATGTACATGCAAACACCACACATATTTTCTCATACATACAGCCCTGAGTGCAAGATTGTCTTTGCCACCACATTACATGGCAGACCCTGCGTAAAGTCATGGTTGCCTGATAATCACTTGTCCAATATTGGAATCACACTATGGCCCTCATTATGACATTGGCGGTAAATTCCACTTACCGCCATACTGACTGCCGCCAACATACGACCACCGCGGCGGATATCCATTCAAAATATTATGACACACACACACCAATCCATCACTATTTAGCCACAGACACAATTCCGCCACACCAAAGGTCAGTGATAAATTGGCGGTATCAAAATCCACACTGTTACGCCAACAGAACAACGCCCATCACAATATGACTCACGAATCACCACGGTGGACATTCAATGGTGGTAAACCATTGGCGGTATATACCGCCACACTCAAAATAGACACACATAAACAAAACAACACCACATTGGACGATTCAAACAAACACACCTGACACCCATACACACACCATACCCACACACCTGCACCACTATAAACACACCCCCACATTACCTACAACGCTTTACGACTACAAACCATTGGCACGAGCCAGACGCCACAACCAAAGACAAAACCAGAGCCACACACTACTCACACCTATAAACCACTCACGTACCCCACTTCACACCTCCCAACACATTACCCAACACACCCTCACCTACACACCCCACATAACACCCGAAGCACCACAAAGACAACACGATTCTCAGAGGAGGAGCTAAGGGTCATGGTGGAGGAAATCATCAGGGTAGAGCCTCAGCTATTTGGAGCACAGGTGCAGCAGATAGCGATAGCTAGGAAGATGGAGCTATGGCGGATGATCGTGGACAGGGTCAATGCCATGGGACAGCACCTAAGAACTAGGGACGACATCAGGAAGAGGTGGAACGACCTACGGGGAAAGGTACGTTCCATTGCAGCAAGACACCAGCTCGCTGTTCAGAGGACTGGCGGTGGACCCCCACCTCCTCCCCCACAACTAACAACATGGGAGGAGCAAGTCTTGCCAATCATGCATCCTGATGGCCTGGCCGGAGTAGGAGGAGGACTGGACTCTGGTAAGTCAACTCATTACTGCTTTTACCCCCCTACCTGCATGCCATCACATACTCCCACCCTCACTCCCATCACTCCACCACCTCCTACACACCCCACCATCACATCTCACTCATCACAATGCCAACCGCTGCATGCTCTACCAAAACATGGGCATCACTCACAGCCCTGCATGGACACCTATCACCAAAGCATGCACACTAGAGAGAATCAGCTAGCCCACCACATACCAACTTACACAAGTTAAAGCTGCCAGGGCAAATACAACCAAAGAGGGCAACCCACTGATGCACAATATGTCACACACAGAAACAATAACACATCATTTACATCCCCACGGGTATCCCAGCCAAGGTCACCGGAGAGGAGGTGCCAGCAATATCCAGTCCCCCAACTGAAGAAGCCTACAGTGATGACAGCAACTCTGGTCGCTTGGATCTGGATGACCAACCTGGCCCATCAGGGACCTCTGAAAGTCGGTTACCCAAGCCCAGTCACACACCACCACAGAGCCTCCCCCATCTGGAAACACCATAACAGCTCCCACCCAGCATACCCATACCTCTGTCCCAAGGACACATCAATCAGAAGTGTGTACACCTCTACAGGGTCCCCAGGCCAGACCTCACCCCCAAGACAATCAGGGACCTGGGTTCACTGGCAGTGGGCACACGGTTCAGGGGACAGAGGCACAGGACAACAGGGAAACTGGGAGGAGTGTTGTACGCCAGGGGGAGGACAGGCCCAGGGAACGGACTCTCCAGGAGGCACTCACCGAGATTCTGGAAGCATATCAACATTCCCAGGACACGATGGGCCAGATCCTGGACAATGTGCAGGAGAACAGGCGGCTGCAAGAGGGACAGTACCAGGGGATCTGGGAGGACCTGCAGGCCATCAACACCACCCTGGTCTCTATAGCAGGGGTGCTGGCAGACATGGCCAACATTATTAGGGAGGTAGTGTCACACTAGCGAGCCCCTACCACTAGCCAGTCATCTTAACTACCTTGGACCTCTCTTGCCGCCAGTGGCCAGGATGCCCGCCACAGGACTCACAGGCCACAAGCACTGCTCCCCCTGCAGAAGGAGAACCACCCCACAAATGTTCCCTGTGATTCAGGCAGAAACCAGAGACTATTGCCAAGACCCCGCCAGGAAATGAGACTCTCCTGATTGTCACCCTTGTGTCGAACTCTGTCACCCTGCCCACCTTGAACTGCCATTGCTCCCGTTCCTATGTCCCCATGGACAATGCACCTGTGCTACAGACTGGAACTATACCCCGGAATTCCCTCCATCATCACCCCATCCCAGTGCACGTCCCTCGCTTTTTCTTAGCACTTCAATAAACACTCTTGGAAAAAAATACAAGTATGGAGTATGTCACATTTTTCAAGTATGTATTCAATTAAACAAGTACAAACATTGCAATTCAACTGTACAGTAAATGAGCACATAAGAAAGACCTGTAGTTGGATAACACCAGGAGCTATAGTGAGGCACCTACATCTGTAAAATGAATTGCCAAAGGGTACAGTAAGTAGGCATAGAAGTGGGAAATAACATCATGCCAGTGTCAAAGAATTTAAAAATAATGACAATGAAATGTGAAATAGCACTGTCTTACCTGTGTGTCATTGGAAATATTGTCGCATCACTGCTGTTCTGTTGTCCTCATCCTCATCCACCTCAACCTCACTGTCCACAGGGTCCATTGCTGCGACCCGGGCATCTCCAGCCTCCTCCTCCTGCAGAAAAGGCACATGGCATCTCAGGGCAAGGTTGTGCAACATTCAGCATGCCACTATTATCTGGCAGACCTTCTTGGGTGAGTAGCACAGTGATCCACCTGTTAGATGGAGGCACCGAAACCTGGCCTTCAGGAGGCCAAAGGTTCTTTCTCTGATCCTTCTGGTTCGCCGATGTGCCTCATTGTAACGTTCTTCTGCTCTTGTCCTGGCATTCCTCACAGGGGTCCGATGTCATGATAGGTTGGGGTAACGAGAGTCACCTGCAAATATTGAGGGAAGACATTTAGCAACACACTATTCCACATGGCCTACACCATAACCATACACCAACATATATTGTGTGGGGACCAGGGCTCACCTATTAGCCACACCCTGTGCCTCTGTAGTTGGGCCATAACAATCGGGATGCTGCTATTCCTCAGGATAAAGGCATCATGCACTGACCCAGGATACTTAGCATTTACATGGGAGAATGACTGGTCCGCCAAGCACACCATCAGTACATTCATGGAGTTGAAACTCTTACGATTTCTGAACATCTGTTCAATTTGAAGGGGGGACAAATGCAATATGTGTTCCATCAATCGCCCCAATTATTTTGGGGCTAGGTCCCATTGCATAGAAGTCAGCCTTCACTTTGGCCAAATCCTCCCCCTGGGAAAATACAATGTAGCTGCACATGTGTTTAATCAGGGCAGACAAAACTCTGGTCAGCACTATTGAGAACATTGGCTGTGACATTCGTGCTGCCAAGCCCACTGTCACTTGGAAAGAACCAGTTGCCAGGAAATGGAGCACTGATGGAACTTGCACAAGAGGGGGGATCCCAGTGCGGTGACATATAGCAGAAATCAGGTAATGCTCCAATTGGTGACAAAGCTCTGTGATTGTGACCCTGTCCAGTCTATGGGTGAGGATAATGTGTTTGTCCTCCATTGTTGCCAAGTCCACCGGGGGTCTGTACACGAGGATATGTCTCCATCTCCTATTCATGTCAGTGGTAGCAATCTATGGAACAAAAGAGTGAGGAGCCGGTCACAAACTGAACAATGGGGCTACAACAGTACAATGCATGCTGTAAAATTGTAATGGGTAAGTGAGAATTGTCCTGTCTGTCTAAATTTAGACAGTGACACCGTAATTATCCTGGGCTACCCCGCCACCCCTGATATGGCATCCACCTGTCCTGCGTGGAGGGACAGGTAGAAGTATGGTGATTCGCTGACGTTGTGCACTGTAGCGGGAAGCGGTTGAGAACCACCGTACAACTCCTCATTAGTTAATATTGGGCCCTATGGGGTACAGTAGCCAATAATGATGTACGCCGGCAGTGATGGTATGCACCGCCGGGAACGGGACCGCCATTTTCTATCTGATTCCTCACTTGCTACCTGACCTTTCACAGGTGAGGACCTACACTGCATGTGCTGCAGTGACCTCTGTCTGGAACCTACCATGGCCCGTGTGACTGGAAAAAGGGCCCCTGCCTTCACCTCAGCGGAGTTGGAGAGACTGGTAATGGGGAACTGCCCCAGTACGGACAGCTGTATGGGCCTCCAGACCAACAAGTGAGTACACTGTGGGCACGATGCATGTGGTATGAATGCATGGAGTGGCGTGTGACAGCCTTGTGTAAGGGGGGTGGGTGGATGTCCCCTGGGCGACATACAAGATGTGTGCTGGGCCATGTGTGTGAAAATGGTGATGTGAAGGGGTTGGTGGGCCATAAGTGTAACAAGGAGGACTGTCTGGCTGATACTATTTTCCTGTGTGTATTCCCTCTGCAGGTCAGTGCACATTAAAAGAAGGGTATATGGCGTGCCATTGCAAGGAGGTGCAGACTCTGGGGGTCTACGGCAGGTGGAGCACTACTGTCGGAAACGGTGGGAAGACCTGAGACGCTGGGCATGGAAGACAGAGGAGGCCCAGCTGTGGATGGCCTCCCAACGAGGAAGGTGTGCCCGTTGAACCCTGACCCCCCTGGTGGCCCGCAAATTGGCGGTGGCCTATCCTGAGCTGGATGGGCACTTGAGGGCATCACAGCAGCCACAAGGGGGTGAGTACAGTTCCCATCATCACAACTTACGCATTGTAGGGTGGTGTCTGGGTGGGGGATGTGTGTCCGTGGGTGCCCCTAGGCCAGGCCTGACATTGCAGAGTAGGTCCCCTGGTGGAAAGGGTCCTGAAGGGATAATCCTGCTACCTAGCTTGTAGGGATCCACTACTGGTCAAGGCTGCGTGGTTCCCAGGTGTGCTGCATTTGGCAGTGTGTGCTGCTCCCCATGCCTTGGTGGCTAGCAATATCACTGGTAGTGTAATGTGTATTGCATAGGCCTGTTCCCTGTGTGTGTGGGTGCTGTGTCCACCAACGGTGGTGTTGGTGCAACCACTGACCAAGTGTATCCTTTGTCTGTTCCCCCCTCTTTGTTTTGTCACCCTGTCCTTATGTGCATTAGTATCATCTGGTGGAGGAGCAAAGGCTCTGACGATGGAGGGAGCTGCATCCCACAGGACCCAGGAGGTGGAGTCCACCAACGGTGATGTCACCAGTGGGATGGAGGGCGAGGGGAGCACCACGGCAGAGACTGGAGGGGACAGTTCTGACACAGATACCTTCTCAGGTGTAAGTTCCCTGGTGGTGGCGGGCGGACACCTCTGTGATCAGCCCAACTAAAGGTACAGCCGCTACCCCCGTACCAGAACCACCCTCCAGCAGCCCCTAATTGACTTTCCCATACCCACTCAACCAGGAGGGTGGGCATCTCATTCCCCCCAGGCACCTCAAGCCCTGCTCCAGTGAGCCCTGCTGCCCTGAGTGAGGAGGCTATTGACCTCGTGAGATCCATCTCTGTGGGGCAGTCAACCATTGTGAATGACATCCAGGGGCTGGCAGCCCAGATGCAACAGACTAATGCATTCCTGGAGGGCATTCACACTGGCTTGGTGGCTTAACAGAGATCTATCCAGGCTCTGGCCTCCTCTCTGATGGCAGCCTTTGTCCCAGTTTCCACCCTTACCCCTCTAACTTCCTCTGCCCCATCCCATTCCCCTCAACCCCAACCTATCCCAAGCACACAGGCAGACGAGCATGCACACAAGACAACACTCAAGAGTGGCACAGGCAAACACAAGCACCACACATCATCCCACAGGCACTCACACAAACACCATCCAGATTCAGACACACCAACAGCCACAATTTCCACTGTGTCCCCCTCTTCCTCCTCCTACACGCCCCCTCCCAGTTTTGTCTACATTCACACCTGCATGCTCTACATCCTCATCTACTACCAGCATCACTACCACACCTAGGAGAACACACACCTCACTGGCATACACCTCCACAACAGCCATGCACACGTCTCCTGCGTCCTATCCCACTGTGTATGTCCCCCCTCCTAAAGTACACAAACGCAAGCACTCAGACACCCAACAGCCATCCACCTCACAACAGCATCCAGCCCATGCATCTGCACCCAAAATCTGCAGACACCTCCTACAACCACTCAATCTTCCTCTACTCCCAAACCTTCTCCCTCTTCCCACCCCAATGTCCCTAAAAAGCTTTCCCTATCTACCATTGACCTCTTCCCTACCCCCCCATCCTGCACATTTGGCAAGGGTGGCAGAAACCCAGGTAAGCACCTCAGCCACACTGTCCATGGGCCCAGTAGTCACCACACCCACTAGTGGTGGGAAAGGATTCAGGGCACATATCCTGAGGGTGAAGGAGCCTGCACCAGGCAGCCTCCAGGGTAAGGAGCCTGCCACAGTTGCTGCCAGGAAGAGCAAGGAGCCTGCCTCAGCTTCTGTCAGGAAGAGCAAGGAGCCTGCCCCAGCTGCTGCCAGGAAGACCAGGAGCCTGCCCCAGCTGCTGCCAGGAAGACCAAGGAGCCTGCCCCAACTGCTGCCAGGAAGACCAAGGAGTCAGCATCAGCAGGCAGTAAGGGCAAGGGGCCTGGGGCAGGGACTATGACTGAGCCCCCACCACCAATGATGGTTGTGCAGACATCTGAGGCTGCAGGGGATGGGCTGGAGCCTCCCCACACCAGTATCAGCAGCACCACCACCACCAGTGGGCAGCCATCTGAGGCTGCAGGGGATGGGCCGGAGCCTCCCCCTCCCAGCATCAGCAGCAGCACCACCACCACCAGTGGGCAACAATCCAAGGCTGCAGGGGATGGGCTGGAGGCTCCCCCCACCAGCATCAGCAGCAGCACCACCACACCAGTGGGCAGCCATCCAAGGCTGCAGGGGATGGGCTGGAGCCTCCCCCCACCAGCAGCAGCACCACCACCACCAGTGGGCAGCCGTCACCGCCAGTGGATGGTATGTAGTCCTGCCTCCATGGGCTGCTGTGCGGCCTGCCTCCTGCAAATCCAGTGGGTACGACACCCTCTGAGAGACTTTGACCTTGCACTCCCCAGGATCAAGAGCACAGGGCACGATGCCTCCTACAGATCCAGTGGGTAAGTGTGAGAAAACAGGGCTGATTGCAGAGGCCCCATAACTTTTTGCCCCCATTTTCCTCTTTTTGCTGGTGTTTTCCTGACTTTGATGGTGCCCTGGGTACTGCTAACCAGTCCCAGGGCCTGTGCTCTGTGTAAAATGGATATGCAAATTAGGCTAATTATAAATGGCTAAGTTAACCTACCTATAAGTCCCTAGTATATGGTAGGGCATGTAGGTTTAGGGACCACAGCATAGGTGGTGCACACCTAGGTACACTGCTGAGGTGCCCAGTGTCATTTTAAAAGCAAGCCTGCCTTGCTGGCTGCTTTTAAATTAAAGTTATATTCAAATTCGACTTTGGAATTAAAGGTACTTCGAAAGTCTTAAACTACCTTATTTTTACATATAAGTCACCCCTAAGGTGTGCCCTATGTGCCCCTAGGGCTGGGTGCCATGTAACTATAAGCAGGGACTTTATAAAAATAGATTTATAAGCCCTGGTGAGGTAAAAACAGCCAAATTTGTTTTTCCCTCATTGAAGTAAATGGCCTTCATAGGCTAGAATGGGCAGACTTTATTTTAAATTTTAAAGTCTCCTTAAATGTTACATACCAAGAATTTGGTATCAAATTAATTGTTGTAATAAATCCCACAACTTCCAGTTGTTGGATTTAATATAACTTGTTCAGGTAAAAAGTTTAGACTTTACCTAAAAAGTTGCCAATTTCAGCTCTGCATTGTTTTTGCTGCTGTGCTCTGATTGGCCAGCCTGCAGCAGCTTCTGCCAGGCTACTTTGATGAGGTGTGAAGTGGCCTGGCTTCACACAAAGGAATGTGCTTGGGGGAGAGAATCTCCCCTCAGCAGATGGTGAGGCAGGAAGGGGGAGGGCTGCCAAACTGGTCTTCAAAGGCAGAGAAGGACATTTGCAGCACCCAGCAACACCCCCACATCCTGCAACCCCAGACAGCTAGGTGCCCCCTTGATTGGATTAGGAGAGGGCAGGAGAGGGGTGTGTTTATGATTTTTAGCCACACCAGTGGGTGGGCTCAGCCAGATGTAACCTCCAAAAATCAGATTCATCCATGTTGGATTTTTAGAGACTGTTGCCTTCTGGGATGGATTTTTGCCACACTTCCCAAGAAGTGGTCATCACAGGGGGACGACCCTGTCCCTGATTGGAGAACCAGGGCCCCCCTGCTTTTCACCCAGGAGAAAGGATAAAACTGGCAGACCTGCACCCACACCTCAGATCCCTACCAGATTTCAACAAGAAAGGAACTAAAGGAGAAGAAGGACTGCCCTGCTGGACCCCTGGCCTGCACCTGGAACCTGCACTCAGAAGGACTGCACCAGCTGCACACTTGGGCTTCACCACAAGAAGGACTTTGCGTGGCTTCAACTGGTTCAAGGAGGGACTCCCTGTTTGCTACAGGTGAAAAATTGCTAACCAGAGTCCCCTGCACCAACTCCTGAAGAAAGCGACCAGCTGACCACTGTCCAGTGGCCAAAAAGGAGTTTGCGCCAGGTGCATTCTGGGAGTTGAAGTCCGCACCCCCCAAGGACCATCACAGAACTTCTGGACCCTTGGGGTGAGCTGTGGACCCCAAAAGAACCTTAAAAGAACATCTGGGTGAAGCCCCAGAAGTTTGGAAAAGATTTGAGAATTTTTGGAAAAAAGCTCCAGAGAGGGACCGACCCGCCGCGGAAATTCTAGCCGGCTTGCCTCAACCGCGACCCGGCCTGACTTCGTGGTTCGTCTCGGTAAAGAAAAACATCCAAAAAAGAGACTAAGTCCGAACGTAAAAAGTTGACTGGGATCTCCCAGCCATCGTATCCGAGAAGGGCTCCATGGACGTCGGATCAAGATCCAGGTTTACCCCGGTCGAAGGATTTTCATCTCGAAAAAACGACTAAGTCCGAAGGTAAAAGTCTCCACCGAGGAAATCCACATCGCGTATCCGGACAAGGGCTCCAGGAGGTCGGATTCAACTGGCAGGTTCGTCCCGGTGAAGAAAAACTTCAAAATAAAGACTAAGTCAGAAGGTAACTTTTTAACCGAGGCCTCCCGCGACCTGTAGCCGAGCAGGGCTCCATTGCGGTCGGCCTGAAAGTTTGACTTTGCCCCGGTCGAGGTGCAACCAGATGACCCGATTGGCGCTTTTTGTTTCTAAGCGCTAGAAAAGTAATAATTCTTTAAAAAATCATATCTCCGGTTCCCCTGAACCAATTTTAATCGTTTTTGTGTCATTTTAAAGATAAAAATAGAAACTATTTTTATAAACTGGTTTTGGATTTTTAAACTGTTTCCTGTGTTTTATTTAATTACTGTTTTGTGATATTTGAATGCTTTACACTTTGTCTCCTAAGTTAAGCCTTGGCGCTCGTTGCCAAGCTACCAAGGGTTGAGCTGGGATTAATTTACTGAGACCTAACTGTACCTATGTGGAGGTTAGTGGCTTGTTGCTAGGTGTAGGTACCTACCTGCCCTACCAATAACCCATTTTCCAACATAATTGGAAGCAGCGACGGGATCCTGTACTTGTGTTCAATATCACGTTACAGTTTTGGGTAAAACAAATTAAAAATCCTTTAAATTGTCCTAGTGCAAAAATTGTTTTTAATTTTTAATTTGGATTAATTTCAATTATTGAATTTTTGTAATTTTTCTAAATTCTTGTTTCCAATTTTTGCAAAACGTTTTTGTTGACACAAAACTAGAGAACCATGGAGCTTGATCTGGCTAGCCTACCCACACTGACAGTAGTCCAGCTTAGGGGGTTGTGTATTGAAAGAGGGTTGCCTGCAACCACTGATCTCAGGAAGCAAATCCTGATCACATCCCTGACAGCATGGGCTGAGGCCCAACAGGTAGAGTCACAAGAAGCTCCAGAGGAGGGAGAAAGAAGGGAGGATGCAAGCTCTAACCACTCAGGGGAGGGAAGGCATCTGAGCCCAAGTGAGGATGAGGAAGAACGGTCCTCAGTAAATACAGTCACTAGGGGCAGATCCAAAGCTAGTGGTGGGAAGGGGTTCCTTTCAGGAGGAGAGAACCCATCCATCAGAGAAAGAGAGCTGGAGGCCCAGCTAGCATACATAGCTTTGGAAGCAGAGAAGCTGGCCCTAGAAAAGAAAAAGTGGGCATACAAAGAGAAAGGAGATGGAAGCAGCGATAAAGAAGCTGAGGTGTCCATGGGTGGGGGAGTTTGCCCCAGATTACCCAAGGGGGTAGTTCCTGCTTATGTAGAGGGGGATGACATAGATAAGTGGCTGGGGGCCTTTGAGAGGGCACTCCAAATGAGAAGGGTTAGGCCTCAATACTGGGGTTCCCTTTTGTGGGAGTTGGTCCCCAACTCAGGGAGGGATAGGCTTCTGACCTTAAGGGGGGAGGAGGCAGATTCATACCCTAGTATGAAGAGGTGCTTAGCCAAGAAGTTTGGTCTGACCCCAGAGCAATATAGAATGAAGTTCAGGGACACCAAGAAGGTCAGTACCCAGTCTTGGGTTGACTTTGTAGACACCTCACTAAAGGCACTGGAGGGCTGGATTATTGGCAACAAAGTAAATACTTATGAGGGGTTATACAATCTGATCATGAGAGAGCACATCTTGACCAATTGTATCCAAGAAAGGTTACACCAGCATCTAGTGGACTCTAAGCAGACCAACCCTAGAGAGCTAGGGGAGGCAGCTGATGAGTGGTTGAGAACCAGGGTGGTTGTCAAGTCCCAGGGGGGAGACTCCAAGAAGGGGGGGACAGGTCCCCAAAAACCTAAGGAGGGAGGTGGTAAGCCCACCACAGAGACTCCCTCTGTACCCCAGAACCCTAAGAAGGAGGAGAGTAAATCCCACTCTGACCAGCAGAGACAGTTAGACCCAGGGTTAAAAAAGCTCTTGGACAGTAAGGCTTGCTTTGACTGTCAGCAGACAGGTCACTTCAGAGGAGATGCAGCCTGTCCAAAGAAGGTGGTTAGCACTGGGCTGTCCAGTGTAGCCATAGAGGAGGATTCCTCAGATGATGAAGTCCTCCTAGCATTGTGCTGGGAGACAGGACTAGATGGTAAGCTGGTGATCCCTGAGGGTGGGAGTAGGCACTTCCACCACATTCAAGTGAATGGGATCCCTACCACTGGCCTGAGAGACACCTGTGCCAGTCACACTATAGTGAGTGACCGGTTAGTGACCCCAGACATGTATGTCCCAGGAAAGACAAAGAAAGTCAGGATAGCCACAGGGGAGGTCACCACCAAACCTGTAGCCATAGTGCCCCTAGAGAGGGAGGGTATCCTTGACTGGATTAGGGTGGTGGTCAGTGCTGACCTTCCCCTAGATTGTATCCTGGGCAATGACCTCCCAGAGGTGAGTCTGGTCACAGATGGGGTGGTCGCCCAGGGCGCCCCCCCAACCCAAAGTCCTGGGGAGTCAGTCCCTACAGTTAGGAGACAGGGGTCCCCAAGAAAAGGAAAGAAGAAAAGGAAGGGTAGGCCACTCTTAAAGAGAGTTCCAGGGAGCCAAGGGCCTTCTGCCCCAGTAAGGGGGGAGCCCAGAGTTGGCACTGGTGAGGCCTCACCTGACCCCAAGGAAGTCCTGAGTAGTCAGGCAGCTGTCCAGATGCAAGGTGTTGCCCCTGCACTGACAGAAGGGAGAGTGGAAGGAGGGTTTCTGCCACAGGAGGTGGTAGCCCCCCACTCTAGACAGCAAGAGGGGTGCCAGGACCCCAAAGATGCCCCTAAAGCAGCTCAGCCACCTGTCAGTGGAGAGCTTAGGGTGTGGTTCTGGATACTGACAGCTGTCAGTAGCCTCTGCTGGGTGCTAGCCTTCCTGGCAGCAATGTACTTGGCCTGGGAGGCAGACCCCAGGGCCAATGGCAAAGTAGGCCCCCTGACCCTATTGGTCATGCTGGGGTTGCTCAAGTGTTGGGTGACCTCTTTGGGTAAGCTAGGTGTTGCCCTAGCAAAGTTTGGAGTAGGGGAGGTGGGCACCTCACTACCCAAGTTGGCAGAGAGAAAGGAGGAAGACCCCCCTAGAGGAAAGTTTCAGTTTGAGTTGGGTCCTTTTACTGTTGGGATGGCTTCATTACCCATAGGGAGTGACCCTGACAGGAGGATATAAGGCAGAGTAGGCCCTGCAAAGGGACAGCCAGTTTTCTTCACTGTCTTCCTCGCCTAACAAGCCAGGAAGACTCTCCCAGGGTTGGGCTGAGTCTCCTGGGCATGTGGGCTGGGGGGGGTTGTGTGAGAAAACAGGGCTGATTGCAGAGGCCCCATAACTTTTTGCCCCCATTTTCCTCTTTTTGCTGGTGTTTTCCTGACTTTGATGGTGCCCTGGGTACTGCTAACCAGTCCCAGGGCCTGTGCTCTGTGTAAAATGGATATGTAAATTAGGCTAATTATAAATGGCTAAGTTAACCTACCTATAAGTCCCTAGTATATGGTAGGGCATGTAGGTTTAGGGACCACAGCATAGGTGGTGCACACCTAGGTGCACTGCTGAGGTGCCCAGTGTCATTTTAAAAGCAAGCCTGCCTTGCTGGCTGCTTTTAAATTAAAGTTATATTCAAATTCGACTTTGGAATTAAAGGTACTTCCAAAGTCTTAAACTACCTTATTTTTACATATAAGTCACCCCTAAGGTGTGCCCTATGTGCCCCTAGGGCTGGGTGCCATGTAACTATAAGCAGGGACTTTATAAAAATAGATTTATAAGCCCTGGTGAGGTAAAAACAGCCAAATTCGTTTTTCCCTCATTGAAGTAAATGGCCTTCATAGGCTAGAATGGGCAGACTTTATTTTAAATTTTAAAGTCTCCTTAAATGTTACATACCAAGAATTTGGTATCAAATTAATTGTTGTAATAAATCCCACAACTTCCAGTTGTTGGATTTAATATAACTTGTTCAGGTAAAAAGTTTAGACTTTACCTAAAAAGTTGCCAATTTCAGCTCTGCATTGTTTTTGCTGCTGTGCTCTGATTGGCCAGCCTGCAGCAGCTTCTGCCAGGCTACTTTGATGAGGTGTGAAGTGGCCTGGCTTCACACAAAGGAATGTGCTTGGGGGAGAGAATCTCCCCTCAGCAGATGGTGAGGCAGGAAGGGGGAGGGCTGCCAAACTGGTCTTCAAAGGCAGAGAAGGACATTTGCAGCACCCAGCAACACCCCCACATCCTGCAACCCCAGACAGCTAGGTGCCCCCTTGATTAGATTAGGAGAGGGCAGGAGAGGGGTGTGTTTATGATTTTTAGCCACACCAGTGGGTGGGCTCAGCCAGATGTAACCTCCAAAAATCAGATTCATCCATGTTGGATTTTTAGAGACTGTTGCCTTCTGGGATGGATTTTTGCCACACTTACCAGGAAGTGGTCATCACAGGGGGACGACCCTGTCCCTGTTTGGAGAACCAGGGCCCCCCTGCTTTTCACCCAGGAGAAAGGATAAAACTGGCAGACCTGCACCCACACCTCAGATCCCTACCAGATTTCAACAAGAAAGGAACTAAAGGAGAAGAAGGACTGCCCTGCTGGACCCCTGGCCTGCACCTGGAACCTGCACTCAGAAGGACTCCACCAGCTGCACACTTGGGCTTCACCACAAGAAGGACTTTGCCTGGCTTCAACTGGTTCAAGGAGGGACTCCCTGTTTGCTACAGGTGAAAAATTGCTAACCAGAGTCCCCTGCACCAACTCCTGAAGAAAGCGACCAGCTGACCACTGTCCAGTGGCCAAAAAGGAGTTTGCGCCAGGTGCATTCTGGGAGTTGAAGTCCGCACCCCCCAAGGACCATCACAGAACTTCTGGACCCTTGGGGTGAGCTGTGGACCCCAAAAGAACCTTAAAAGAACATCTGGGTGAAGCCCCAGAAGTTTGGAAAAGATTTGAGAATATTTGGAAAAAAGCTCCAGAGAGGGACCGACCCGCCGCGGAAATTCTAGCCGGCTTGCCTCAACCGCGACCCGGCCTGACTTCGTGGTTCGTCCCGGTAAAGAAAAACATCCAAAAAAGAGACTAAGTCCGAACGTAAAAAGTTGACCGGGACCTCCCAGCCATCGTATCCGAGAAGGGCTCCATGGACGTCGGATCAAGATCCAGGTTTACCCGGGTCGAACTATTTTCATCTCGAAAAAACGACTAAGACCGAAGGTAAAAGTCTCCACCGAGGAAACCCACATCGCGTATCCGGACAAGGGCTCCAGGAGGTCGGATTCAACTGGCAGGTTCGTCCCGGTGAAGAAAAACTTCAAAATAAAGACTAAGTCAGAAGGTAACTTTTTAACCGAGGCCTCCAGCGACCTGTAGCCGAGCAGGGCTCCATCGTGGTCGGCCTGAAAGTTTGACTTTGCCCCGGTCGAGGTGCAACCAGATGACCCGATTAGCGCTTTTTGTTTCTAAGCGCTAGAAAAGTAATAATTCTTAAAAAATTCATATCTCCGGTTCCCCTGAACCGATTTTAATCGTTTTTGTGTCATTTTAAAGATAAAAATCTAAACTATTGTTATAAATTGGTTTTGGATTTTTAAACTGTTTCCTGTGTTTTATTTAATTACTGTTTTGTGATATTTGAATGCTTTACACTTTGTCTCCTAAGTTAAGCCTTGACGCTCGTTGCCAAGCTACCAAGGGTTGAGCTGGGATTAATTTACTGAGACCTAACTGTACCTATGTGGAGGTTAGTGGCTTGTTGCTAGGTGTAGGTACCTACCTGCCCTACCAATAACCCATTTTCCAACAGTAAGACACCACCCAACCCCAGGCCTGCCCAGGATGAAGAGCACAGGGCACGATGCCCCCTCCAGAACCAGTGGGTAAGACACCCACCAACCCTAGCCTCCCCAGGATCAAGAGCACAGGGCACAATGCCCTGCCCAGAACCAGTGGGTAAGACACCCACCAACCCCAGCCTCCCCAGGTTCAAGAGCACAGGGCACAATGCCCCCTCCAGAACCAGTGTGGGAGACACCCACTCCAGAGACTGTGGCCTTGCCCTCCCCAGGACCAAGCACAGGGCTTGTTGCCCCCTCCAGAACCAGTGGGGAAGTCACCCACTTGAGAGACTGTGGCCTTGCACTCCCCAGGACCAAGCACAGGGCATGTTGCCCACTCCAGAGCAAGTGGGCAAGTCACCCACTTGAGAGACGGTGGTCGTGCACTCCCCAGGACCACGCACAGGGTATGTTGCCCCCTCCAGAACCAGTGGTCTTGTTTAATCTCCCAGCTGAGGTGCCCCGCCTCCGTCCCCCTGAGGTGCCTGCCTATTTACCAACTGATGCCTCTGCAGTGTTCTCTCTGTGTTGATGCAGGTGACAAGTGGGACCTTGGAGTTTGGCCTGTGGCCTGTGGCCTACGCACACCGAGGACTGGGCAGTGTCCCTTGAACTGTACAATTGCATACATCTGTTGCATTGCATATTTCTTATTTATACTGTGTTGATCTTATTATACTCACTTTAGCAAATTCCTGTTGTCCTTGCATTATTTATCCGAGGTACGGGGAAAATAGGTTTTAGTACTGCAGCTGTATGTGTGTATGGTGTTGGGGGTGGGGGGTGTCTCTTTTTCCTCCCCCCTTCCTTGTGTACTAGGCGGCTGTACTCACCGTCGTCAGCTTCGCTGTTGTTGGTGTTCATGGTGGAGCAGCACATAGAAGTGCATGGGAAAGACATGCAGTTTTGGCTCCATGGCGGCATGGTTGTTTCCTGTGTCTCCAATTGTGAGTTCTTTCCATTGTGTGCAGTGTTTCCGTCTGGCTTTTGATGTTGTTGGTACCTCCCCGGGAAAGGTGGCGGTTTCCAGGGTCATAATATGGTGGGCAGAACATTGACTTCCGCCTGCCTGTAGGCAGCTGCTGCCATGGTGCCTGTTGTTTCCGCCCTGGCGGTCGCAGTGGTAAAATGGCTGTCTATCTGAGTTATCACCACCATGTCATAATTTTGCGGTAATTACCACCAGCTTGTTGGTGGTATTACCGCCCCTTTAACACCAACTGCCAGGGTTGTAATGAGGGCCAATATGTTTTCAACAAAATGCACAAAACCTGCAAGCTGGGTGGTACATAGATTGTATTTTTGGGGATTCATCCTGTCACTATGCACCACATCATATGGATGTATACATGACACATAGAATGAATACAGATATTGCACATAATAAGAAACTCTATTTGGTGAACCACATTCCCCAGGAGCAATCTTTACATGCCCAAATGTCTGTGGGGAACATTCATGTGTGTATCCTGATAACAGCTGTCACAACTGATGTGTGATCAGAAAGTCATGATTCCTGCATTGCTGTATTGCCATGTTACCTGATTTCCCCTGGCCGGGTGAGGAGGAATGCAAATGCACACATTGAACCCAGACTGACTCCATTTTCCATGTTCCTGCCCGCTTGTCATAAAGTGTCTGGACAGGAAAGGATGTCAAACATGCAGATTCACTACCAGAAACCTGCCTTCTTTGCAACTGGTGGTACCCTATTCCACAGATCTGAAGAGTGCCATGCAACTCTGGGTATACTAGCCCATACATGTATTGGACCTGCATCATCTCAGCTACCTAAGTTCACTTAGGACTACAAGAAAACACAAAAGTATGTAATTTTTTTAATCAGTCTCATAGCTTGACAATATTTACTTTGTCCCTCTCACAATACGATGGCACTCAAACAGTCACACCAAAGACTTTTGCAATGTCATACATTAGCACACTATGATGTCTGAAATGCCACTTATGAGCCAACTCAATATTTGGCAGCCATAACTCCAGGAAAAATGGAAGTGTGTGGAAGGTGTGAATTCATGCATTGCACAGTCCTCTACAGTAGGTCCCACACATTAGGACAATTGCATGTATCTGAACCCATGCATTGCCCCTGTTCCACAATGCATTGCACCAGTGGCACTGGTTGGAAGCCGCACATCGTGGCCAATGCAAGGTTGCAGTAGTGCAAATATGCTGTGCAGACACTACACACTGGCCATTTCAGTGACGACCCAATTGGCAGAAAGATGCAGCGTCCACCCATGAAATTATGCAATGGGTGAGTAAGTCTTCAAACGGGGAAGTGTTCATACTACTTTAACTTTCTTTTACAGCCTGTTGGTTTGTGCTGGGTGTTCAAGGTGTTTTGGAGAGTGGTTGGTGTTTGATGGTGAAATATGGTATTGTCTATGTCTGCTCCATCACCGTCTTGTGCTAATATTGTTCATTGTTTATACTTGTTGTAAATTATCCTGTTGGTGTCATTATATTGTTGGGTGTTTGACCATTTAGCGATTTTAGATTGTAGAATAAGGGGTTAGGTTAAGGAGTGTTTACTCTGGGTTTAGTGTGTTGAATGTAGGCATGTCAGTATAGGGAAGGGAACAGCATGTCTGAAGGAGGGTTTGAGGCCTGCTTTGGCTGTTGGTCCATTATATTCCACAGATGATGGCATCAGGGGGTAGAGTGATCCAGAGTTACCCCCTCAGGTAAAGTAAGGAGCGCTGGGAGAGGCTACATTGGCATATGGTCAGGCTGTTTGGTTTGGAGCACACCGTCCATCAGCTGAAGCGTTGATGGGTGGATGTAATGACACAAGACGCAGATTAGGTACATCACCTAGGACTGGAGATTTGTGACCCCATAGGTATGTATTTGTGTGTCAGCTGCATGTAGTTCACAGTTTAAGTTTTGGTTAAATTGTAACTGACACATGCTTAACTATGTTTTCCCCAAATCCTGTGTACATCTGTGAAATTATTATTTTCCAGCTCAGGGGTCTTTACAATTTAATGTGGCTGAAACATGTTCAATAGACATGCTTTCTTTTGGAACATACCCTGATTTCAGATACGTGTTTGTGCGGAACATGATCTGAACCTTTTTTAACTTGACCCAGGTGAGGCTTGAGGAGGAATGTCATGTTGAAGCTCCTGTCATGTTGACATTCTCAAGTGTGTTGCTTTGTTCAGCACACATGTACAGTTTAACATGGCCTTGGCAATAAGACTTGTTCATGTAGGTGGTCCTTGCAGGACAGAGATATATACAGTGTTCTGAGGCATACACCCTTGCACCATGTTGCAGAGTTGCATTGTGGGAAAACAGGGCTGATTGCAGAGGCCCCCTGACTTTTTGCCCACATCTTTCTCTTTTTGCTTGTGTTTTCCTGACTCTGATGGTGCCCTAGGTACTGCTATCTAGTCCCAGGGCCTGTGCTCTGTATAAAATGAATACACAAATTAGGCTAGTTATAATTGGCTAAGTTAACCTACCTAGGAGTCCCTAGTATATGGTTGGGCATGAAGGTTTAGGGACCCCAGCATAGGAGGTGCACCAATAGGTGCACTGCTAAGGTGCCCAGTGCAATTTTAAAGGCAGGCCTCCCTTTCTGGCTGCTTTTAAATTAAGGTTACATGCAAATTCAACTTTGCAATTAATAGTATTTCCAAAGTCTTAAACGACCTTATTTGCACATATAAGTCACCCCTAAGGTGTGCCCTATGTGCCCCTAGGGCTGGGTGCCATGTAACTATAAGCAGGGACCTTATAAAAATAGGTTTATAAGCCCTTGTGAGGTAAAACAGACAAATCCGCTTTCCCCTCATTGTAGTGAATGGCCTCCATAGACTAGAATGGGGAAACTTTATTTTAATTTTAAAAGTACTCTTAAGTAAAAGATACCTCAAGTTTGGTATCACATTAATTGTTATAGTAAATCCCACAACTTCCAGTTGTGGGATTTAATACAGTTTGTTCAGGTAAAGAGTTTTAAACTTTACCTGAAAAGTTGCCAACTTCAGCCGTCCAGTGTTTTTGCTGCTTTGCTCTGATTGGCCAGCCTCTGGCAGCCTGGCCAGGCTGCCTTGATGAGGTGTTAAGTGGTCTGGCTCAACACAAAGGAATGTGCCTGTGGGAGGAGATCTTCCCTCAGTAGATGGAGAGGCAAGAAAGGGGGAGGGCTGCCAAACTGGTCTTCAAAGGAAGGGAAGGACATTTGGAGCAACCCAGCACCTCCCTCACATCCTGCAAACCGAGACAATTAGGTGCCCCTCTGATTAGATTAGGAGAGGGCAGGATAAGGGTGTGTTTAGGATTTTTAGCCTCACCAGTGGTGGGCTCAGCCAGATGTAACCTCCAAAAACCACTTTCAGCCATGATGGATTTTTGAGGAATGTTGATCCCTGGGATTGATTTTTGCCACACTTCCCAAGATGTGGTCATCACAGGGGGAAATTATACTGCACCTGATTGGAAAACAAGTACCCCCCCTTTTTTTTCATCCAGGAGCAAGGATAAAAATGGCAGACCTGCACCCACACCTCAGATCCCTACCAGATGCTAACAAGGAAGAACTACAGAAGAAGAAGGACTGCCTTGCTGGACACTTGACCTGCACCTGGACACTGCACTCTGGAGGACTGCACCAGCTGCACACCTGGGCTTCGCCTCAAGAGGGACTTTGCATGGCTTCAGCTGGTTCAAGAATAGACTCCCTGTTTGCTACAGGTGAGAAATTGCTAACCAGAGTCCCCTGCACCAACTCTTGAAGAAACTGACAGCTGACGATTGTCCAGTGGCCAAAAAGGAGTTTGTACCAGGTGCATTCTGAGAGTTGTAGCCGCACCCTCAAGGAGTATTTCAGATCTTCTGGAACTTTGGGGTGAGCCGTGGACCTCAAAAGAACCTTAAAGGAATTTCTGGAAGAAGATCCAGAAGTTTGGAGAAGTTTGGAGAACTTTTGGAAAAAAGCTCCATAAAGGGACCGACCTGCCACTGCAACTCTAGCTGGCTTGCCTCAACCGCGACACGGCCTGACTTGCAGGTTTGTCCTGGTAAAGAAAATCTCTGAAAAAGTGACTAAGTCAGAACGTAGGAAGTTGACTGGCACCTCCCAGGCATGTTTATCCGAAGATGGCTCCAGGAACGTCAGATCAAGGTTCATGTTTGCCCCGGTCGAAGGATTTTCATCTTGAAAAAACAACTAAGTCCAAAAGTGAAAATCTCCACGAGGGCTACCGCTACATGTATGTGAAGAGGAGTTCCAGGAGGCTATATTGGACTGGCAGCTTGGCCCCGCTGAAGAAAATCCACAAGAAAACGACTAAGTCGAAGGTAAACTTTTGACCAAGGCCTCCTGCAAGCTGTAGCCGAGCAGGGCTCCATCGTGGTCGACCTCAAACTTTGACTGGTGCGACCAGGTGACCAGATTGGCGCTCTTCGTTTCTAAGAGCTAAAAAGCATTAATTCTTTAAAAATTCATAACTCTGCTTCCCTTTATCCGATGTTATTCATTTTGGTGTCATTTTGAAGATAGAAATATAGAATATTTGTATAAATTGATGTTGGATTTTTATTGTGTTTTGTGTTTTACTTATTTACTGTTTTGTGATTTGTAAATGCTTTACACACGTCTCCTAAGTTAAACCTTGCCAAGCTACCAAGGGTTGAGCTGGGTTTAATTTATTGAGACCTCACTGGACCTACGTGGAGGTTAGTGGCCTATTGCTAAGTGTAGGTACTTACCTGCCCTTACCAATAATCAATTTTCCAACATGCATGCTTTGCAGGTAGTCAGCACTCTATGCTGCAGTGACATGAATCGTCTGATCTGGTCCTTAAGATGTTGCATATGGGTTATACCTGTCCTTTTCTATCCCAGTACTACATTGGCCTGCCTCAGGCCAATGGTTTTTCTCCCATGTGATGTGGTGCTAGTGGCCTGGAGAAGGTGGTACCCAGCAGTACACAAAACAGTCACATGCCTGAAGCATGCCACAGGCTTTTGTTGGGAGATATGTCAGAGCATCAACATACAGCCACCTCACCCATGCAAGGTGACTCGTTGTATCTCATATCCACAGACAATGTATGCATATGTATGTCCAACATCTTGAAAATTCCAATTCACTGGGATGTCATAGTACTGTTCATGATATGTGTACAGGGTTTTCAAAGCAAAATTCAAATTGTTGTCTTGTAGTAAGACTGCATCATACACCAAGGGCAAAATTGATAGTTTCCGGGAACCCAAAGCTACCAATACGTGTTATGAATACATGGTGGAAGCTCTGTAAAGTTTGTGTGTGGTCCACAATAGCTGTGTCATTGTGATGTTGATGTAGACTGTATAGCTCACATGTAACCATTTTGCCCTCAGTGCACATGCACAACAGAACTTGTACACAGAACGTAGTCAAATGAACAGGATCCTGTCAATGTGCATGTAGTGAAAAAGTATTCAAGGCCACTATATTAAGGGCCTGATTTAGATTTCAGCAGATGGGTTACTCTGTCACAACATTGATGGATATCCCTTCCGTCGAGATGTAAATCTCATAGAAAATAATGGGATTTATATTTTGTCGTGACCGAGTAACCCATCTACTGCAATCTAAATCAGGCCCTAACTCTTCTTTCCCTGGTATAATGATGCTTGTCAGCAACAGATTGGTGAGCTATGGTATATGAACCATCATCTGGCTCTAAATCTAAAAATGTGACATCCAACCCATTGCACACACATAACAAACACTGGTTTGTCAAATGTTGCAGCCCAGCGAAATAGCCTGGCTTAACTTGTCTGGACACAACATGACTGGCTATGTCCATATCTGAGTTTGAAACAGGTACAGAGGGGTTGTAGCACATTGTCCAGACAGCAGTAATGTATGAAAACACAACCGTTTCATGTATTTTAAGAGAGAGAAAATGTGGGTACAAATGCAACATATGTGGCTTCATTTTACTCCAGCCAATGCTCATACATGCCACATACGTTCAGCCTCTCCTGCAACCAAAGATCAGTATGAAAGACAATAGGTGGGGTCAAACATTAATGCTGATTGACACTCAAGATGTTTTGTTGCCCTTATATGTACATCACAGGCAATCCATTCTTCCTATGATAGATGCTGCTAATGTTGTTGTAATAGTGCAAAAGTCTTCCTAGCCATTGATTTGATTCATGCATGAGGACATCTCTTGTCAAAAGGTGTAGCTATAAGGGTGTTGGTACTAGTAGCATTTATGATTCATCATGTGTATATCTTAACCTGAGTGATGACTCCTGTATTCTGGCTTCAGGGATACTTGAGAATCCTTCAGAGCAGTTCATGTCATCATTTTTGAAATGGGATAGGAGGGAAACGATTACACAGATGCCATGGAGGCTGTAAGCATGCAGGCCTGTACCTCTATGTAACAATGGTGCTGGACAAATCCTTTCCAGAATGCCTGACTGATGCACAATGTGAGTTAAGATTTTGTTATAGAGGGGTAAGGACATACCGCTTGGCAGGTTGTGACAGGACATCAGGAATCCTCCCTCAATTGATCGTATCAAATAGGGCACATTACACTATTTTGCAAATGGAATTGTAAGAAATTAGCAAAACCATGCCGTGATTAACTCTATGTGGGACATTCAGACAACGCACAAGTCCGCATGCAGGGATGCACTGTATCAGCAGCATACAGCCCATTATTATGCCCCCCGGTGGTGTGACTTATACTTGCCAGCACCAACACTGTTGCCGCTGACTCATGCAAGGTTCTCTGCATCATACACAACTAATTACCTGTACAGATGAAAATACAAGCATTCATGCCTATACTCCTGACACGTATCACCTAATTCATAGTGTGCGGGGAGGAAAGGACCCCTGGCTAAGTATGTGTACACACGCATTTGTATATGTGTAATGGAACATGGTATAGCTACAGCTTTATGCCAGTTGTATACCAGACACTTTTTGTTGGATTTCCACAGACTTTGCCATAGTCTCTGAAGTGTACACCAGTTAGGTCTTCATGGATGTAGCTAGCCAGATTTCATCTGTATTTAGACTAGCTGGCACTGAGTCCATTAATACCGCAATGCTTATTGCCTTCTGTATTTCCAGAAGTGTAATGCAATGCAGAAGCATACTGATTTTACTTATGTTACCTCACATTTCACATTTGTGACTGAGCAAATAACAAATCCGTTTGCATGAGGCTACACCAGCACCAAAGTATCTGTATCTTAACCATGTCTCATATTCCATATGGAAACATTATCATGCTTGCAACTCAGTGTCAAGAGTGGTGTGGTTATGAGTGAATTTGTGAATTAATTTCCATACCATATGACTACACTGCCAGCCTTTGTGTCATTTGGCCTTGTTTGATTAGGAGATGTCTTTGTACAGAAGACAGATAATTCATATCTCTTTCCCACTCTTTTGCCCTGGCTTGGCCTGCCACACCTGATAGTCTGCTGATGTTACCCTACTCTTGAAGACATCATGTACATTTACCTCCCCAGTCCACATGACAGTTGAAGAGGCCAAAAACCTCAAGATTCATTTGAGGCACCACTGCCGCATACGTAATGTCACCAAGGCCTACAGGAAGATGGGGGTCAGGTTTGAGGAAGGAAAGGCTGCAGAAACATACAATTCAGGTAAGCATGCAAGGACTGTCATAGGCCACAAGGACAAAGGACAATTTCCAGTATTTGCAAGACCTGCCTTTTTGTACCATAGGATCTCTTCAATGTGAGCATTGAGGTTATGATATGTGTTTGTCATGGTGTTATGTTCACTGAGCTAGAGTTATGTGGATAAGTCCAACAGTGTTATTGGCTCACATGCCTCTCAAGCCCTATTCTGTGCATGTAAGCATTTGGGTGTTGTAGGATGGATTTAGACTGTGTGGCAGTCAAGTAAGTAATGCACATTCTAACACTGATTCAGCATTAATTCATTGTAGAGGATGTACTTGTTGGTGGAAAGACATAGGGAGCAGCTGACAGTCACTTTGTCACACTCTGCTTAAAATGTTAAGAAGTTTGTTGTGTTAAGAAACATCCACCATGGTAGAACTAGTCCTTTGTACAACAGACTTAAAATACTCAGGTTCATCTGAGTACATTTATTTACACAGGATTGTGAGGCGCCATTATCATTTTAGCAGTGCTTAGGGCAACAACCACAACATCGTTTTGGAGCTCATAATGTCCAGACGGAGTCCATTTGACATGACGTAGAGGTAAGAGCAATTCCAGTGATGAAGTGCAAATTGCCATAAGGGAACGTAGGCCTTTGCAACAGATTACAAGTGAATAAGGTTACCATGTGCAAAAACCAAAAGGTTCAGTGCTGGTGGATGTATTAGGTGGCTTGATTGTAGACAATGAACCACTGTTAACCTGTAGGGTGCCTGGGGCAAGCTAGTCTCATCCTCGCACACGGTTCCCGTGTGCGGGGGATGAGACCAGCTCATCCTGCAGGCCTCCCTCCCATCACTTCCTCTTCCACCCCTCCTGACCCCCCCAATCCCCCACCAGTGAGAAATGCTCAGCATTTCTCTTCCGCTCTGGAGGATGGGGCAGGCAGAGGCATGAAAGGCCTTTCCTTTCATGTCTCTGCAAGCATTTCTGCTGCCCGAACGCGATGCGATCGGGCAGCAGAAATGCCCACTAGACACCAAGGAGTTTATTTTTTTATGTAATTGAATAAGGGGTGCGGCCCCTTTGGCAAGGGCCGCTCCCCATGGGGTAAAATATTTTCAAGCCATTATAATTAGGCCTATCTGCCCCTGGGGGCAGAAACCCCTAGACACCAGGGATATATAATTCTTTTTTGATTTGCTATTTGTATGTATGTGGAGTGACCCCTTATGCAAGGGTCGCTCCCAAGTGGAGCCAATTGTATCTAGGCGATTTCTGCCCCCCCCCCTTGGGGGCAGACCGGGCTATTTTTATTAGGCTAATTTGCCCCGAAGGGGGGCAGAAACCACTAGACAAAAGGGATTTTTTTTTTTTATACTTGCACATACGGGCAGCGGCGCCTTGGCAAGGCTGCTCCCCAGGGGGCAAAATATTTTTAGGCCTTTTCTGCCCCCCGGGGCAGATTGGCGTAATATAATTAGGCCGATCTGCCCCCAAGGGGGGGCAGAAACCCCTAAACACCAGGGATATATTTTTTACTTTATGTTTTTTGTGTATAGGAGTGACCCCTTAGGCAAAGGTCACTCCCCTGGGGGGCAAATTTATTTTAGGCCATTTCTGCTCCCCTTGGGGGCAGATCACCCTATTTCTATTAGGTTGATCTGCCCCCAGGGTGGACAGAAACCACTTAGGCACCTGGGATTGGTGTATGTGTGTGTTTTGTTTAGGGTGGCAGCCCCTGGGGCGAGGGTCGATCCCCATGGGAGCACATTATTATTGGCCATATCTGCCCCACTTGGGGGCTGACCAGCCTTTTTTTGGAAGGCCAATCTGCCCCCAAGGGCAAAATAAGACAGGCAAAGTTCTTCTGCCCACCAGTAGGCAGATGGGGCAATTACCACCGATCCACACCACGGGGGGCAGAAAGTCTACTAGATGGCAGGTAATTAAAACAAAGTAATTGTTGGTGGTGGTTACTAACCAGTATGAGCCCATGTCTTGTTCTTCAGCAATGTTTCCCAAGTTTACTGACATTACTAATTGAAAGTGCTGCCACATTTTTATTTTTAAACTGTGGCTTTTGTTGTGGGGATTTGTCTTTTTTTTGTCTGAAGACCTCAGTACATCTTTCTTCTGTTTCACAGTCAGCACATTGCTCTGACCAACCCATTCTCTCACTACGTCTGTCCGGTGCATCCTGAATGGAATGAGAAGGATGTTAATCAGTATATTTGTCAGAAGCTTTTATATTCTCTCTATTTCTGAAATTATATCTGCTTTCAGAGTTCTCCGGTTGCGGAGAGTCCGCTCTCTGACTTCATCTTTTTTTAATTTGCTTTTGTTTATCCCAATGCCTTTTATAACCCTCCTGTGCTTGTTTGGTACCTTCCTTAGAGATGGTACTATGTATATCAGGCTTTTTCGGCTTGGCTTCCAAACTATTCCATCCTATACTGGTATGGGTATCGGAAATTATTTTCTGTAGCTGTTTCTCCTGTCCCAAGTGTGGAATCTCTCAGAGCTGCTGACGTATAGCCAATACTACAAATTCCCCTTTAATGTTACTGAGTGTTATTGAGGAGTCTGCGTCAAAGTTACACAATCATTTTATCCCCAAGGCTAGGGCCGGTACAGCCCAGTGTTCGTTCTGAATTTGTTTCAACACTTCTGGTAAATTGGCAAGTGTCGGGGTACCAGGTGTGGTAATACAACTCAGAGCGAAGACTGTACCCCATGTGGTGCAGTCATCCACTGAGGGAACCATCCCGAATGGTAAGCACATTGTGAGAATTGTATGTCTTTCCTGTGGACCCGTATTGGGAAAACAGCGTCCAGCTGATTAGTTTTCTGGGCTATCCAGAACGGGATTTTCTCTTATTCCATTGGTACTTTGCCCATGATCGAATCTACTGTTTGTGGATTGATCTCAGTAGTGGGCAATTGGTATCCAGTGGGTGCTGGTGGTGCTTGACGCACTGGTGTTGTGTTCAAAGTTTGCATAACGAACTAAACAAGTCATCTATATAGTGTTACTAGCTCAATGTAAAGATTGCACAGGTCAGCTGCCTGCATGTTTTGTACACCGGGGTGTGGCAAACATTGGCCACGTTGGTCCTTCATTACCTAAAGGACCTAATCTCACAGGATTTATTATGTGTGGTAGGGTGCCATTAAACCAGTTCTGATGTTCTTGGTAAGTAATCGATATTTCAAGATACTGGTATGCTTTGTACCATTGTGGTACGTTTGCAACTCTGTATTTGTGGAATTCATATGTTCTAGGGTCTTGATAAGCTTCATGAGCTTCTACAATGAATATAACATCCCCTCCCTCATCTGATAAGCCATGCACTTTTAGATGTAGTCCTAATGCATGTTTGACATTCTTGGGAATTTCTATAGCACTAGCCATACTATGAACTGGGTAAAGAGATGAAACACCATCTGGGGAGAAAGTCCTCAAAAGAGTTTGAGCTCAAACAACCTGCATCCTAGTTAGATATTTCCTGTTCAGCTGAGGAGCATCTTCCCAAATACCACAAACGTCTCCATATAATGGTACATCGGGTACCTGTTGTGTGTGAGACATACATTTGTTCCATAACACCAGCATTGGTGGTGCCATGTCGTAGATGGACTCCTATTCTAGGCAAGAATGCTGGTTAAGGGAGGACAGCAATGTTGTTTATAGGTGACTAGGCCAATCCTACAACAAGTCGCAACTGTCCACCCAACCCTCCCGGCTCACAAGCAGTACATCACCAAACATCCAAACAGTAAAAGATGATTTGTGGCACCCTTTACACTTGGATTCTAGAATGCAACATCTCAGGGAAGCCATGGTTAAATAGAGATTACCTTTCTCTCATATGAGCAAGAAGTCTCAGTCATACACAGACAATGAAGGAGCTGCAATAAAGTTTCAATAGGTTTTATTAACAAGTCTGCAATCTACTGTAGATTGTATGGGCTGCAATGATTAGGATGATGGACAATGCAAGAAACAGAATTGTGAAAATGAGAGTCATGAATACAAAGACCCCCACCATCTAGCAATAACATGGGATATGAAATATCCCTAAAACCCTAGAATGAAGAACCTAATCTCTAACCTAAAGAGAGCTTGATACGTTAAACCTAATCTGCCAGCACCATGTCCATAAGAAACACCCCTAAACCTTGTTGCCTTCTAATTAGGTCTCTAGATCTGACTCCGTGGAGACACGAAGGCTAGGTCTGCATCAAGGCAGCCTGTAGCATAGACAGCGTTGATGGCATCTGGCAGGAATCCCTCTGATAACCTGGTCTGCATGAGATGTATTTATACAGATCTTGAAGGACCCCTGACACAGGTGTTTTCCAAAACAATAGAGAAGAAGGCATGCTTGGTGTGGCAATTACATAAACAATTCCTTCTAAAAGTACATTATGTTCCTGTCTCAAGTAAGTGGGAGAGGGACATGATGTGAATACCTACACATATCACTAGTCTTTGACGCTGATAGTGGCGCCTTCACAGAGTGGCACTGATAACGTGAAATAAAAACATCTTCCTAACTATAAACATAGCAGCCATCTTGGAAGAAATAATTACATATATGTGCTAAAACAGAGTAGGCTAAGTAGGTTAAAAATCACTAGGTGACGGGGGCACAGGCCTGCAAGCTATACGGCTAAGCTGAACTCCTGATCCCCATTTAAACTAAATAGTATCCACTACACCAGAGGTCCATGAGCATGTGTTGGACGCAATGATGGTGTGTGAGCTTGGTAGGCCCCTGGTAGTGTAGTGGCATGTAGGTGTGGCAGACCACATTGAACTGGCAGTGTATCTAAAATGGGAGCCATTGATTCTCAATGAGGTGAGGTATAAAGTGTGTGGGCCATGGTAACATGAGTGGTAGTCACGCACTGCTGTGTAGAATACTTTCACTCTTATGTAGCAGCTGTGAAGGGATGTTCTAGAAGAAGGCTTTTTTGTACTAATATCTACATGCTATGTATGTGGTCCTGGGTGATGGTGTAGCAGGTGTCAGGAGGGAACCTTCAAAAGAGGAGTTTAACTATGCTACAAATGACAAAGCAGGACCAGGTAAAACAAGACAACGTGAAGTGACAGGGTGAGTCAAATGAGTCAGGTGTCCAGGATGATCATCAGACTTAGGGGATGTTTGGAGTATGAGGTGTTTGGGCCTAGTTGTATTGACAAACAGGGCAGGATACATGGGACTGTATGGCTTCAATAATATCTTCTGAGAAACAGCATCAGACATAGTTCACACATACAGGTAGGCATTTTGTGATAATACAAATTGAATCTCATGTTAGTGGTGTTTGTGTCACCTGAGACTCATAGTATGATCTGGGTATCATAAGTGTATGATGTCTTCAAGATTGCCAGAGGTCATGAACAGGTGCAAGTGAGCAGGGCTGAGCTTAGTGATATGTGCAATTCTACAGAGGAGAATCTTTGGAAATGGGCAAATTGAATGAGTTCCAGTGGATGTGCATTGCCAAGTGTGATGGTGCATATCCCCTTCAGAGATGGTTAACAATGTTACTGTCCTTGACTCTTGAGATGAGTGTGTGCAAGGAATCTACACGGTTCCACACAAATACATAAACTATGGTAAGTGTTGCCCTAACCCATACCTGCAGTATAGCACAGTTGGTTTTGGGGTGGAGTTGTTTTGATGTGTATCAAACATACCTCATTGACACATGAATGCACAAATTGCATTCAAGGCAGCACAACTAGGCAGATATGAGTCCTGTGCTGTGTGAAATGCAGAGAGCTGGCCCATATCAAAGATATGACACAATACAATTACTCATTCTGGACATATGGCCTAAGTTATGCCTAGAGGGAATGCAGACACCCTGGTGACATGGTGCAATTTTCTCAGAAGTAGTGTGAAAAGGTGAACCTTCCAATAATTTTGTCATGAAATATGAAATACCCAACCAACATCGCAAATGTGGCCATTACCTGTACTCAACCTTTCTGGTAGGTCAGGTCAGCAAGCTGTGTAACTGCTTTGTCATGTGTGACATGACAAAAAAGGGCCCCTTGTCACACAGTGGTTATGTGTACAATGTAAATATATTTGCATGTGAAAGCCAACAACAGTATAACTTGGCCTCATATACTTGCAGTATCACATGTTCCACACGAAGTGACTGAAATTACAGTTTTAGTGCCACACAAATTACTTGTGTCAACATCTGTCATAGATCATTTTAGAATATTCCTCTTTCATTGCAGAGGGAGAAACAACATTTCCTGTACAGCATCCTGTCCTGGATGATCAACCTGTTGGGGCTGCCTTCCTGCTCCCCATAGATGATAACACCTACCTACAACTTCTGGCATCCATGGAGTCTCCTCCTCCGATGATAGAAGGGATAAAAGCGTCACAGGAGTACCACCCACACGACAGGGATGGCGACCTTGGCGGACACCCTGGAAGGAGTCTGGAGATATCACAGTCCCAACAAGGGTACAGCAGAGGCAATAAGAGGCACCCACACTTGGCTCCATAGCATGGATGTGCCTCCAGCAGACATTGAGGGTACCATGAGGTAGAGGCAAGAACAACAGCCTTCTACCTCTTGCTCCAGTGATCTCGTAACCAATCTGGGGACCATCATTGACATTTTGACGTCACTGGAGTACAAGTTGGACTCCTATATATAAACAATGGGTGCCCTCCATTGCGATGTTGTAGCCTTGTTGAGAGGGCAACAGACCCTTCATTTAGCTGTGCTGCATCCCTTGCTGGCACAGACAATTGCTGACAGGGACATGGGAGCCACATCTTATGCCCTTGTCTGCTTTTTGGCCTCAGGTGCCTTCACACAGAAATACAATCAGCTTCAGAGGATGCACAAGACTCATCAAGGGAGGAAATTGTGGTCTGTAGCTGGGTCAATAGACAATCCACCAGATAGCATTTGTCTGTACCTCCTGGCCAGTTTAACACCTTCACTGCCAGGCCATATCCCCCTCAGGTGCCAGGCCTTTTTTGGCTATTTGGGTAATTTTGCGCTTAGGCCTTCATAACTTTTTGTCCACATAAGTTACCCATCTTTGGAGCTTTCAGGAACAGGTAGGCTTGAATCAGAAAACCCAATTTCTCATCACAGTTTTGGCATTTTCCTGGAACATACCTCATTTTTACTATTTTATGTGCTTTCAGCCTCCTTCCAGTTAGTGACAGATATGGGTGTGAAACCAATGCTGGATCCCAGAAAGCTAAACATTTCTGAAACGTAGCCAAAATTCTGAATTCATGAAGTGGTAAGTTGTGTAGATCCTACAAATTTTCCTGCAGAAAATAATTGCTGAAATACAAAAATATAGAAATTGAGGTGAAAAAAACAGCCATTTTTCTCCACGTTTTACTCTGTAACGTTTTCCTGCCATGTCAGATTTTTGAAAGCAATATACTGTTACGTCTGCTGGACTCTTCTAGTTGTGGGGATCTATAGGGCTTATAGGTTCATTAAGAACCCTAGGTATCGAGAGCCACTAAATGAGCTGCACCTAGCAATGAGTTTTCATTCTATAACAGGTATACAGTAATTCATTCGCTGAAATATAAAGAGTGAAAAATAGGTATCAAGAAAACCTTTCCCTTTCCCAAATGGGCACAAGATAAGGTGTTGAGAAGCAATGGTTATTTGCACATCTCTGAATTCCGCGGTGCCCATACTAGCATGTGGATTACAGGGTATTTCTCAAATAGACGTCTTTTTTACACACTGTCTTACATTTGGAAGGAAAAAATTTAGAGAAAGACAAGGGGCAATAACACTTATTTTGCTATTCAGTGTTCCCCCAAGTCTCCCAATAAAAATGGTACCTCACTTGTGTAAGTAGGCCTATTGCTCATGACAGAAAACGCAACATGGACACATCAAATTTTTACATTGAAATCTGAAGTGTTTTTTTCAAAGTGCCTAGCCGTAAATTTTGACCTCTAGCTCAGCCTGCACCTAGGGAAACCTACAAAACCTGTGCATTTCTGAAAATGGCAGCGCAGCAGAAGTCACATTTTGTCCCCAGAGTCTGAAAGATCATCTAGATTTGAAAGCAACTAGTGACTTTATTACAGTCGGGACTGTGGACGGGCGCATTCTCCCACTTGACAGGGATTATGATTTAAATATCCAAATTGAGGGAGACCTAGAGCACCCCATTAGTGTAATATTCTGGGATGAACTTAGTTATTATATCCTATTGGCCGAAAGAAACTGGCCAACTGAGCACGTCCGTAATCTCCCACATGGGGAAGATGTCATTTTTCCCTCTTTCTCTGATCTTGTTCCAGTGACAGTAAAACTAGCCTAAGCTGTCAACTGGACATTAGCTCACGTACCAGCGCAATACCGCAACCATGTAGGTTGGGATAAGGATTCTTTATAATACCCAATAGGTCTACACCCCAGCCTCAGCCCCAATATCCCATAAAATATGAAGCCAAAGCTCCAGTGAGGGAGGGAGGGTGTCTCTGCAATGAATAACCTGTTATTCCCTGTTGCAAAACTTGACCATTCGTATAGAATAGTCATAGATTACAGACACTTAAAAAGTCATACACGCACATATGCAATACAAAATTCACACAGCACAGCACCAATTAATAACATTGGACGTGAAAAATATAAAAAAACCTTGGATATCTCCAATGTTTTTTTCTTCGAAAACTGAGCACACAAAACTCGGGACCTGACTGCATTCTCATTTGCTCACAAAAACACTTCTGTCATTTGTCCCAGGGCTACAAGAACATCCCAGTGCTGTTCTCAGCCCATATCACATCAATATTGCACGATATTGATCCTGAGGTGTTGTCCTATGTGGATGACATCTATCTCACAGATGACGACCACAACATTCTTCTTGCCAGGGTCGATCGGATCGTTCTGGGTTTCGCAGTCCTTGGTTACAAATTCAATTTTAGTAATACCAAAAAATGTGCTCACTTCCACCCACTAAACACTATCAAGAAACTACAGTCTTTACTTGGTTTCTTTAATTATGTTAGATCTTGATCTTTGGTTGGCAGTCAGATTAACCCCTGTCCAAGCAAGGACCCTCACTCTAGTCAGGGCAAACGAGAAACACACCTGGTTAACCCCTGCTCACCCCCTTGGTAGCTTTTAGAAAGGCTTAACTCAGAAGCAATGTGTAGAGTATTTGTACCAACACAGTAATACAGTGAAAGCACTACACAATCGACACCACACCAATTTAGAAAAATAGCTAATATTTATGTAAATCAAACACCCCAAAACAACAAAAATCCAAAATACACAAGTCAAAATATGAATTTTCAGAAGAATAAGATTCTTACTCCATAGAAAACAATGGAAACATTGATTTTACCCAAAGTATCTGGTTGGAGTAAAAAATAAAGCTGCACAGGCGAGCGTGCATCGGAAAAGTCAGAGATGCCTTGATTCCTTACTCACAAGTGAGGCCAAGTGTTGTTTTCTTCTCCAGTCAGGTCGGCGATGCATAGTTTTTCTCCCTCGCAAGAGAGCAATGCGTTGATTTCCAGCCAGGGCACTTCAGATCTGCGCAGGTTCACGATGATTTTGACCCATAGCTACGATGCCTGAGAAATCCGGCCGCACAGTGTTGGAAAACTGCAGTGCATGGGGTTTGCGTTGTTACAGCAGCTGCAAGTGGGTGTTTCGTCATTTCTCCAGCCGCAATACGTTGATCTCCCAGAAGCAATGCAGGTGGATTGTTGATTTTAGTCGCAAAGCTGGTGGAGCATAATTTTTCAGTCGCATTGCAGGTGGTGCCTCGAAAATTTCCCCCCACAGCGGTTTGTGCATGGATTCAGTCCTTGTTCTGCCAACTTCACCTCTCAAGGGCCCAGAGACTGGACAGGGCAACACTTGGCAGGAGTCTCAGAAGAGGGTCCAGGTGCTTGCAGAGGAAGTCTTTGATGGCCCTGAGACTTCAATACAGCAGACAAGCTAGGTCCAAGCCCTTGGAGACACTTCACACGCAGGAATATAGCACAAAGTCCAATCTTTGTCCTCTTTCAGGCAGAAGCAGCAACTGCAGGCCAATCCAGCAAAACACAGTCACAGGCAAAGGAGCAGTACTCCTCCTGCTATTTAGCTCTTCTCTTGGCAGAGGTTCCTCTTGATTCTGAAGTAATCCAAATTCTGGCATCCTGGGTCCACTACTTATACCCTTTTCTGCCTTTGAAGTAGGCCAACTTCAAAGGAAAGTCTCTGTTGTTTACAAGATTCTGCCTTTCCCAGGCCAGGCCCCAGACACATACTAGGGGGTTAGAGACTGTATTGTGAGAGGACAGGCAAGGCCCATTCAGGTATAAGTGACCACTCCTCCCTCCATTCCAGCTCAGATGACTTACCAGGAATTGCAGGCTACACCCCAGCTCCCTTTGTCTCACTGTCTAGAGGGGATTCACAAACAGCCCAACTATCAGTCTAACCCAGACAGGGAATCCACAAGCAAGCAGAGACACAGAATGGTTTAAGCAAGAAAATGCCTACTTTCTAAAAGTGCAATTTTCAAACTGACAATTTAAAAACAAACTTTACCAAAATATATATTTTTAAATTGTGAGTTCAGAGACACCAAACTCCAGATTTGTATCTTCTCCCAAAGGGAAACTACACTTACATGTTATTTAAAGGCAGCCCCCATGTTAACCTATGAGAGAGATAGGCCTTGCAGCAGTGAAAACCAAATTTGGAAGTTTTTCACTGTTAGGACATGTAAAAAACATGAGTACATATTCCACCTTTAACATATACTGCACTCTGCCCATGTGGCTACCTAAGGCCTACCTTACGGGTGCCTTAGTTGTTTAAAAAGGAATGGTTTGGGCCTAGAAAGGGAGTACATTTTCCAGGTCGAATTGGCAGTTTAAAACTGCTCCCACAGACACTTCAGTGGCAGGGTTGAGCCATGTTTATAGGGCTACTTAAGTGGGTGGTACAATCAGTGCATCAGTCCTACTAGGAGCATTTGTTTTACAGGTGCTGGGCACATCTAGTGCACTTTACTAGAAACTTACTAGTAAATCAAATATGCCAAATGGAAAGGCCAATTACACATACACTTTACACACAAAGACTTGCACTTTAGCACTAGTCAGCAGAGGTAAAGTGCCCAGAGTACCAAAAACAGCAAAAACAGAGTCCAGCATATGGTCAAAACTGGGGATGCAGAGGCAAAAGATTCAGGGGAGACCACACCAAGGATGCCAGGTCTAATATCTGATTGTGCACAATGCATCAAGCTACTTTATGACTTAATATGCTCAGATTTTTCTAGCAGACACTGGACAGTAGAACACATACGCATCCTTAGAGGATTGCAACAGGACATGCTAAAAGCAAAACACTTCACACTTGTGACAACAAAACAAATTTAGTCATCAGAATAATTTTTGGTGCCATTGGACTCACTTATGTCATCTTTAACAAAGGCGACATGGTGCCAATAGCATATAAATCACATTTTATAATCAAATGCAGAACACTTTTCACCCACAGAAACAATTCTAAGTGCAGTACAGGTGGCTGTCATCAAAGAGAGGCCACTTGCCAAAGGGAAACACATTATTGTCATTACCCTGGTGCAAGCCTTAGAGGCCATCAGCAAAGCTAGTGTTCTTAACTCTAAAGCATTATGTCCAGATTGGATTCAATAGGCAACCTCCCTGACTTCCACCGATGTTGATTACATCTTTGATCCAAAATTTCAAACACTAGAATTTCTCTAATATGAACCTCTTGATATCTTGCCGCTTGACAGACACCATACTGTCATTTAAACGGATGATTCAGCACAACCAGCTGTAGGTACTAAACATCAGTACTCTGCTGCTTGAGCAGCCATGAGCGGAGTGGTAAAGGATGGTATATTTTACCCTCACAATACCTACACACAGATCCTGGGGGACTACACAGCTCAGCCAGCTGAACTTAAAACCCTTAATATAGAACTAGAACATACAGATCCATGACAACTCACATTGATTGTCTGTGATTTATACTATTGTATCCAGGCCTACAATGATTATCTTAATCATTGGCAACTGAACGGGTTTAGAGACTCAAAGAGGAACACCATAAAACACAGAACTCTGTGGGGGAGGGTAGCTAATTTTAAGGATAAGCTACTTAATGCTCATGCAGTCCATACATTGGGCCACCAACGTGTACGAGTACATGTTATTGTCAACAAGTCGGCTGAGTAAGCGGCCAAATCTACAGTAGCTACGGCTTCTGTTGCTGCACTGACTTGTTACCAAACGAGATTCAATAATGAAATATTGGCTGCCATGAAAGCTTCAGCTGAAGGCAAGTCTCTCCCAAAAGCATACCTTACAAAATATTCATACCATATCAGTGCACAGAATTTTGCCTTTGCAACAATTCCTAGGCTTGGATATCGAGTGATCCCAAATTAAGACCAGAGGTTACATCTAACAAAAGCAGCACATGAAGGTGTCACCTCTGCACATGCTGCTGTTGCAGCCACAATAACACTCTTACAGAAACGCTTCTGGTGGCCAGGTCTGTACAAACAGACCAAGCAATATGTCCTTTACTGTGACATTTGCTGGCAGATAAAAAGCTCAAATATCAAATGCCCATCACAGACATCCCTCTTAGTGTCCAATAGGCCATTACAATGTGTGTACCTGGACCATTGTGGTCCACATTAACATGATGGTTCATACAAAAACATTTTAGTTGCTGTAGATTCTTGTTCTAGATTCCTCTGGCTATGGCCTCAGGGGTCGGCTAGTGCTCGTTATAAAATACTTTCTGAACTTTATCAGTGCAGATGCGGTTGCAGCATTCCATTTGGACCAGTGCCGTGCCTTTGCCTCTAAGGCATTCAGGGACACCATTCAGATGATGAGTGTTGAACTTCATTACTCCTCACCCTATCGTCCTGAGGATAATTTGGTTGTGAATAGGAGAAATTGAGATCTAAAGTAGTTCTTAATACCTAGAGTATTAGGTTCTGGCCCCAATTGGCTTCATCAACTAAATGGGGTCCAGAAAGCACTGAATAATATGCCAAGATGGTGCTTGGCGGGACGCACTCCTTACAAGGTTTTCTTTGGGATACATATGTATGTCACAGATCAAGAAAGCCCTGGTTTGGTGGCAGCAGATACACCTTTTGACATATATGAACATCTCACTATCTTACAGGAACTTCAGCAATTTTGTGATAATTCACCTGCCAGTGCTGTTACCTTAGGAATAAGGGATGTGTCAACAACTTCTACACTTTGGGGATCTGGTTCATGAGAAGATTTGCTGTGAAGAAAGAATTCAGCCCATCCTACAGAGCACCGGTGCAAGTCCTGGGAATTCAAGGTACCAGAACAGTTATCCTACCACCGTTACCTGGTTCCAAAGCAAACAGATTTGTTTCAATTGACATCAAACTATACCATGTGGCCATTTCTGCACAACCGATCCAGAGGTCCCTTTGGTAGTTACCAGTCCCCTCTCACTACCAAAAAGGACATACCTCTTCAAAGAAGAAGTAACAACAATCCTGACCATACCAACAATGCTATAAATAAATGCCTCCTCAAGCATGGGGAGGGTGAAAAATTAGCTTTTTGCTGATTCTTGTTATCACTTCACCGACAACACCTGTCCAAGATGTGGCTGCCTTATACTTCAACTCAACACAAACAGACAACATTGTCTATCATGATCCTCCATGCAAAGTAGATCCATCTACCAGTAAGGCACCGTCTCCTGTGTTTGTAGAGACTACTTTTGGTTACTTCATCGACATTGATGACTTTTCCTAGACTTCATCCACACCTGCAACTGAAAATGTTTCAAAGACACATTTGCTGTACATATGGCTTAAGAATAACTATTTAATTTATCCATGGAATTTTCTGTGAATATTTCTGACATTGCTTGCCTTTCTATTAGGGATAGGTTTTTCGACTGTTTTCCTTCTCCTTATAAATGGTCATTATCTTCCTGAACGCTCTTCTGTCGAGCCAGTGGATAATGTCCTAACTCCATATGTCTCCTCACATAAGGTCCGAAGAGACTTGCCCCTTATGAACATTTCAGCAGTACCTATTCCAGATGGGATGGTTTGGGATCAATTTCCATTCGATATATGCAGGCCTACTGAGGTCATTCAAATTCCATATGTTTTCAACATTTCAGTGACTAATATGATTACACCTGGTGTAGTTTCTGATGACTGGTGTTAGAAATGGGGTCTCTAGTTGGCAGAGCTATACACCCTTGTCCAAGTAGGGACCACAATCCTAGTCAGGGTAAGTTTCACGCAATCCAAATTATCCTGTGCCCACCCTCTGGTATCTTGGCACTGAGCAATCAGGCTTAACTTAGAAGGCAAGGTGTAAAGTATTTGTGCAATAAATCATGCAATAACACAGTGAAAACACAACAAATATACACCAAACAGGCTTATAAAAATATTGGGTATTTATCTGACTGAATTCAAAGCGATCAAGATTTGATAAGTACAAGTTGAAATATCACTTTTGCAATGATAAGAAGAGTTTTAAGTCTTTAAAAAGCAACAAGTGTCTCTTGGAGAACAAAGTAATTGGTATATGTCAAAATTATGCGCATGGAGACCGCAGAGGAGGATATGTGTGGAAAACCAAGGGTGTGCACTATATTTCTGGGCTCACACAGGCAATGCGTCTATTCTTCTTAACGCAACAAGGACTTTCCGTTGAATTTCCTGCATGCAGGCTTGAATCCTCTTTGCGATTCGGGGTCTTTTAACGCCCAGGGATGATGCGTGGAAATCCTGGGTGTGCAGGGCAAAGTCACAGGTGCTTTGTCAATCCAGTGGGCGATGCATCAAAATTTCTGGTGCACAGCAGACACTGCGTCGATTCTTCTTGCAGGAAGTCGGTCTGCATCGTTCCGGCTTGGCAATGTATTGATCCAATGGGCTGTGTGTCGAAGTTCCGGCCCCAATGCTGGCACTTTGTAGATCTCCATTTGGGGAGCCAGGCTGCATCATTCCTGTTCAGCAATGCGGTGATTATTTCACCACTAGGCAGACTGTGCGTTGATTCCGGCAGGCTGTGCATCGATTTTCTCCTCACAAGAAGTTTCTTTGCAGAGATTAAGTCTTTTTGGCCCTGAGACTTCAGGAAACAGGAGGCAAGCTCAATTCAAGCCCTTGGAGAGCACTTCTCAGCAGAGCCAGCGGGCAGCAAGTCAGCAGGGCAACAGCAAGGAAGCACTCCTTTAGAGCAAAGCAGTCCAATTGAGTCCTTTGGGCAGCAAGGCAGCTTCTCTTAGCAGGTTGCAGGTTCTAGTGCAGTGTCTGTCCCATGAAGTGTCTAAGTTGGTAGGGTCAGAGACACATTTTATATACCAAAAAAGTGCCTTTGAAGTGGCGGGAGACTTCAAAGAGTGGTTTTGAAGTTCACAAGGTCCCCTTTCAGTTCAATCCTGTCTTCCAGGGTCCCTGTAGGGGGTTTGACAGTCCTTTGTGTGAGGGCAGGGCACTGTCCTTTGAAATGTATGAGTCAGGTCCCCCACCCTTCCAACCCAGGAAGACCCATTCAGTATGAAGATGTGTGAGGGTGTGACTGAGCATCATGTGTTTGTAGTTGTCTGGGAGAAATGCACAAGAGGGCTGTCAACCAGTGCAGCCCAGATATGGATTGAGACAGGCTGTAAGGCACAGAAGGATTTTAAGTGCAGAGAAATGCTCACTTTCTAAAAGTGGAATTTCCAAAATAGTTATAAAATCCAACCTATCGTTCAGCAGGATTTTGAATTACCATTCTGGCCATACTAAATATGACCAGTCTACTCCTTTCTGATCAGAATCTAGCACTCAAACAGTATATGAGGATAGCCCTAATGTTAGTCTATGAAAGGAGCAGGCCTCACAGCAGTGTAAAATTAATTTAGGAGTTTTCCACTACCAGGACTTACACAGCACCCTGCCCCATGCGTTACCTAGGGCCTACCTTAGGGGTGACGTATGTGTAGAAAAAGAGTTTAAGGCTTGGCAAATACTTTTAAATGCCAAGTCGGAGTGGCAGTGAAATTGCACACAGAGGCCTTGCAATGGCAGGCCTGAGTCATGGTTAAGGTGCTACTTATGTGGGTGGCACAATCAGTACTACAGGCCCACTAGTAGCATTTAATTTACAAGCCCTGGGCACATGTAGTACACATTACTAGGGAGTTACAAGTAATGTATATATGCCAATTGGGTATGAACCAACCTCACCATGTTTTAAAGGAGAGAGCATATGCACTTTAGCACTAGTTACCAGTGGTAAAGTACGCAGAGTCCTAAAATCTTCAAAAACAGTGTCAAAAAGTGGAGGGAGGTAGGCAAAGAGCTGGGGGTGACCATCCTAAGGCTGTCACGTCTAAAAACTGGGATGTTCAAACAGTTGATTCAGTGTTTTCTGAACTGCAGGATTATACTGAATTCGAAAGTGATGATGTGTACACTAACAGAAAGAATTATGGGGAAATGTTCTGTTCTAACAATTGGGGGCATTACTATCTGCACCGAGCAACTAGACACAGATCAGTATTTAATTACACACAGTGGGAAGACTGTTCAACTCCGCCTTTGGGGAGCCCAAAGCATTAATCAGATGAATTTCACATATTTTTCTGGGCATCACATCAAGAATGCAGAATCATACTACTTCATGTTACCACCTTCTAAAATTAGGAAAGTTTTGCTAACAAACACAATATTGACCTATCCAGACTTGCAGTTGAAGGATACGAATACTGTAAGAATGCTATTGATGTAAAAAAGTGTACAGGGAACACATGATTGACGAATTCGTAGTAGGGAAGCTTTATTTAGAGCATGCCTTATTCCTGTGCAAATGATCTTTTTGAATGACACAAATCAACAGACATCCTGTTTATGGTTAGCAAAAATAAAGGAAATGACTGCACCCAGTATCCCCAATCCGCCAAAATTCACCAATTGACAATCCTTCCTAAATGTCACCCAAAGAAGAATTAGATGCAAAGGTACACATTGGTACCTATAATTCTTCACTTTTCAGTCCCAGTGGGTGGTTATTGTGGCCAATGGACACAAATGAGTGTCAGACACGTTTTGTTAATTCCTCAAGATTAGTCGGCCAGACCCTCACTTTGTCTTGGGCCAATACTCTGGTATATTTACCACATACAGTGTGGGTAAACCGTGCCAATAATGGTTGCAGACTAACACCTTAACAGCAGTTAAAAAATATCTTAATACGCTAGAAAAAGAACATTTGGAAAAGGTTTTAGCTGTTGTCGATAGTGGCATGAACACTCTGTTCAACAGAATATACTCCATTAATAACATACTGCCATCTGCTACAGACCTAATTCAGAATGACATCCTTTTTATACCATAGACAAATCAACTGTGTTCCAACGTGCAGTTAGGTTGGACACTACAGATTCTGATAAATGGCCACGATCCATGAAAATACATTGACAGTAGTGACCTGTTTGCTGCTTTTAATTTCTCCAGGGAACAACAGACAATAGCTGAAAGGGAAGTGAGTTTCACCTTGCTTCATACAGAAAAGTTAGAAAAGTTGCCTTTCACGATTGCAGAAAGTCCATCAACAGGATGGCTCATACATGGTCCATTTCCACCTTTCGTTTTTCAAATGCTTGAGACATTTTGCGGTTGGCAGATACAAGTGGCAAGGCTATAGATATATTAAAGAAAAGTGGGAGTTGCTCTTTGAATATTAATGTCTGAACTGCAAAACAGAAGTTTTTCTCAGCAGAAGCGAATGTGAGACTAATGTTAGTCATTCAATGATTTGCAAACAGGTGTCCCTTCATCGCCTTTGCAGGACGGGGGTCGCAAACTTGGCCTGTTTTCTGAAGAGTACTTCCGTCCTATTTCATATACTTTCTAATGGAAGTTATGTGGTCCTGAATGAACAAAACTGTTGCAGTATGAGACCAGGAATTGACTACGCAATTTTAGTCTCTAAGAGTGCAACTTACTGTGGACATGTTTTATTCCACCCACACAAGAGATAAGAGCAGCAGAAATGTGGCCTCACATTCATACTACTAATGTAAATTATGACAAGTTGAGCAGACTGAAGGCACTACTGTTCCAGAAACAAATCACACAGAAATGGGCTAGAGAGAGGTATGCTCTCCAGATAGGAAGATCATCAGCTGCGATACAAGTCCTATTAAATACCAACTTCCCCAAGTACTTTGGATAACTGTTATCCAGAATATTGAATGCTTCAAACACTGCAGGGATTGTGATCTTCTTTAAGGCTGTTGGGTCTGGATTTGTGTCAATCTTCCAGACTGTCTTCGGATTCATTCCTTCAGCCATCCATTCACTCTTTTCAAGTGTGTTTGGCAGCTTTCCTGTAACTTTCGTATTGATCGGCAAGATACTTCTGCTGTTTTGCCTGATACGCAGCGGTTGTGCCTTCCCAACTAAGTGGAGCAATGGAGCTACCACCACCAGCCCAGCGGTGCCGTGATCACATAGTGCAGTTCTTTGGTGCTCCGTTGCTGGGAGAATTGGAACATGATTGGTCACTGTCATTCCGACCAGTCTTATGGTGTGTGCAACCAGTCTTTCATTGCACCTAGAGTCTCTTCGAACAACTACCTTTGTGTGCCTTGCTGTTCCACCAGTGCCTCCTGTGGACCGAAAACTGCAGATGTTCCTGATCAGGGTTCATTCACCATTGTGCCCCATGAGATTGAGGTTGATTTGGAAGGTCACTTACAAACTGCCCTTGGTGGACTATCTGACTCCTTTAGGCACTTTGTACGGTGCTGCTCTTGCGGATGATCTAGCGCCTGAGGCTGCTGCACACTACTGATTTGTGGATACGTCTGTCAATCCTGTCATCGATCTGACATCGTAGGATGTGGATTCAGTCCTGGATGCCCTTCCATTTGAAGACTTCAGAGACATTCAAGATTGACTATTATTAGATGAATTTGCCCATTGGCTTTATTCTAAAATTCCAAAGTCGTGCAAAAAAATGCCCTTTTGACCGAATTAACTTTGGCCTGCTGTGCTTATCATGGTTGATATTTTGTCTCTTTGTATGTTTTAGCATTTTTTGACTGGTTGTTAATTAGATTTTAATAGTATTTTTATAATATTTTAGTTTGTTTTTAGTTCAGAGCATCTTAGCTTGAGTTCATGCTCCTTCGCTGGTATCTTCATTATGGCGTGATACTTGTTCTGACAATGGGGAGGGTGTAGTGGATCCTATTTAGTTTTAAAGGGAATCAGGAATTCAGCTTGGCCTTCTGGCTTGCTGGCCTGTACCCCGGCACCTAGTGACTTTTAACCTACTTAGCCTGCTCTGTTTTAGCACGTTTATTTAATTATTTCTTCCAAGATGGCTGCTATGTTTATCCCCCAGGGTGCCTGGTATGAGTTGGTCTCTTCCTCGGCCACGAAAACCGTGTGCCGAGGATGAGACCAGTTCGTCCTGCACCTGGCCCACACCCCCTGTAAAGGCTGGAAGGGGAATCGCTTCCTCTTCCACCCCGACCCCCTACACCCATGGTGAAGTCTGATGACATCAATGAGCAATCGCGCGTTGACCTCATCAGAGGTCACCTCCCATCGCATTTGCATTTCTCTTCCGACCGGGAGCTGGGTGCAAGCAGAGGCATGAAAGGAAAGGAAAGGCCATTCCTTCCCTTTCATGCCTCTGTAAGCATTTCTGCAGCCCGATCGCTTCACGATCGGGCTGCAGAAATGGCCACTAGGCACCAGGGATATTTATTTTTTAAAGATTTGTTTGACTATTTATGTATGTGGGGAGCGCCCCCTTTGGCAAGGTCTGCTCCTCAGGGGGGCAATACATTACTAGTCCTTTTCTGCCCCCCCGTTGGCAGAGCAGCCTATTTTAATTATTATAATCTGGTGCTTGTGTGTGGTTTGTTGGGGGGCAGCCCCTTGGGCAAGGGGAACATTACTGTTGGCCATTTTTGCCCCCCTTAGGAGCAGATTGGCCTATTTTTTTAAGGCCCTTCTGCCCTCAAGGGGGGGGCAGAAAGCCCACCAGATATCAGGGAAGATTTTTTTCAAAAAGGAGGGTTGGATATGGCCATACCCCCACCCCAAATAAATGGGGACAAACTTGTTCTGCCCACCGGTGGGCAGATGGGACAATTACCTCCGATCCACCCCCCTGGGGGGCAGAAAGCCTAGTAGATGGCAGGTAATTTAAAACAAAATAATGGGGTGGTGGCTACCAACCAGTATGAGCATGGTTATGCCCCCACCCCAACTGAACGGAGTAACAGTCTTTCAGCTCTCACCCTGCACACTAAAACATCTTATCCCACAACAAGCTAAAGGACATTTGATTATTTTGTATTTTGGTTGTACATTTAGGCCATGAGGCTAACTCTAAAAATCGTCCCACTTGGAATGTTGAGGGCTGCACTTTTTGGACTTTGGGATGCTGCCGTATAGAAAAATCCACGAGACTTAGACACATCTGAAAACTAATCATCTGGGTGAGTCCAGGGTGGTGAGCTTCACATGCACCCTGTGCCATTTTCCTACCAACAATGCCCTGCAAACCTCCAAGTTTGCTTGAAATCACACATTTTCCCCACATTTTTGTGATGGAACCTTCTGGAACCTACGGAATCCACAAAATTCCTACCACTCAACATTGTCGCATCCACACCGATAAATATTTTGCCCCACGTGTCAGCCTAATTTTTTTTTTCCAAACTGCCTTTTTGGACCCACTTTGGTTCCCCCTCAATTTCGATATGTTTTTAGCTCTTCCCTGTCACAGACACTTGGCCCACCTACACAATTGAGGCATCATTTTTATCAGGAGACTGAGGGGAACTCTCGTTGGTAGGACATTTGTGCCAGTGCAGTGATCCCACACAGAAATGTGGGAAAAATTTAATTTTTTAGCTAACTTTGAGGTTTGCTTTGGATTCTGGGTAAAAAACACTGGGGGATCCACGCAAGCCACACCTCCCTGAATTCCCTCAGGTGTCTAGTTTTCAGATATAATCAGGTTTGGTAGGTTTCCTTAGATGGCTGCTGCACCCTCGTCCAGAAACGCAGGTTCCCCACTCCTCAAAAACAGGTAGTTTTGTATTTGATCATTTTGATGTGCCCACGTAGTGTTTTGAGGCATTTCCTGTTGCGGGCACTAGGCCTACCCACACAAGTAAGGTACAATTTTTATTGGGAAACCTGGGGGAAAGTGGGATAGAAGGAAATGTATGGCTCCCCCCAGATTCCAGAACTTTGCAGCACCGAAATGTGAGGAAAAAGTGTTTTTTTTTGCCAAATTTTGAAGTTTGCTAAGGATTCTAGGTAACAGAACCTGGTGAGAGCACCACAAGTAACCCCAACCTGGGTTCCCCTGGGTATCTAGTTTTTTCAAAACTGGCCAGGTTTGCTAGGTTTTCCTAGGTGCCGGATGAGCTAGGGGCCACAATCCACAACTAGGCACTTTGCAAAAAAACAGGTCAGTTTTCTTTGGGAAAATGTGATGTGTCCATGTTGTGTTTTGGGGCATTCCCTGTCATGGGCACTAGGCTTATCCACACAAGTGATGTACCATTTTTATCGGGAGACGAAGGGGAATGCTGGATGGAAGGATATTTGTGGCTTCTCTCAGATTCCAGAACTTTGCAGCATCAAAATGTGAGGAAAAAGGTTTTTTTGGGCCAAATTGTGAGGTTTGTAAAGGATTCTGGGTAACAGAACCTTGTGAGAGCCCCACAAGTCACCCCATTCTGAATTTCCCTAGGTGTCTAGATTTCAGAAATGTATAGGTTTGCTAGGTTTCTCTAGGTGCCGGCTGAGGTAGAGGCCAAAGTCCACAGCTAGTCACTTTGCAAAAAACAGGTCAGTTTTCTTTGGGAGAATGTGATGTGTCACGTTGTGTTTTGGGGCATTTTCTGTCACGGGCACTAGGCCTACCTACACAAGTGAGGTACCATTCTGGTCAGAAGACTTGGGAAGATAATTTGTGGCTCCTCTCAGATTACAAAACTTTGTTTCACCGAAATTTGATGAAAAAGTTTTTTTTTTGCCATTTTAGAGATTTGCAAAGGATTCTGGGTAACAGATGTAAAAATGTGGGGGCATATTCATACTTTTTGACGCAAACCAGCACTGGTTTGCGTCAAACATTTTACCACCGGCTAACGCCATTCCTACGTGCCACGTGGGTGCCTTTTTTGAGGATTAACGTTAGCCGGCGCTGCGGGCTGGTCAGAGTAAAAAAAAAATTACTCTAACCAGGCAGCGCCGGCGTAGGGAAAAATGGGGGTTGTGCATCATAAAATGGTGCAAGTCAAGTTTGAGGCAAAAATCATGGCTCAAACCGGACCTGCGACATTTGTTGATGCACAACCCTCATTGAAATGACTTCTGTCTTAGCAAAGACAGGAGTCATGCCCCCCTGCCTAACGGCCATGCCCAGGGGACTTCTGTCCCCTGGGCATGGCCACTGGGAACAGTGGCTTGTAGGGGGGCCCAAATTAGGCCCCCCATGCCACTTCTATCAACTTACCTGTACTTACCTGGGATGGGGAGGGTGGGAGAGGGTGGCAGGGCGTGTCCCTGGGGGCGGGGAAGGGCACCTCTGGACTGCTTCCATGGTCAGAGACCATGGAAGTGAGCCCACGGGTCCCTTAACGCCTGCCCTCACCCAGGCGTTAAAAAACTGCACACATCAGGCGGACGGGAACGCCTACCTTGCATGTCATTAATGCAAGGCGGTTTCCCACATCCCAAAAATCACGCACACAGAGGATTTTTGATGTCCGCGGGTCGGCGTCAAAGTATAAATATGGGATAAGGTTTGCGCTGAATGTGCGTCATTCGGCGCAAACAGAGCATAAATATGCCATGTGATGTGTCCATGTCGTGTTACCTGTCGCTGGCATTAGGTCTACCCACGCAAGTGAGGTACCATTTTTATCGGGAGACTTCGGGCAACACAGAATAGAAGAACAAGTGTTATTGGCCCTTGTCTTTCTCTACATTGTCTCCTTCCAAATGTAAGACAGTGTGTAAAAAAGATGTCTATTTGAGAACTGCCCTGTAATTCACATGCTACTGTGGGGACTTCGGAATTCAGAGATGTGCAAATAATCACTGCTTCTCAATACCTTATCTTGTGCCCATTTTTTGAAATACAAAGGTTTCCTTGAAACCTATTTTTCACTCTTTCTATTTCACCAAATGAATTGCTGTATCCCTGTATGCAATGAAAACCCATTGCAAGGTGCAGCTCATTTATTGGCTCTGGGTACTTAGGGTTCTTGATGAACCTAGAAGCCCTATATATCCCTACAACCAGAAGAGTGCAGCAGATGTAACAGTATATTGCTTTTGAAAATCTGACATGGCAGGAAAAAGTAACAGAGTAAAATGTGGAGAAAAATTGCTGTTTTTTTCACCTCAATGTAAATATTGTTTTTAAATTTCAGCTGTTATTTTATGTAGGAAAACCACGTAGGAGCTACACAAATTACCTCTTGCTTAATTTTAGAAATATTTAGCTGTCCGGGATCGAGCATTGGTTTTACACCCATTTCTGTCACTAACTGGACGGAGGCAAAAAGCACAAAAAATAGTAAAAATGGGGTGTGTCCCAGTAAAATGCCAAAATTGTGTTGAAAAATATGGTGTTCTGATTCAAGTCTGTCTATTCCTGAAAGCTGGAAAGATGGTGATTTTAGCAACGCAAACCCTTTTGTTGATACCATTTTCAGGGAAAAAAACACAAGCTTTCTTCTGCAGCCCTTTTTTGACATAAAAAAGAAATGTTAGCTGTATTTTAGCTAATTTCTTGGTCTCCTCCGGGGGAGCCCACAAACTCTGGGTACCTCTAGAACTCTTACAGTGTTGGAAAAAAGGACATACATTTGGCATGGGTAGCTTATGTGGACAAAAGCTTATGAGGGCCTAAGCACAAACTGCCCCAAATAGCCAAAAAAAGCCCTGGCACTTGAGGGGGAAAACGCCTGGTAGTGAAGGGGTTAAAGTTACGAAGCTGTTTTGATTTCATGTTATCAGTGCGACTCTGTGAAAGCGTCACCATCAGCATCCAAGGCAAGTGATACACGTAGGAATTCACATCATGTCCTTTCCCACTTATGTGTGACAGGAACTTAATGTACTTTGGGAGGAATTGTTTATGTAATTGCCACCCCAAGCGTACCTTCTTATCTATTGTTTGGAACATACCTGCATCAGGGGTCCTGCAAGATCTCTATAAAGACATCTCACACAGAAAAAGTTATCAGAGGGATTCCTACCAGATGCCATCAATGCTATCTGTGCAACACATCACATTGATGCAGACCCAGCCTTTGTCTCCCCATGGAGTCTGATCTAGAGACCTCATTCCAAGGTAACGGAGAAGGGGGCATTTCTCATGGACACGGTACTGGCAGGTTAGGTTTAACACACCTAGCTCTCTTTAGGTTATAGATTAGGTTCTCCATGCTAGGGCTTATTGCAAGATAGTGGGGGTCTTTGTATTCACAACTCTCATTTTTACAATTCTGTTTCTTGCATTGTCCAATATCCTAATCATTGCAGCCCATGCAATTTACAGTAGATTGCAGTCTTGTTAATAAAACCTATTGAAAACTTTACTGCATCTCCTTCATTGCCTGTGTGTGACTTGGACTTATTGTTCAAGTGAGAAAAGTGTAATCTCTGTTTAACCATGACTTCCCTGAGATGATGAAATTCTAGAGTCCATGCATAAAGGCTGCCACAAACCACTTTTTACTGTTTCAGTTTTTGGTGAGGTACTTCTTGTGAGCCTGGGGGGTAGGGCCAACAGTTGTGACTTGTTGTAGAATTGGCCTAGTCACCTACAAACAGCAGTGCCGCCACCTCTAAGCCAGCAGTCTTGCCTAGAGCAAGAGTCCACACTGGTGTGCTTCACTTGTATTCAGCCCCACACCCAGTGATCATTTATACAAGATAGCCAGTAGTGTGGTCTCTAACATGGCAGGTAACACCAGTGACATCTCACCCAGCACATCAGTGCAGCTGTGTGCAATATGCTGTCATGCTAGTGACTGTACATGTCTCTTCACATGATCCTTTTTGGTGATTATTCACATATGCAGCTTTTGGATCCCCTCCAGGTTGAGAATTAATTCTCTGGCAAGCCCATTCCATTCCATTACTTTCTACTCCACTTTTGGCTTTGTAGGCCTAACACAGGCATATTTGTGTCATGGTGCAAGGGGAGACCTGCATTGTCACAGTCAGGTTGCAGAGGTTTCTAAGGTTCTTGCATGAAGTGGTGCTCCTGTACCAGTATTTACCTTTTTATTGTGGGACTTGTAGTACCAATCACTCATGATAAACTTTATACTGCAAGTCACAGGCTTCAAGGGACAACCAGGACTGGGATGGTACATCGGCACATCACGCATAGACATGGCAGGGATAGACAAATTGTCACTAGCCAAGACACTTAGGGACATATTAAATGCCCATAGCACCACCTTGTGCCACATTAGCATCTTTTCTTTTACACTGTGACCCAATGAGGCCAAAATCTGAGTGGCATATTTACATATCCATGCATTGTGCCACTTTGGAACCCTTTGTGCTACATTATGCCTGCACCAGGCATAATGTATGCAAAGGGGGCATTCCCCCACTATGGGGACTAAGAAAATGGGCAAAGAAAGCTAAGAGATTTCTTTGCTTCATTTTTATCAGCACTTTAAATGTCTGCTCAGAGCAGGCACACCATTAATTACAATGGGCCTCAATGAGCTTTGCAGGATTAGTGACAACATTCTTTTATGCTAATCCTGCAAAGCCCCAGCCTAGAGTCACAACTTCTAACACTAGTCCCCTAACTACCACCAGAGTACGCAGTATTTTAAATACAACCTACACATTGGGGCATTAGGGGTGCCCCAAAGCGGTGCAAGAAAAGTGACGCTGCACTATGTGCAGTGCCACTTTTCTGAAATATGCCCTTTACATTTATATGATGTATGAGTTCACATGTGAGACATTCCTGCCATTTTCCTTACGCACAGCACAGTGTAGAGCAGCACAGTGTGTTACTGTACAGCATTACATTTTATGCTTTATTGTTCCTTTTTGACACTTACACTGTATATGTTTCTGTTCCTCATGAGCAGCACAATTGTGTCTTTCCATTCCTGCCACCAGCTCTGTTGGGATGAGTGACCCCCGCTCCTCCAATGGTTCTAGCACCTTCATGTCCTCAGGTCCTTTTCCAGTCCGCATGGTCGCCCTCTAGTTCCTGGCCAGTTTGGTCCTGTGATTACAATAATGCCAGTGTTTCTTCAACTCTGGCAAGTAACTTTTGTTTGGGCTACACTGTTAACCACATCCACTATGGGCTTCCAAATGGCTTCCATCCTCCCTAATGGCAATTTGGAGGTGACAAAGAGGTGTTCATTTCTTTTGATCCGAGCTAATAATATTTGATTCTACTCATCACTGAAATTGATCTTACTCTTCCTGTTCCCCTCGATGTCTACCTGGACATCTTGGCTGGTGTTGGGACAGCTGCCCTCACTGCTTGTGGTACCTGCTGCCTCCATTTACTGGTTTGTTTGTGTTCTCATCATTTTTTTTCAATGCATCATTTTTTTGTGCTTTTTGATGTATGGTGCACTCCAATGTGGCACACTGCTGCTTTGCAGAATTTGTGTGCTTTACGACCCACAATTCTGCAGTACACCACATTTGGGTCAGATGCACCATGACACTTTGCACTATTCTTCACACCAATGTGTCAGTATTTTTGACTCACATTTGGACCTTACGACATAGTGTGCCGTACAGTTAATTTGGCACATCTATGCCACAGAAAAGTGTTTGCGTGATGCATCGCTGCCTTGATATAGCAATGCATCAGTCAGTTTTCAAAAATCTGTCCTCTAGAATCTAAGTTAAAAACATTAATCAAACTTAAGGTGGCGCAAGCACTCTCTAGATCATCAAGTATGAACCGTGCCAGAACACCTGGTAGTAGCTGACCGGTTGTGGTTGATCCAGCGGGGGCATTTATTAGTGTGTCATCTGTCTCAAATGGTGAAAGGGAGAGCTATGTAGATACACAGGCTACAGTTTCTCATTCCGATCACGTTAGAGCTGGGGTTAATCAAAGTTGTGCCCAAAGAATAGAGCTCTGAATCTACCACAGAGATGGAACATACAGGTATAATGCCCTACAATTGCCACCTGATTGCACATCCTATGGGACTATATTTAAGAACGTCCTACCGTTGTGCTTAGGTTATTTGAGGGTATTAAGGCATTAATCAGTAAGTCTTCATACTGGTTAGGTTTTTTAAAACAGGTTCTCCTGGAGACTTAAATAACAAAATCCTTTAGGCCCAGAGGGTGAGCTGGATCAGGCAGTCTATTAAGACCTCAAAAGGGGATTGCGCCATAATCAGTTTTAGAGATTCAGAGCTCATTCATATCTTATTGCAACATCTAAACAATCTGGTAAAAAAACATGAACAAATTCAAGCTCATCCACTTATCTTTTTCTTTTCTTTTGTCTCCCTGGGTAGCCAATTATTCAAATGCCCAGAAAACCCAAACACTTTCTCCATTTACCCAACACCAATTTAACATACCTGTGCAAACCTCTTTGAGCCAATGAGTGCCCTGGGCATGGTTGATTGATTGCAATCATTGGATAAGTTGAACACACCAGATGGGGACACAGACGTTTTGTCAGATCCTGATTGTGGGGAGTCAAATGCAGTATGAGAGTCCATGGCATCACCAAAAAGCTTAAGTGTGATTTATTGATTTATTGTAATTGCCTGCACAAAGATAAAAAAACAACACTGGTTAGGGTTTGTGACCACCTTTGACGTTATTTGTCTCCAAGAAACTTGGATTTTACAGCCTTTGTATATTGATGGGTATGATGCATTGGCACAATCAGCCCTTCTGTTACCAGCCGGAAGAGATAGGGGTGGCCTCACTACTTTTATTTCTATCCAATCCCATGTTCTCCAAACATCGCTGCTATGGTCTTCTTTTTTCCTGGTATCTTTGTTATCCTTTTCCATGGAGCCCAATGTCTTATTAATACATTTTTATAATCATGTTTTGATCAATGTGTGTAAAATAGATGACTTGAAGGTTTTTTGCCAAATTTTCACTCACACTTGAAATAAAAGGTTGTATCAATATGGGCATCTTAGTGGAAGACAATTTTGTGGTTTCTTTGGTGGAAATTATGAAAATATGTCCATTTATGGACAAATGAAGTGCTGAGTGAGGCTCTGAATACACACATCAAAGTATGATCTAATGTTCACTAATGATACAGCTGAATGGGAGTACACCTACTTTTATAGGAAGTTGTGTAGTGAGCACAGCAGGTTTTGTTCTGACTTCAGCTGTAGTTTATCCCATTCTTTCTAATTTCAATATTGTTCCTAAGTGTTTTAGTGACCATAATCCACTTACTATTAGATCAAAGTGTCATATGAGAAAGGGACCCAGAAATAAAGGCCCTGAGATAGCCTGTGCAAAAAATAAAGGTTTGAGAATCAAGTGGGATAAAGTTAATTGTGTGACCTTTTATCAAAAGATTGTTAAAGAAAACATGGAATCTGTCCTAAGCTGTTTATTAGAAAAAGCTGATCACTCCATTATTCTGGCAGGGTTTGAAAGTCTAGACATGTCAATTTCAAATAATGTTACCACAAACAGGCTTATACCAAAGTCCTGTCATATAAACGGTTTGATACAGAATGCACAGCTGCTCATGAACATGTGTAGGCTATCCTTAAATCCAACCCTTGCACTGTATTGGATGTGAGAAATGCTAGGATTGAGTATAAAATTACATTAGAAGAGTGGACAATTAGATTAGAAGCCAAACTTGAGAGGATCGTTTAGCTGCAACAAGTCTAAGGGACAATGATAAGTTCTGGAATGTAGTAAACCACTCATTCTTCTCAGACACCCTGAAGGTCAAATCCTCCATCCTGGTAGACCAGTGGGTGATTCATTTTACCAATTTTTTTCAGCCTGGCACCGAGCCCCAATATGTTCTCAAAAAATAAATTAGTTGTTACATCTTAAATCAAAATCAACAGGGTTCCATCACACCTATAGAGTTAAGTGAAGTAGTACTGGCTATTTATTAATCTGCCCCAGGAAAAGCTGCAGGTCAAGATGAGGTCCCCTTTGACCACTATAAAACAAATGTCCACTTATGGGCCCTCTTTTTAACAAATGTGATACACACTCCTGAAGATCTGCCATCATAGTCCCCATTTTTAAAAAAGGAGTTAGAGCCTCACCTGCCTGTTATGGACCGATCTTCCTGTTAAATTCAAGTGCTAATATTTTATGGAGTATGCTTTTGCCCCCCCTGGAAACATGGGCTGAAAAAAATAATGTTCTGTCCGATGCCAAATGTGGATTCAGACCAGGGATCAGTACAGTGGAACAACCTTTAAATCTTTATCTTAATACAGATAAACACATTATGGCAAAGAGGGGAGCATAGCATCTTTCATTTATTGATTTAACTTTGATTTAGTTCATAGAGCAACATTATCAAAGATAAGAGAAAATGGCGGTCAATATTGAACTCCTCACTTTTATAAGACGCCTCCATTACAAGTTAAAAGTAACTGTTCTCTATGGTCCACACGGTGAAAATGCTCCTTAAATTAGCTTGACAATGGGGGTGGGACAGGGGTATATCCCAGCTCTGTTCCTTTTTTTGTTTTATATAAATGGGCTGAGTAAGCATCTAAAATGGATAGAAAAGGCTATGCCTAGGATAAGAGACAAATAGATACTGATCATGCTATACGCAGACAATGCATTGTTGATTGCCCGGAAAGGCAATAGTCTGCAGGTGTTATTGGACTCTTTTTTGGGATTTAAGGAAGATTTAGATTTAAATGTACATAATGACTTGAGGGCAAAGAAAAACGGAAACAAAACTTCTTACAATAGGCAGCATACCGTTGGAGAAGAAAAAAACCTCTAACTATTTTAGTATTAGTCTTAGTTCATTCCTCCTCTGGAAATCCCTCCTTTCTGTGAGCAATTTGGCAGGACATTGAGACCATTTTTAGATTTGTGCAGAAACTAAAGCAAAAACCAATCATCGGAATGATAGCCTTATATAAAAGCATATGTATCTATGCAGGGCTTTATGGTGTGGGTGTGTGGAGTTATTGTGATGCAGAGGTCCTTCAATGAATAGAACATTTCTTCACCCTCAGATTGCTTGCAATCCCCAAAAGTTGTGTTACTTTCATTTCCCATGAGGAATTGGGATTATGTTACAAGAAGGACCTGATTGGTTTCATCTCTCTTCTTTTGTGGATTAAATGAGGGGGCAAACCAGAGGCAGCTCTAGTGAAACCTGTGTTACTGACTGCTTATCGCTAGATATTAGATTCCTTGGCTTGTATATTTAAATAGAACTTTTGAGAAACTAGGCCTTATGGAAAAGTACACCAATCCACAAAATATCTCTGTTAACTGTAAAGAGATAGTGAAGCAATGCTATCTAGAGTACCACATGGAAGAAAAGCTGGTGAAAGCCCAGACTTTGGGGGCTATTGAGAGATACTTATTGGTGTCAACTACCAGGTCCATTGGACCCTATTTATTGTGGATAATTAACCCCATCTGTCTTACCTATCTTGTCTTGTCTTACCTATTTTAGAATGAATATAATTAATTTTAAGGTTGCCTTTCTTTTGCAGAGCATCTGGCAGCATGAGACACCCCTGTTTTATTGCAATAATATTGTGAAACAGTGCATAAGACACTTTACATTGTTTTGTCCATTATACTTGGCACCAAGGACCTCTTTTTTGGTTCCAGTACTGCGCAAGTCAAATATCAGACAGTATCAGCAGGGTTTGGAATTTCTGCAGCAACATCCCAATTTAAATATTTGTTAAGCAGCGCTAAACTTAGTTACACCAGCTTTAGCAATTAGGAAACAATATGAACTGTTTTATATATATATATATACACACACACATATATATACATATATTTATATATATATATATATATACACACATATATATACATATATATATATATATATATATGTATATATATATATATATATATATATTCACATATATACACATATATATTGAGAGATATATATATATATATTCACATATATACACATATATATTGATATATATATATATATATATATATATATATATATATATATATATTGCAAACGAACAAAGCGGCTCAATTAATGGTGCCGCACTCCACGAACCAGTGCTCAATCCGAGGGCAAGCCGAACCCTCAATTTCAATAATAACAAAGCAATATTCGGACGAGCACTCCTCCAAGGATAGGGATTCACTCGTTTATTTATTAATTGACTGTGACTGAGAAAAAGAACAACGCGTTTCGACCGCTACGGTCTTTGTCAAGTTCAAAAGTGCACAATTCCATTTACAACCTATTTATAGATAATCACAACACTGACAAAATAGTGCATGCTGGGGCTAGTAGTATCATGCACAAAAAAGAGTGGAAAACAGAAGAAAGCAAAAGAAAAAGAAAAGAAAAGAGAAACAAGAAAAACAACAATACAAAGCAGGAGAAACCAATACCTATTTACATTTGCTTACATGCTTCTAAACACAAGAACTATGTACCATATAAATGTATATACATAATATTATTACTACTGTCAAGTGTACTAAATGACCGCATATCAGCATATAAGTATAAGTATATGATGCTACATAATATATTCTTATAAATTATATAACGGAGTCAGAGCTTTTTTTAAAACATTTAGCTCAATACCAAAAATGATTTGTCATTACCTAGAAAGTTATTGGCATATAAATGAGTCCGATGGAAATATAAATAAAATAAAATAAAATACAAAATTATTAATTGAATGTATTGCATAATGGACCCTATTAATTTTAAATCAACATGTTTTTTATATGTACTTAACTCATCAAGTTTGCAAATTTTTTAATACATTTCATAAATGTACATAAAGTTCCTCATCATAATTCATTCCATAAGGGGCCTTTGTTTGTAATTGTATGATATATCTGGACTCAATGTATGTATCTGCATGTGTTTTGCTGTAGCATATGTAATGTCTTTATGGGTTATTGCTCTAATGTGTTCTAATATTCTTTTCTTTAACATGCAAATGGTACTACCAATATATTTGAGACCACAATGGCATTCAATGATGTAAATTACAAATTTTGTGTTACAGGTGATTCTGTGTGATTGGAGAAACTTAAGGTATTATAGAATAGATCACATTCCTGAGCAGGAAAGAGGTGGCAAGCGAACTAAAAAGTTGCTGCAGTTAGAGTCCAGATATATAATACAATTACGAACGAAGGCCCCTTATGGAATGAATTATGACGAGGAACTTTATGTACATTTATGAAATGTATTAAAAATTTTGCAAACTTGATGAGTGGAACTGGTCGCAGTTTATGCTCAACGGGAATAGTTGTGCCCTTACTTAATGTTGACATTGAATAAATCAGGATAAGCTTTAAATATATTTTCATGTGAACTTAAATCTGCAACTTGTACAGAAGAAATAGTAACGTCAGACCCTTGAACTGGTGAATCAGCCCCTAGAACCAACATAATACCCAATTTTGCAAGATCTCTCCATCCAATTATATGGTGATGTTTAACAGCTACATAAACTTTAGTTATTGCTTTGACACCCCAAACATGTAATTGGTTGTTCAAAATATCCCACTGTGTCAATGTCTGGATCACCATATACCTTAGGATGAACATCAGATTCCTTTAACATTAATGTATTTTTCCAATGTGATTTAAGCAAAGTACAAGATAGATTTGTGATTGGTGCTCTAGAATCACACATCATTTGAATAGTAATAGTATCACCCAACTTCACCTAACAAACAGGATCTTTGATTTTGCAAAGTTAATACTAAATTGCCCAAATCACAAGCCATGTCTTCAACTGGAACTTCAACACTATGGACTTTCATTACCCCTTTGCTCATTCTACACACACAATGGAAGTGACCTATTTTTTGCACCTATAGCTGGACAAAGCTGAAAGTTTCACAAATGTGACTTTGAACCACACCAGTAAAAAAATAAGTTATTTGTCATGGTGTAATTTCTAACATTATTGTTTGGCTTTACACAAATTAAATCAGCTTGCTCCAAAATTTTAACTAAATTAATAACACTTGAAAAACTTGTGGAACTATCCAGAGACATTGCATGTGTAGACATTGCATGTGTAGATACATTGATCAGTCTTTACTTCGTTTAAAGTTGGATCACTACAGGTTAGTAACCTCTCCTGCACCTTTTTCAAATAGCAGCTGTAAACATAAGGGAATGTCTAAAGAGGCCCCATTGCATGTGGAAGCTAAATGTCTCAAAACCAAAATACATTCTTCTATGGATTCATCTGCAGTTTGCTTTCTTTCAAAAAAGTTGATTCTTTCCAAAATAATACTGGGTTCACCTGAAACTAATTTTACAGATGTGCAATAGCTTCTGCAAACTAATTCCAATCACCAGCAGCCTCAGGGCCACGAGGTATTATGGGTATTATAGGTAAATTATCAAAACCCTGTTGCCCTTTTTGCCCAAATGACTGCATAAAATGGCTGCTTTACATTTAGCTTCAAAGGCATCAGTACCAACAGCAATTAAATATTTATGGCTGAATGTAACTAAATGCACCATTTAACTGCTGGCTTGCCCGGATGAGGTAAGAAATATATTTATAAGTTATATTTACAAAATTTGAATTTGCCCTGCTAATATTATCAATTACCATAGAAATTGGACTGAAAGAGAAAGAAAAGACCCCAAAAAAACAACACAAGAAAAAAAAACAATAAACTACAATACAGTATTATGAAGTGCAAATACTGTGTTTACAAAGTTGTTTCAATACATTAAAATAAAAAGGTGCTGGAGGGTGTGCCTGTCACCAAAGATATTCTAAACATCCATTAATTATTGTCTAACTGAAATAACAGGCAATCCTAACTTGAACAGGTGTGCCTGTCACCGAATCATGCAGAAGCAGAGAACAACGTGTCTAAATTGACAGGCAGCAGAGCACACCACACCTGAATTTCAAAATGAAGGCCAAGAGAAATCCCAAGATTTCAAGAGGTAAGAAAACAGTATAAGCGTGGCATCTAAAATGTGTGCATGGAAAGCCTCTTAAAAACGCCGCTCCTACAAGGCTCCTCAAAACACCGGCACAAGCAGACAACTAGCTTGCACAGATCCCCTCAATGTCCAGCCAAGGTGCCAGAAGCCACACAACAGATTGTAAAAAAAAACTCTACTGTAAGTAATCCAATATTATATTATGTTCTCTCTCTGTACTGGTGAAACACTCCCAGCATGGTTGAAGGCTCGAAACATCCAAAATAATTTCTCGCTGGTCACCAAATATGTTGTGAAGAAAACTCTCTCCAGCATGTAGTGAAATAAATCCAAAGATGAAAATGTTGAGTCATGTAATCCACTTTCTACTTCTGCATTTAATGAGCCCACACCCTGTGGGACCATAGTCATCAAGAGGAAAGCATCAACTGTTTAACCGAAGACACTGCCACAAGCATTGCCACAGGAATGTTGTTCAAACATAAACAATACAGGAGACCATATTTAAAAGCTAATAACAACTGACTGCATTAGAATGCAGCCACAAGCACACATGCAATACAAGAGCGCTTGAGTGAAACACCCTGAACATGCATATAATAATAAAATAAATAGCAATAAAAACACTTTTGACAGAGTTCTAGCTACATCATTTTTTAAATGTTCCTTTTAAACTTGCATATTAAAAGCATGCATTGTAGTTATTCCGGATGTCAACCTTTCATCTGATGTGCCTAAAGTCTGTAGATGTTGTTCAATATATCTTTGTCTGCTCCTGTTTGACAAGGCTGTTATTTCTTGACATAGATCTCTCAATGCCTGAGATATATCTGACATACCAGACCCTTATTATAACATTGCACTCAGGGTAGCTTTTTTGCATTTAATTAATGTTTTGGCTGAACTCATAAGTTGCCCTCTGTTTATTTTCTTTAAATTTGTAGCATCAATATAGATAGGGCATGAAACTGAGATACAGTTGGATAACAAGCAGGTATGTTTTCTACTAATGCTCTATCTATTTGCCAATAGGCTCTGTCCTGTCTAAGTATAGATTGCTGTATAGATCAAAATTTAGCACTTTCCATGGTGTAATCATTGACAACAGTAATTGTAACAATAGAAGTTGCAACATGTTCATTAAAAGTAGACATTATAGTTTTCATCTCTTCCTGATGCTTATCATGTTTGGTGGTTGCGGAAGCTCCCACGGACCCATATTTAGTAACATCAAGATCCTCTATGTAAGATGTTTTTTCTAGTGCTTGAGGCCACCTGATCTGTGAAGTTGGATCTGTTTGTGAACAAGCAGCTATTTTAAATATTTTGGTTAGAAATGATTGGTCACATAAATAGTGAATATTTTAGGTATTATTTTAAAAATCATTCTCGTATTTGAAATAGGCATTTACATTTGAATATTGTATATACCTCCCTTTTTTACAAATTGTTTAGTAACTTAGTGGAAAAAACTGGACTACATTACTCATAATTCTTCGTTAAAGGTTTATCTAAAACCCGAGTTGGCTCATTTCAGGCATTTTGTAAAATTATTTTTTAATTATATGTATGCAATATTTAAGCCAACATAATACATTTAAACATTACAAAAATGTGAGAAAGTAACATATCTACAGTTTTCCTCCTTGGTGCCAATGAGTCAATATTTTAAACTTCTGCTTAAACTTGACATTCCATTTGATGAAATGGTCCAAATGTGCTGCTTATTTCTGTCAGTTGTGTCCTTTCCCTTTTCAATTAGTCTCCTGTCCACTGGTGGCTAGTTTTTCTTTTGTTCTCGACCTAAGGTGGTACCATCTACCTTTGAATCTCATTCACACTTTGAATAGTCACCTCAACAGCTTTAGTTCTCGGTTGAATTTTTACCAGGCTTGTTTCTAGCTGATTCTGGAACAATCAGAGGCGACTTTTTAAACAGTCTCTCATTTTCTACAGCAGATTACTCCACTGTGGTTCCTAAATTCTTATTATTATTAACTTTGCTAGTGATGTCCTCCTTTGGCTCATGTGTTGATTTGTTTTTGTCATCAATGGCATCAGCAAGCCTATAGAGATCCACTCTTGTGCATGATCTAGAGATGTGATGTCTTCATTCACTGATGCTTCTATACTTGCTAGTTGTGACTGTCAATTCCGTATTTGCAATTACATATGAATCATAAATGTTGACTTTATTAAAAATAGAAAATATTAGAAAATTACTGTTTGGTAACTGGTATGCATAGTCCATGTCATTGTGTGCTTCAGGAAGAGTGATTCAGTAAATATCGATATTTCCAATTTGCAAAACAAAAACTGCTTTGACCATCAGGCCCCTAGTCCCAGCAAACTTGATTAAATCAAACTGTCACTAGTTTACCCCTTGTTAGCAAAAGTTCATCAACTCATCCCAGATACAAAGCAACTTCCTAAGACATCTGATATCTAGATAAGTAATGGCAATATCGAAGAGGCCACATTATGACCGAGAACACCCAGCATTGTAAACCACTAACCAACTTACCCAAGGCTGTGAGCTCGGCCCAGGGCTGTGAGATCGGATCTTTACGGGGCTGAACTACGGGGCTATGCCAAAGCCCAAGAAATAAGAATCTCTGAAAATAATATCCTAAGAAATCTTGTGTCCCTCCCGCCAAGCCCTCCACAGTTCCCCCTTTTGAAGGACCTAGGTATAAAACGCATTGGTCACAAGGCCCACCTATGTCCCCTCTTGTACTGGCACCATCTTTGGAATACCCCAGAGCTTGCTTACTTTACTGTAGCCCTGCAGGACATTTTAGAAGCTGACCACTCTCATGGTATCCCCTGGCTCATCAAGGGGTTACTTTATTCGCTTGGGCTTAGAGAACTCTGGAACTCTCCAACTAGTGCCTTCTTTCCTTCAAAAATCGACAACAGAAAATTGTATTGGAAAAAGGTAGACTCTGAAGATCTGGGGGTTGCACTTCTCTCCACACTATCATGTAAATTTGCCAATCTAAAATAAAAATGAAAATACAAGTCCTTCTGGGACATAATCATGGTGCTTAGAGAAAGGAAATTGTACTTCCAGTTCCGCATAGGCACCTTGCTACTAAGATCACTTACCAGTCGCTGGTCATTTGAAGAAGCAACCATCTGCCTAGCTTGCAAAGCACTTATTGAAAAGCTCCCTCATGTTTTATTAGTCTGCCCTGCATACGCTGCCTCTCTCAGGAAATGGCTTGCCCCAGCTTGTAGACTGCTGGGAGTCCGCAGGTCCGACATAGCCCTTCAAATTATCAGATAAGACACTCGCTCGATGTTAGTGATTGCTGTTGCCAAGTGCCTTGGGGCTAGTTGGATTGTTAGAGGAAAACGTTTATCTATATAATGGTTTTAGTAAGAATGTATCAATTCACTCTGGGAGTGCACTTAATTTTTTGTTTTTTTAATTTAGTTACATGTACTGTACATATTCTATATAACCTTGTGCATTTATTTATTGCAGCTATGTGCTTTTATGGCCCCTTTTGCTTGACCTACTGACACTAACCAATTTACTTGGGCTTAAAAACAATATTGCGAAAGATGTGGCTTATGAATATTTGAATACTTATCTAAGGGCCTATTACAAACCTCCAATCTAGTTGCAGAGAAGACTTCAGCATAGACACAGGCTGAAAGCGCTCAATGATTCAACAGTATTCTGTGTGAAGGTGAAACCTGTCTTTTAGTTCTATTGTGTTTTTTCTCAGCAGAAAATGCTACTGAATAATGTATTTCACAGAATGGCATCCGCAAACACATTCTCAACTGTTTCACATACTTTCTCACCAACAGAATCCAGCTGGTAAAATGCAATTATATCTGAAGCTGTCCAAGACTCTCAAGATTGTATTGCTCCAATGCTGTCTAAAAATATTACAAAAACGGATGAATGAAAACTTCCTAACTGGAAAAATGTCCTACTGCTGGGAAAAGTGAATTCCTGCTAATCTCACCAAACTCCAAAAGCAAAGTGATTTAAGAATTAGATTAGGAGCTCAAACTGGATGGTTTCACACATTCCCAGCCACTTACTGTGAAGTATTTTGGCTTCACGATCAACGTAATTCTGTCTCCGTATCATTGCATCAGCAAACTATCATTTACACACACTCATTAAAAAAAAACAAAATAATACCCTAATCCCCCTAGGCCTAATGCCCTGATCATCTCTAGAACTGATTACAGTAACTCAGTCGTAGATGACACCCTAATCGGCTACCCAAGCATTACTCCGTTCCACAGCCATATTAGCTACAAACAAGAATAATTTTGACCATGTCACATTAATCCAAGGTCTCCACTGACCCACACAGAGGTTAGAACTAACTTTAAAATTGGTTGATTAACTCACTAACCTATCCATCATATACTTAACAAATCATTTATGGTGACTTCTGAGAATGGAGAATGAAAACTAACCTACTGTTAGAACCATCCAGGTTCATAACAAGAAAAGCACAAAACAGATCCTTCATTGGAGCCACAATCAGGTTGTGGATCTCTAGCCATCTCCTTAGACAAGAATCAAAATTGCTCTCCTTCAGAAGGGGCTGAACAAATGTCCTCTTTATTAAACACTTACATGAAGTATTATTTTACAGAGCTAATCCTGATCATCTTTATATATTCCAGAATTCCCTCCACCCTATCCTCAGTCTTACCACCATAGTGTTGTATGTTTTTTGAAACAGTAACGGACACTGTTTCAGGCAGGTTCAGCTATATAAAAATGCTAAACAAACAAATAGCAAGGATTGATTTGGGGCATGTAGAATTCAAACCGTTATTATGTGGAGATTACACGATTCTGACTCTGATAAAACCATATACCATATTATCGTCATTATTTGGCCTAATAACCTAGGCCCATGCGCAAAAATCTAATTCCGCGTGCGGAGTTGACAAAATTTGGTAATTCCCTGTCATGAATTTAACAATGAGTTCCTGCTAAGTTCCACATATCAGTGCATGGTGGAATTAGCCTCCCAATGGGGCCTCTCAGTGTTCATTTGAACAACGGAAGGCTCTTGTAATGCACCCTTGTGAGTGAGATTTGCTGGCCGCTATTGCCATTTCCAGTTGCCATTGAGCCTTTCAGGACCATTTTGTGACCCCGGTGATCGTGAGCAGTCATGGCTGCATCAGTTGTAAACTTTATAACCAAGAACCGGCTAAATCAAATCAACAGTACATTTTCCGGTTGATATACTACTCAAATGGTTCAGGTTGTCTTTTTTAGTGCAAAAAGCGTTTAATATTGTCATTTTTTTCCACAGAAAAAATATGCATAGAGACTCCAATTTCTGCTGTCTATCAAGAAGGCTACTGTCACTGCTTTGTCCATCTCCTGGTCACTTTTCATTTGGATTTCAAGGTGAAAGGATCACTCTGTGTGCCTGCATTGTGTACTCCATATACACTATTAGATTTTATGAAGGACTTTGGGCATCATTACCAGTTTCTTGGTCAGACTGCCAGACCACGTGATGGTGGTCCTGAAAAGGCCACCATGTTGGCGGTCTTTTAAACCCGCTCTATTACAAGTTACACAGTCAGCACCACCATCCGCCAACCATAAATGGCAGACGGACAGCGGCATGGAGGACTGGAAATTGGTGGTATGACCTCCAGCCTCGACAGCACAGCAACTAACCCCTAATGTATTACATGCCCAAAGTCTCAGTGGTGGGCACACAGGACGGACAGCCAATAGTAGTCCGAACCCCAGCGGTGCGCTGTCACCAAAGTAGTACACAATTGCACATTGGATGATTTTGATAACAACACAGCTGACACACATTGCCACATTGGACACACCTGCAAAGGACACTATAAAAAACACCTGTTCACACACCACAACCCTTTACATTTACACATTAAGACACCAAAGTCAGAATGACCTTTGGAAACAGAATAGATATTAGGCACCACTTTTTTCTCACCACATCTTTTTACACCCAGCACACAGGTTTCTCTAGTCACACCCTTTTGCACTACCCACATTTAGTAAGTCACCGTCACTCTCCTAAATTTTAAATCATGCTTTTTTTCCCACCATGTCACGTTCCAAAAATCCCTGTTTCACCGATGAAGAGTTAAGGGTCATGGTGGATAAAATCAAAAGAGTAGAGTCACAATTGTTTAGACCACAAGTCTAGCACACTCCTCTCAGTAGGAAAATTGAATTATGGGACAGGATAGTTGATAGAGTGAATGCTTTAGGCACCACCCTGTGCACACAGGAGGACATTAGTGAGGTGGAATGACCTCAGGGGCAAAGTCAGTTTCCTGGTCTGCAGGCACCTGCTGCAGGCCAAGAAGACTGGTGGTGGCCCTCCCACTCCAGCCTTACAAGTCTATCCCTGGGAGGAGAAGGTCTTGGCCATCCTGCATCCTGAGGGCTTGACAGGAATACCTGGTGGAGTGGAGTCTGATAAGTTACCACACTAAAAATGTCACCAAAATGCTTTGTCATGCATGCTCACTGCTCACCTTTTGCCACCTTCTCTGTCACTCCACTCACCAGCTGGGTGCCCACCTGTCCAAAGACCCCTGTCAGGCCCTCACAACTGAAGTAGACTCACCTGGGGGGATAATATCCATGTATAGTGTGTTTATTAAATGACTTTACATGACTACAACTCCCAGGAGGCACTAATCTACAACTCCTAACACCAGGCCAGTGTTTCCTTCACCTAATACCCACGTTTGTTAACTCACAAATTAAGTGTATTCACCTGGGAGGATAACATTTGCCAAGTGTGTGTAGTACAGGGAGTGCCATGACTACAACTCCCAGCAGGCACTGTTACTCAAACCACTAGCACAATGTCACCTTCTCAAAATCACCTTGTTTGTTAACTCCCAATTATAGTGTACTCCCCTAGGAGCATACCATATGAATAGTGTGTGTAGTACAGGGACTGACATGATGCCAAGGCCAGGAAACACTGTTACTATCACTCCACTCAGCCAGCCCTATGTCCTCTTTACCAAATACCCTTGTTTGTTACACCTAGTTATAGTATACTCACATGGGAGGATAACATTTGTTTAGTGTGTGTACTAGATAGAGTGAAATGACTGCAACTCCTAGCAGGCCCAGTTTCTGTATCTCCAACCACCAGCACAGTATTCTCTTCCCAATAGACCCCTGTGTCTCAGCTCTCTAATGAGGTGTATCAGCTGAGAGCAAACCATTTGTATAGTGTGTGTAGTACAGGGAGTTACACGACTTCGCCACATAGGAGGCTCTCTTACTTTCACTCCAACCATGAGCCCAGGTGTCTCTTCTCCCAAAAATATGAAGTGTATTCACCTAGGGGTATGACATTTCTCATGTGTATGAAGTAGAGGGAGTGACATGACTGCCATGGCCAGGCATCTGTGTCTTTCATACACCAAACACAGGCCCAGTGTTTACTTGGCCAAATACTCTTGTTTGCTAACTCACAATGAAGGTATACTCACCTGGGAGGATAACATTTGTATACTGTGGGAAATACATGGACTAACATGGTTAACTCCCAGGGAGCCTGTTCCTGTAACTCCAGTCCTAGGCCCAGTGTCCATTTGTCACAATGCATCTGCTAGTGAGCTCTCAAATGAAGTTTACTCTCCAGGGCAGTTACCAACATCAAGTGTTGGGAGGTAAGGGGAGTGACGACTGCACAACCCACTAGGCCTGTTTTGCAAACTACAATCACCAGCCTAGTGTCCACTTGGCACAGTGCATCTGTTAGTGAGCTCTGAAGTGCAGTTTACTCACCTGGGAGGTTACCAATTGTCAAGAGTTGGGAAGTAGAGAGAGTAGCATGACTGTAAGGGCCAATGGGTCCTGTTTTGCTAACTACAATCACCAGTCCAGTGTCCACTTGTCACAATGCACCTATTGGTGAACCCTCAACTGATGTTTACTCATCTAGGAGGATACCTATTGTCAAGTTTTGTGAAGTAGTGAGAGTGACCTGACTGCAACTCCCAAGAGGCACTGTTCAAGTGACTCCAAACATCAAAACTGTGATCACTTGTCCAAAAACTCTTTCCTGCTAACTCTCAATTGAAGTTTACTCGCCTTGGAGGGACCAAGATACAGATCATGTTCAACTCAGAGATGTCTCTGGCACCTAGCTCCATCTTGAACCGCTAAGCCAAGATGAAACCCTTGAGGACAGGAAGGACAGCTTACCCTGTGTGCAACAAATATGATCCCAAGGGCCTCAAGATACACTACCAGAATGGTACTGGAAGCAGATACTTTCACTCTGCACTGACCACATGGTGACTCCAATCATAATTACAGCAAACTCCTGGGTCTGCCTACATAACAATCTGTAGTGAATCCTAGTTCGTTTTAATGGGAGAACAGGAGTTAGCTAAGCCCCTGGCTTGTAGACTTGTGCCCCCGTCACCTAGTGACTTTTAACCTACTTAGCTTGCTCTGTCTTAGCCAATTTAATTATTTATTTCTTCTAAGATGGCTGCCTTGTTTATAGTTAGGCCACTTGTTATTGGTAACATTATCAGTGTCACCGCGCCAAGGCGACAAGATCAAGCACCACAGACAAATAAACAGTAGGTGTTCACACTTAGGGATTTTCCCTCTCTATACTTTTGAGGGATTGTTGATATTAATTGCCGTCCCAAGTATGTCTGTTATCTATTGTTTAGAAAACCACCTAAGTCAGGGGACCTTGTAGATCTGTATAAATACATCACACTTTAGACAGATAATCAGAGGGATTCCGACCAGAGGGCATCGCCACCATCGCTGATACCGATGCTGCAGTCGTCTTGACGCTGACCCAGTCTTCGTGTCCCTGCAGAGTCTGAGATAGAGACCTCATTCCAAAGTAACGAGGGTTGGGGGCTTCTCTCATGGACATGGCATTGGCAGATTAGGTTTAACAAACCCAGCTCTCCTTTAGGTAGGAGGTTAGGCCTTTCACATTAGGGTATTAGGGCATATTACGTCTCATGTATCTTTTTTACGTATTGCAAGATGGTGGGGGTCTTTGTAATAATGACTCTCGTCTTCACAATTCTGTTTCTTGCATTTTTTATTATCCTAATCATTGCAGCCCATGCAACTTATCGCAAATTGCAGGTATGTTAAATAAAAACTATTATAACCATACTGCATCTGTGTCATTGCCTGTGTTTGTATGAGACATGATATATCTGTGAGAAAAGGGTAATCTCCGTTTAACCACGACACTCCCTGAGAAATCTTATTCTCGAGTCCATGCGTAACGGCTGCAATAAATCACCTTTTACTATTGTGTTTCTGGTGAGGTGCTGCTAGTGAGCCGGTAAGGTTGGGACAACAGTTGCGACTTGTTGTAAGAAAGACGTAGTCGCTTACAAACAAAAGTACTGTTATCCTAAACCAGCAGTCTTGCCCAGAGCAAGAGTCCAAACTACGACTAATCAACTAGGCCTAAAAATGGCCAAAGCCACATCCTGCCTAACCACTATTTTGCCTGCACTGGTGGCAAGAGGTAATTTTCAGCCCATGCTTTAAAGTGCTAAAGACCGGCACAATTCAGCAGCTGCTTGACTTTAATGGAATTGGCATGCTTCACAAATGTCAGGTCAATACAACCAATAACAAGGACATATGTCACAATAGGATCAACTACAAATCATATATGTACAAGGGCTTTGTAAAATGTCAATGTAAACCTTTGGAGATAGACATCACAATGTAATCAGTAACATTGAACGTTTAGCATCGACAGGTGGAGCTGCCACTGACCACACAGAACCCACAGAAGAGAGTGCCACTACCCCCAAAGGATGAAGCCCTCAATGAAGAAGATTCTCCTGGACATCTAGCCGCGGAGGATCCTTCAGGCCCATCTGGACAACCTGATCAGATCCCAACTGTGAGTCTCACTATGACCACATCAACACCTCCCAGCCCAGTTGCCTCAACATCACAGGCAGGCATTGCCCCCCCCCCAAACTGTGTCCCTAGGACAGTGTCTACCATCATATGCCCCCCAGTCTAGGATCCTGAGTCACACCACAACACCTTGGACAATGATGGCCCTGGAATCAGTGGTAGGGGACAACCTTTGGCAAGGGTACAGGCCCGTGGAGATAGGATGAGTGGGACGGATGCTGTGGGCCAGCAGCGTGAGTCCACTGTGGACTTTCCTGGCAAGGACCCCATCAGCCATGACCTGGGGGCCTATCAGGAGTCCCAAGACATGATGAGCCTGGTACTTGCAGAACACCAGGAGATCAAGCTGCTGCAGAGGGACATCCATAGGGATATGCGTGAAAAATGGGAGGCTTACAATACCAACATGGCCTCTCTAACAGGGGTGTGGCGGGACATTAACACCACCCTGATAAGTGATTGTCAACAACAATCTATCCCTTAATTTGGTGCAGCAACACCTAGCCCTTCATCAGTGGAAGCCATTAGAAGGGAGGCCCTGTCAGTGGAAGAACCTGCCCCAGACACCTCTGCCTCTGTAACAGCATATTATCCCCCCCACACTCAGAGGGGACATCCAGCAACAACTCCAGGAGGTACGAATGGCAAGACACCCACCACAGCCAGCAAGTGACCTCTTCCAAAAGCGCCTCTATAGTGTGCACACATTCACTCTGTTGACTGTTATTCAATCACCTTTCATTTCCTTTGGGAGGAGTACACTGGAATTTGTACTTCCAATTGTTTGGCCTCTACTCCAATTATTTAATTCACCATGACTGAACCATTCACAGTTTTTTTCAACCATGCCCCAATTCAATTTTTAAGCACACTTTTCCTCTAAATCCACCTAACACAAAGTCATTGTCTGCTTGCTTTTGTTCCATGTTTTACTATGTAGAAATGTAAGACTTTGTGAAGCAAATGAGGGAGAAACAAAATGCTAATACAAAGAGGGATATGTGGCAGGCACAGTGTCCTGCTAAGGATTACTAAAAACACACACTAAGACATTGATCTTGAGCCTTATCTCTTACTAAACCAAAGTAATCAAACATCACATAATCCAAGGTACAGTCAGAGGGTAGTACAACAGTTCCTGATAACAGGTCCATCATTCAATGACCTTGCGTCTAGGGGTTTCACACAAACATATGTCGGTTTTGTGGCACAGGCACTGTGGCCTGCAATGATGATACACATCTGCAGCTGCATACTAGTCAAACAAGAAGAGTGTTTAGTAAATGGTGAATGCTCTGCTTGCACTTGATGACAACATACTGCATGGACACATGATCACACAAAAGATGTAATCAGCCCAACACAACATAATATATGTTGGAAAATGGGTTATTGGTAGGGCAGATAGGTACCTACACCTAGCAACAAGCCACAAACCTCCACAAAAGTACAGTTAGGTCTCAGTAAATTAATCCCAGCTCTACCCTTGGTAGCTTGGCATCGAGCGTCAAGGCTTAACTTAGGAGACAAAGTGTAAAGCATTCAAATATCACACAACAGTAATTAAATAAAACACAGGAAACAGTTTAAAAATCCAAAACCAATTTATAAAAATAGCTTATATTTTTATCTTTAAAATGACACAAAAACGATTAAAATCGGTTCAGGGGAACCGGAGATATGAATTTTTAAAGTATTATTATTTTCTAGCGCATAGAAACAAAAAGCGCCAATCGGGTCATCTGGTTGCACCAGGACCGGGACAAAGTCAAACTTTCAGGCCGACCGCGATGGAGCCCTGCTCGGCTACAGGTCGGGGGAGGCCTCGGTTAAAAAGTTACCTTCTGACTTAGTCTTTATTTTGAAGTTTTTCTTCACCGGGACGAACCTGCCAGTTGGATCCGACCTCCTGGAGCCCTTGTCCGGATACGCGAAGTTGGTTTCCTCGGTGGTGATTTCTACCTTCGGACTTAGTCGTTTTTTCGAGATGAAAATCCTTCGACCGGGGTAAACCTGGATCTTGATCCGACGTCCGTGGAGCCCTTCTCGGATACGATGGCTGGAAGGTCCCGGTCAACTTTTTACGTTCGGACTTAGTCTTTTTTTCGGATGTTTTTCTTGACCGGGACGAACCACGAAGTCAGGCCGGGTCGCGGTTGAGGCAAGCCGGCTAGAATTTCCGCGTCGAGTCGGTCACTTTATGGAGCTTTTTTCTAAAATTTCTCCAATCTTTTCCAAACTTCTGGGGCTTCACCCAGATGTTCTTTTAAGGTTCTTTTGGGGTCCACAGCTCACCCCAAGGGTCCAGAAGTTCTGTGATGGTCCTTGGGAAGTGCGGACTTCAACTCCCAGAGTGCACCTGGCGCAAACTCCTTTTTGGCCACTGGGCAGTGGTCAGCTGGTCACTTTTTCAGGAGTTGGTGCAGGGGACTCTGGTTAGCAATTTTTCACCTGTAGCAAACAGGGAGTCCCTCCTTGAACCAGTGGAAGCCAGGCAAAGTCCTTCTTGTGGTGAAGCCCAAGTGTGCAGCTGGTGCAGTCTTTCTGAGTGCAGGGTCCAGGTGCAGGCCAGGGGTCCAGCAGGGCAGTCCTTCTTCTCCTTGTAGTTCTTTCTTCTTGAAATTTGGTGGGGATCTGAGGCGTGGGTGCAGGTCTGCCAGTTTTATCCTTGCTCCTGGGTGAAAAGCAGGGGGGCCCTGGTCCTCCAATCAGGGACAGGGTCGTCCCCCTGTGATGACCACTTCCTGGGAAGTGTGGCAAAAATCCATCCCAGAAGGCAACAGTCTCTAAAAATCCAAAATGGATGAATCTGATTTTTAGAGGAGAGATCTGGCTGAGCCCACCCACTGGTGTGGCTAAAAATCATAAACACACCCCTCTCCTGCCCTCTCCTAATCAAATCAAGGGGGCACCTAGCTGTCTGGGGTTGCAGGATGTGGGGGTGTTGCTGGGTGCTCCAGATGTCCTTCTCTGCCTTTGAAGACCAGTTTGGCAGCCCTCCCCCTTCCTGCTTCCCCATCTGCTGAGGGGAGATTCTCTCCCCCAAGCACATTCCTTTGTGTAAAGCCAGGCCACTTCACACCTCATTAAAGTGGCCTGGCAGAAGCTGCTGCAGGCTGGCCAATCAGAGCACAGCAGCAAAAACAATGCAGAGCTGAAATTGGCAACTTTTTAGGTAAAGTCTAAACTTTTTACCTGCACTAGTTATATTAAATCCAACAACTGGAAGTTGTGGGATTTATTATAACAATCAATTTGATACCAAATTCTTGGTATGTAACATTTAAGGAGACTTTAAAATTTTAAATAAAGTCTGCCCATTCTAGCCTATGAAGGCCATTTACTTCAATGAGGGAAAAACTAATTTGGCTGTTTTTACCTCACCAGGGCTTATAAATCTATTTTTATAAAGTCCCTGCTTATAGTTACATGGCACCCAGCCCTAGGGGCACATAGGGCACACCTTAGGGGTGACTTATATGTAAAAATAAGGTAGTTTAAAACTTTGGAAGTACCTTTAATTCCAAAGTCGAATTTGCATATAACTTTAATTTAAAAGCAGCCAGCAAGGCAGGCTTGCTTTTAAAATGACACTGGGCACCTCAGCAATGCACCTAGGTGTGCACCACCTATGCTGTGGTCCCTAAACCTACATGCCCTACCATATACTAGGGACTTATAGGTAGGTTAACTTAGCCAATTATAATTAGCCTAATTTGCATATCCATTTTACACAGAGCACTGGCCCTGGGACTGGTAAGCAGTACCCAGGGCACAGCCAAGAGTCAGTAACCACCAGTACCTATCCAGAAAGAGTGGGGGTGATCAGGCAAAAAAAAAGGACTTTCCTACACTGCCCCCCCCCCAGATGAAAGGTGATGGGTACTAACCTACACCCTGGTAGTCCTCATCAGCTAAGTGGAAAAACCTGGAAAGGCCATCTGCATTGGCATGAGCAGTCCCAGGTCTGTGCTCCACTGTGAAGTCCATCCCCTGTAGGGAAATGGACCACCTTAACAGTTTTGGGTTCTCCCCCCTCATCTGCATCAACCATCTGAGAGGTCTGTGGTCAGTTTGTACACGGAAGTGAGTGCCAAACAAGTAAGGCCTCAACTTCTTCAGGGACCAAACCACAGCAAAGGCCTCCCTCTCAATGGCACTCCATTTTTTCTCTCTGGGGAGTAGTCGCCTGCTGATGAAGGCAACTGGGTGATCATAGCCCTCTTCATTAACTTGTGCTAACACTGCCCCAATCCCTTCCTCTGAAGCATCTGTTTGCACTACAAACTCCTTGCTATAGTCAGGGGCCAGTAACACTGGTGCTGAACACATAGCCTGTTTTAGGGTGTCAAAAGCTTTCTGACACTCTGGGGTCCAAATGACCTTCTTGGGTTGTTTCTTGGAGGTAAGCTCAGTCAGAGGGGCCACTATGGTCCCAAAATTCTGAACAAACCTCCTGTAATACCCAGTCAGGCCAAGAAAGGCCCTGACCTGAGTCTGGGTTTTTGGAGCCTCCCAATCCAGGATAGTCTGGATCTTGGGCTGGAGAGGTTGTACATGGCCTCCACCAACAAGGTGGCCAAGGTACACAACAGAACTTTGCCCTATCTGGCACTTGCTTGCCTTGATAGTCAGGCCTGCTTGAAGCAGGGCCTGAAGCACTTCCTTCAGGTGGACCAGGTGGTCCCTCCAGGTGGAACTAAATACAGCTATATCATCCAGATAAGCTGCACTAAAAGATTCCAACCCAGATAGGACTCTATTCACCAACCGTTGGAAGGTGGCAGGAGCATTTTTCATCCCAAAGGGCATCACCTTGAACTGAAAGTGGCCCTCTGGTGTGGAAAATGCTGACCTCTCCTTAGCTCTTGGACACAATTAGTTAGAAGGTGCTCCCTCATAATCAAATTGTACAGCCCCTCAAAGGTACTTACCCTGTTGCCCTGTATCCAGCCCTCCAGTGCTTTCACTGAAATGTCCACAAAGTCCACCCAGGACTGGGTGCTTGTCTTTTGGGTGTCCCTAAACTTAAGCCTATACTGCTCTGGGGTTAGACCAAACTTCTTAGTCAAGCAACTCTTCATACTGGGGTATGAGTCTGCATCCTCCCCACTCATGGTTAGGAGCCTATCCCTCCCAGAGTTGGGAACTAACTCCCAAAGGAGTGAACCCCAGTACTGAGGCTTGACTTTCCTCATCTGGAGGGCCCTCTCAAAGGCCCCCAGCCACTTATCTATGTCATCCCCCTCCACATAGGCAGGAACCACCCCTTTGGGTAATCTGGGGGCAAAACCCCCACCCAGGGACACCTCAGTTTCTTTCCCGCTGCTTCCATCTTTTTTTTCTTTGCTTGCCCACTTTTTCTTTTCTAGGGCAAGCTTTTCTGCCTCCAAAGCTATGTAGGCTAGCTGGGCTTCCAGCTCTCTCTCCCTGATGGATGGGTTCTCTCTTCCTGAAAGGACCCTCTTCCTACCACTAGCTTTGGGTCTGCCCCTAGTGACTGTGTCCAGTGAGGACCGTTCCTCCTCTTCCTCACTTGGGGTCTGATGCCCTCCCTCCCCTGAGTGGTTAGAGTTAACATCTTCCTCTTTTTCTTCCTCCTCTGGAGCTTCCTCTGTCTCTACCTCTTGGGCCTCAGCCCATGCTGTCAGGGATTTAATCAGGATTTGCTTCCTGAGATCAGGGGTTGCAGGCAACCCCCTCTCAATACACAACCCCCTAAGCTGGACTACTGTCAGTGTGGGTAGACTAGCCAGATCAAGCTCCATGGTTCCCTAGTTTTGTGTCAACAAAAACTTTTTGCAAAAATTGGATACAAGAATTTAGAAAAAATTACAAAAATTCAATAATTGAAATTAATCCAAATTAATTTAAAAAAAAAAAAAAAATTAAAATTAAAAATTAAAAACAATTTTTGCACTAGGACAATTTAAAGGATTTTTAAGTTGTTTTATCTAAAACTGTAACGTGATATTGAACACAAGTACAGGATCCCGTCGCTGCTTCCAATTATGTTGGAAAATGGGTTATTGGTAGGGCAGGTAGGTACCTACACCTAGCAACAAGCCACAAACCTCCACAAAAGTACAGTTAGGTCTCAGTAAATTAATCCCAGCTCTACCCTTGGTAGCTTGGCATCGAGCGTCAAGGCTTAACTTAGGAGACAAAGTGTAAAGCATTCAAATATCACACAACAGTAATTAAATAAAACACAGGAAACAGTTTAAAAATCCAAAACCAATTTATAAAAATAGCTTATATTTTTATCTTTAAAATGACACAAAAACGATTAAAATCGGTTCAGGGGAACCGGAGATATGAATTTTTAAAGTATTATTATTTTCTAGCGCATAGAAACAAAAAGCGCCAATCGGGTCATCTGGTTGCACCAGGACCGGGACAAAGTCAAACTTTCAGGCCGACCGCGATGGAGCCCTGCTCGGCTACAGGTCGCGGGAGGCCTCGGTTAAAAAGTTACCTTCTGACTTAGTCTTTATTTTGAAGTTTTTCTTCACCGGGACGAACCTGCCAGTTGGATCCGAACTCCTGGAGCCCTTGTCCGGATACGCGAAGTCGGTTTCCTCGGTGGTGATTTCTACCTTCGGACTTAGTCGTTTTTTCGAGATGAAAATCCTTCGACCGGGGTAAACCTGGATCTTGATCCGACGTCCGTGGAGCCCTTCTCGGATACGATGGCTGGAAGGTCCCGGTCAACTTTTTACGTTCGGACTTAGTCTTTTTTTCGGATGTTTTTCTTGACCGGGACGAATCACGAAGTCAGGCCGGGTCGCGGTTGAGGCAAGCCGGCTAGAATTTCCGCGTCGAGTCGGTCACTTTATGGAGCTTTTTTCTAAAATTTCTCCAATCTTTTCCAAACTTCTGGGGCTTCACCCAGATGTTCTTTTAAGGTTCTTTTGGGGTCCACAGCTCACCCCAAGGGTCCAGAAGTTCTGTGATGGTCCTTGGGAAGTGCGGACTTCAACTCCCAGAGTGCACCTGGCGCAAACTCCTTTTTGGCCACTGGGCAGTGGTCAGCTGGTCACTTTTTCAGGAGTTGGTGCAGGGGACTCTGGTTAGCAATTTTTCACCTGTAGCAAACAGGGAGTCCCTCCTTGAACCAGTGGAAGCCAGGCAAAGTCCTTCTTGTGGTGAAGCCCAAGTGTGCAGCTGGTGCAGTCTTTCTGAGTGCAGGGTCCAGGTGCAGGCCAGGGGTCCAGCAGGGCAGTCCTTCTTCTCCTTGTAGTTCTTTCTTCTTGAAATTTGGTGGGGATCTGAGGCGTGGGTGCAGGTCTGCCAGTTTTATCCTTGCTCCTGGGTGAAAAGCAGGGGGGCCCTGGTCCTCCAATCAGGGACAGGGTCGTCCCCCTGTGATGACCACTTCCTGGGAAGTGTGGCAAAAATCCATCCCAGAAGGCAACAGTCTCTAAAAATCCAAAATGGATGAATCTGATTTTTAGAGGAGAGATCTGGCTGAGCCCACCCACTGGTGTGGCTAAAAATCATAAACACACCCCTCTCCTGCCCTCTCCTAATCTAATCAAGGGGGCACCTAGCTGTCTGGGGTTGCAGGATGTGGGGGTGTTGCTGGGTGCTCCAGATGTCCTTCTCTGCCTTTGAAGACCAGTTTGGCAGCCCTCCCCCTTCCTGCTTCCCCATCTGCTGAGGGGAGATTCTCTCCCCCAAGCACATTCCTTTGTGTAAAGCCAGGCCACTTCACACCTCATTAAAGTGGCCTGGCAGAAGCTGCTGCAGGCTGGCCAATCAGAGCACAGCAGCAAAAACAATGCAGAGCTGAAATTGGCAACTTTTTAGGTAAAGTCTAAACTTTTTACCTGCACTAGTTATATTAAATCCAACAACTGGAAGTTGTGGGATTTATTATAACAATCAATTTGATACCAAATTCTTGGTATGTAACATTTAAGGAGACTTTAAAATTTTAAATAAAGTCTGCCCATTCTAGCCTATGAAAGCCATTTATTTCAATGAGGGAAAAACGAATTTGGCTGTTTTTACCTCACCAGGGCTTATAAATCTATTTTTATAAAGTCCCTGCTTATAGTTACATGGCACCCAGCCCTAGGGGCACGTAGGGCACACCTTAGGGGTGACTTATATGTAAAAATAAGGTAGTTTAAAACTTTGGAAGTACCTTTAATTCCAAAGTCGAATTTGCATATAACTTTAATTTAAAAGCAGCCAGCAAGGCAGGCTTGCTTTTAAAATGACACTGGGCACCTCAGCAATGCACCTAGGTGTGCACCACCTATGCTGTGGTCCCTAAACCTACATGCCCTACCATATACTAGGGACTTATAGGTAGGTTAACTTAGCCAATTATAATTAGCCTAATTTGCATATCCATTTTACACAGAGCACTGGCCCTGGGACTGGTAAGCAGTACCCAGGGCACAGCCAAGAGTCAGTAACCACCAGTACCTATCCAGAAAGAGTGGGGGTGATCAGGCAAAAAAAAAGGACTTTCCTACAATATACAAGTGCAATGTGCACTTCTGAACTTCCACCTTAACACTGCTCAAGCTGTGTAGGTCTCATACACCCCAAATCTGTGACCAACATTACCTGGAACAATCCATATCCACTTCCTATGTTGGACCAGTATCCGATACCTGCCAGTATCACAACTCTGAAATCCCCACATGTGGATGTCATGGTATCTGTACAAAGAAAAAACAAGGAGTATATGCTTGAAAAATTTCCTATTAAACAATTCATATGACAAACATCTTAAAAGGAAATTACATTGCAATGAGACTGACACAAACATTGTAGCTACATCAAGGTGGAAACATGTCAAAGGCTAACCCTTCAAGTGCCCTTTGGCTGAATATTGTAGAGCATTAGCTTCCCACTTTTTGCCAAAACACTCAACTCCACACTTTCTAACAACATATCTTGGTAGAGACACAGTCATTACGTCATATGACATACTTACACTCAAGAAAAATAGCTATTGATGAGATCTTTCCTCAAGTCAGCTCCTTCCTCTTCACCCCTGTCATCCTCACTTGACATTTCAGGAGGCTCACCCATGGCACTGCAGCTGCCACTCCTCTAGGATGTACAGATTTCCCTTTGCAGGGCAATGTTTTGGAGCATGCCACAGTGATCTGGCACACTTTTCTGTGTGAGTAGAGGAGGGCTCCACCAGTGCAGTCCAGACACCTTGGTCTGGCCTTCAGGAGCCCAAAAGCCCATTCCACTACTCACCTTGTTCTTCCATGGGCCTCATTGAAGCAGACTTCCTCTGGCATAGCTGGATTCCTTATTGGCATCAACAACCAAGAACAGTTTGGATATGTACTGTGTCCTGTTAAGGAATGGGCCATATGTGCAACAATGAGTTCCTCCTATCAGACATGTGGCACCAGACATTTCACACACACAATCAGGACAGATGTGACTTACCAACCAGCCAGGCCCTCTCTGGGTACAGTTGTGACATCAGATGGGGGAGAGTACTGTTCTGCATAATGAATGAATCATCGACTGAACTCGGATAATGGGCAAAGACCTGTGAAATATATGGATCGGCCAAACATACAACTTTCATGTTGATGGAATGAAAGTTCTTTCTATTGCATAATACTTATTCAATGGCATGCTGTGGGACTAAGCCAACACGCGTGCTATCAATAGCCTCCATCACATGTGGGAGGCATGCAAAACCATAAAAGCCAGTCTTCACATGAGCTAAAACCTCACGTCGGGGAAACTGGATGTAGCTGTTCACACTACACGTGTACAATAGGAGGTATGATGGTTGGATAACCAATACCTGGCATTAGACCTGGCTCCAACTGATCACATTAGCCCACCATTGTTTGTCAATTCAGACATTATAGGAGTATGATGTGTCGTTCTTCCATGGTCTGAAGGACTGGCAGTGGATGGCAGACAGGTGGTTGATGCATACTCCCTCTTCCTCAGTACCTATATATGACAAGAAATGAGTTCTAACATTGGTCATAGTATCCCCAGCTACATACAGGATGCATGTCAATGATAACATGTGACATGTCATTTTAGAAGGGGTAGACATCGCAACCAGTACATATCACAGCTGCTAATAAAACAAGGGTCACATGTGACCCCCATGGTTTGCCATAAGTGTCCACAAAATGTATCTGGACCAAACCTAAATATGTGCATCACAAATGCCCCTTGAAATGTGACTGGATAACACAACCACAGAAATGACCTTTGACAGGTGTGAACTGTGCCCCACTGCAAATTTCCTCTGTGCCTTGCAAAATACTACAATGGAATTTGAGTAGTAGGACTTTAATGATAAGACAGAATAAGCATTTTTGTGAGCTCCAAACAACACTTTTGGAGTTGTGATGCAGTTGTTGACGTCTTTGATGGCCCTGAGACTTCAACAACAGGAGGCAAGCTCAGGACAAGCCCTTGGAGATTTCTTCACCAGCAGGGTTGGTCAATAAAAGTCCAGTCTTTGTCCCCTTTTACCAGACAGAAGCAGCAACTGCAGGATAGCTCCACAAAGCACAGTCACAGACAGGGTAGCACTTCTCCTCAGCTCTTCTCCAGGCAGAAGTTCCTCTTTATGTCAAGGAGTGATCTAAAGTCTATGGTTTTGGGTGCCCTTCTCATACCCATTTTGGCCTTTGAAGTAGGCTTACTTCAAAGGAAAGTCTCTCTTGTTTGTGAAATCCTGTCTTGCCAGGCCAGGCACCAGACACACACCAGGGGGTTGGAGACTGCATTGTGTGAGAGCAGGCACAGCCCTTTCAGGTGTGAGTGACCACTCCTCCCCTCCCTCCCAGCATAGATGGCTCATTAGGATATGCAGGCTACACCCCAACTCCCTTTGTGTCACTGTCTACAAACAGCCCAACTGTCAAACTGACCCAGAGAGGGAATCCACAAACAGGCAGAGTCACAGAATGGTTTAAGCGAGAAAATGCTCACTTTCTAAAAGTGGCATTTCAAACACACAATCTCAAAATCAACTTTATGAAAAGATGTATTTTTAAATAGTGAGCTCAGAGACCCCAAACCTCGCATGTCTATCCGCTCCCAAAGGGAATCTACACCTTAATAATATTTAAAGGCAGACCCCATGTCAACCTATGAGAGGGATAGGCCTTGCAACAGTAAAAACTGAATTTGGCAGTATTTCACTGTCAGGACATATAAAACACATTAGTATATGTCGTACCTTAAACATACATTGCACCCTGCCCATGAGGTTACCTGGGGCGTACCTTAGGGGTATCTTACATGTAAGAAAAGGGAAGGTTCATGCCTGGCAAGTGGGTACACTTGCCAAGTCGAAGTGGCAGATTAAAACTGCACACACAGACACTGCAGTGGCAGGTCTGAGCCATGTTTACAGGGCTATTATTGTGGGTGGCACAACCAGTGCTGCAGGCCCACTAGTAGCATTTGATTTACAGGCCCTGGGCACCTCTAGTGCACTGTACTAGGGACTTACCAGTAAATCAAATATGCCAATCATGGATAAACCAATCAACCATACGATTTACAAAGAGAGCATATGCACTTTAGCACTGATTAGCAGTGATAAAGTGGTCAGAGTTCTAAAGCCAACAAAAACAGGTCAGAAAAAATAGGAGGCAGGTGGCAAAAAGATTGGGGATGACCCTGCATAAGGGAAAAAGTCCAACATACCATAACACCGTCTGCCACCATGACAACAGCTGGATTTCACCCCTTCTTGTGGCGGAAACCCGGCTGTCTTCATATTATGGTGGACCGATGTTAGCCACGGTGACGGTCTTCTGGCACCCATCGCCGCAGCGGTAGCTGTTTTTTTACCGCCAATGACATAATGAGGGCCAATATGTACCCACCATGACGGTCCCTAATTTGTTACCCATGTGTGATGTTGGAGTTTGTTCTCTGGCAGTAGCCTGTAGGGACTGTATGCAGAGTCATTTTCACAGAGTGTGATTGTGTGGGTCCGTTCATGCCTAAGGAGTTTACAGTCCAGAAGCCACAGAGGTGTGATGTGTCTCATAGTGACTCGCATCTCAGCCAGGTTGCTCGGGCATGTCCCACATGATGCCAGTAAGCTTCCTCAGTCTTTGTAGGACCTGAGCAGGGTGAGGGGTTGGTCTGCGGATTCAGAAATGTATGTCTGTAGTAACGTCCTAGTATTTATTGACAAATAGGAAAGCTCTAGCTTGATGTTACTGACATGCATGCAACTCAACCAGTCATTTGTGATGAGACTTGTGAACATGATCTCTTGATGTGTCTTTTGTATCCATGCAGGTCAACGCCCATCAAAAGAAGGGAATATGGAGAGCCATCACCAAGAATGTGCAGACCCTGGGCTTCCACAGCCTGGGGAGTGCCCAGGGCAGCAAAAGTTGGGAGGACCTGAGATGCCAGGCCTGGAAGATCGCAGAGGCCAGTCTGGGCTGTCCTCCCAATGTGGACTGGGTGACCATCAGACCATGACCCCCCTAATGGCCCGCATTCTGGTGGTAGACTATCTGGAGCTTGATAGTTGTTTGAGGGCAGCACAGTAGCCACAAGGGGCCAAGTTCATGGCATATTCCTGCTGGTCCTGTTGCCAAGTGATTGAGTGAGGTTCTGACAGCTCCCCCTGACAATTAGGGACGAGCCATGTGTCACACAGTAGATAAGTGATTGTGTAGACATGTCATGTGATGTATACTGATGTGCCTCGCCTATTGTCTCAGGGATATAGGATACAACATGGTGGAATGCACAAGCTACTTGCTCTGCAGGGACAACATATGTTGTGTACATTGATCAATCAAGTAGTGTTTGTTGTTGTAGTGTCTGTAATTTCTATGCAACTGACCTCTACTCCCAAATGTTACAGACGAAAAGTAAGTAGGTGATGGGCCACTGGCTTCCGCCGTGTGTCTGGGCAAATGTGTAAATAGGCATTTGCCAACCAGAAGCTCTTTGTCTTTAACGTATAGTGGGTGCAGGTGCCTGATTGCAGTCTGTAATGTGAAGATGTCCAACATACATGTGACAGGGATTACATTGGCCTTTTGAAGCAGCTGTGGATCACTTCTGTCCCTTGGTAAGCGTGGAATTTGCATTGACATGATTTATGTTCCATCACTATTGTCAACATTCCTTGTGTCTACATATCAGCATGTGTCCCTTTCTGTTTATAAAACATTTGTGAGCTGCAGTTTCATGCATTGTCTACCTATTTTGATCAGATGATGCCTGTATTCCATCACTTATATGTGCATGCTAACCTGTGTGTGGAATAGGACATTTACAATGGGGATACATTTCATGTTGTGCAACATACAGGAGTGTGTCACCATTGTCTATTGGCTGACACATACCCTCATTCATCGTAGCCATTTGGCATGTACAACAGCAGTAGCAATGAGGGACATTACAGGTAGGCCTAGAGTTTTGAGTCACAATGTAAATATCTATGCCCTTCATGTGGCGTCATGTAGAAATGTGTACTGCACATGTGTTATGAGTAAGGTATGTACCCTGACTATTGGCATGTACCAATGAGTGACTGCCAGTTATGTAGAAATCAAACATATTTGTGTACAATCATTTATCCACTGGAAGACATCTGAGTTTGCATGACCATAATGTGGAGACTAATGTATCTTCCTTTTGGGCAATATTTTAAGGGCCTTCAACAAGTACTTGCAAATCTCGGGGAGTCTCTAACATTCAGGGGACTAATGGCTTCTGATGATGTACTCAGAGTATGTCATAGAAAGGGGTTCCGTACCGAAGTGGTGATTACCATTGGGCTTGCTGATTCATAGTGTTGTGAATTTTGGGGACATCTCTCGCTAACATATTGCCCATGATGTCCACAGTGTCCATTTCCATGACGAATGTGTGGCCTAGCTGAGTAACATTAAAACTACCTCCATGTCTCTATATGGACACATTTCACTTGGGGAAGTGTACATTGGTGATATGTTTACATAGTGGCAAGGGTATTTCCATCACCTTCTCCAGGATATTTTATTATTGCCATCAACATGGCATGATTGTGTATCATTACTTCTCATTGTTGATTCATCATGTATGTGACAAACAGATGTGTGCATGACCTTGTATGGGATCTGTGGAAATGCATTTTGCATTGGCCTACTATTGTATGCCAACGAGTGACTGTGGTCTGCTCAATGAGGCAAAGTTTTGAGGGTGATGGAATCTCCTAATGGTTAAATGGTCATTGTGATTGCACAACGTCAGCCATGCAATTGTAGTTGTGTGAGATGCTGATTTCCTGTAGACAACTGTTGACGGTTCAGTTGACATACTTGCATGTGCTATGGCACATGTGTGGGTCACTTAGGTAGAGTTTGTTGCTGGGGCCTACTTGACATCATGGTACTGTATGCTAATCAGAGCTGTTATTCAAGTGTGATCATTGACATGTGATGATCAGCACCAGCAAGCAAAGGAGACAGGCATAGCTGAGTAGGGAAACATGTGGCCACGGTACCTCATATGAAGGCACCACTGACAAGGAGGGACCCAGTAGCATGGAGGGCAAGGGGAATGCCACGGGGAAGACGGTGATATCACCATCATCATTGGTTCTTCCTCCAGTGGACACTCCCTAGTGGTGGTGGACCCATCAGGGAATCCCTCGTACCATCCTTATCTGCCACCCCTGTTCTATCACTGCCCTCTCTGCTGCTCCCAACCAAGTTGGCAGTGCCCACTCACCAAGAGTGTGGGCGCCTCCTTTGCCGCAGCCACCTCCGGCCCAGCCCATGTTACCCCTGCTGCCCTGAGTGAGGAGGCTATTGACCTCCTGAGAAGTATCTCAATGGATCAGACAGCCATTGTGAATGCCATCCATGGATTAGCAAATTAGCTACAAAAGACCAATGCATTCCAGAAAGTAATTCATGGTGCACTGTCTGGCCTACAGGGATCATTTCAGGCTCTGGCCTCTACACTGATGGCAGCCAGTCATCTCCCCACCTTCTGCCCCTTCACCTCCCTCTTCTATCTCCAAACCGCCTCTTATCCCACCAACCCAAAGAACACAGACAGATTCACAGGCATCCCCATCAACATACAAGAGGTGCACACATAAACACAAGCACCACAAAACACACCAGCACACAAGCAAACAATAGCTATGCACAGACACAACAGTCACAACTTCTCTACACACACCCACTACCACCAGCATCACATACACAATATCAATGTTCCCACAGGATCCACACCAATAGTCAGTGACACACCTACCACACTCATCATATCTGCAGAACACCACCCCAGCAGACCCCCAGACATCCACCATGGCACCCCACCTGCAGACACCACAACTACAGACACACAGACATCCACCACATCCAGAATACCTGCAGTCACCACCCCAACAGCTACACAAACAGCCAATACTCCATTCCCAGCGCCTCCACCTCCCAGTCCCCGAAGACATGCAAACGCACTCAGTCACCAACCTAATGGGTACACACCAAACACAGGCATAACTCCCACACACATACCAATGACATCCGCACCAACTCAGTAGACAAACTTTCCCTTGACCTCCAAATCCCAACCCCCTTCTGCTGACTGTCCCCATGGCCCTAAAAATGCTTTTTTGTTTGACCTTGACCTTCCCCTGTTTCTTCAACCCCTGCCTCATTCCCAATAGACCCGACCTACCAACCAGCCTCTACCTTCCACCTCCACGGCCTCCTTTTCCCCTTGCCTGCACCCATACCTCTATCCCCACCCCTCCCATTCCAACCCCTCTCCCAAATACGAACCCCAACGCTCCCAGGATGACCCCTGAGGTGCCTGCCTGTCCCCTTGATTCCACTTCCTGTGGAGATTCTCTGGCAGTTGGGAATCAAGTTTTGGCACAACATGGTGATATAGTTGGACTTTACATTGACTGGCCAATGGCCTTGGAACCTTCAGGTCCACATACCTGTAAAACCACAGAGTTGTTTTGGGTACAAATTTGTCCTGAAACTCCTTTTCTACCTTAATGTTTTTCCTGAGTGACTTGCATTGTCTGCCTACAGCTGTGTGTGTTTCAGTCTGCTTGTTGCTCCATTTGCCGTTGATTGCAGTATCTGATGTTCAATCAATCAGTGCGTGTATAGAGCAGCTACTCACCTGTTAGGGTCTCAAGGTGCGGGGGAAGTGTAGCGTATACCGGTGAGGTGGTTCTTAAATAGTCACGTCTTCAGTTCCTTTGTGAAGCTGAGGAGGGAGGTAGTTTGTCTGATGTGGAGAGGCAGGGCATTCCAGGGGGTGGCTGCAAGGTAGGAAAAGGAGCATCCTCCTGGTCTGGTTTTCCTGATGTGGGCTACTTCTGCGATAGAGAGCTGGGCTGAGAGTAGGGTCCTGTGGGGTACATGGAGGTTGAGTCACTGGTTCAGGTAGGCTGGTCTGGTATTGTGGAGGGCTTTGTGTGTGTGGGTGAGGATCTTGAAGGTGATTCTTTTCGCTATATGAAGCCAGTGCTGTGTATGCAGTTGTTGCAAGATGTGGCAGTGTCGAGGTAGGTCGAAGATCCGTCTGACGGCAGCATTCTGGATGTTTTGTAGTTTGCGGGTGCCATAGTCCAGTCTGCTGGTGATGAGGGCATGTGTTATTGTCTTTCTATGTTCAAGGGGGATCCACTTGAAGGACTTGCCCAGGAGGCGGAGGGTGCGGAAACAGGTGGAAGTGACTGAGTTGATTTGATGGTTCATGCTGAGGTTAGAGTCCAGGATGATTTTGAGGTTGTGGGCTTGGCTGGTGGGGAGGGCAGGTTTCCGAGGGTGGGTGGCCATCAGGAGTCATTCCACACATTGGGTTGAGGGACCACGATGAGTTCTTCTGTTTTGTTTGCGTTGAGTTGAAGACAGCTGTTTCTCATCCAGTTGGCAACTGCTTCCATACCTTCGTGGAAGTTGTGTCTGGCTTTGTTGGGTTCATTGGAAATGGAGAGGATGAGTTTGGTGTCATCAGCATAGGAGATGATGTTGATTCCTTAGCTTCTGACGAGGGTGGCTAGCGGGGCCATGTAGACATTAAACAATGTGGGGCTGAGTTAGGATCCCTGGGGCACTCCGCAGGTTGTGGGTGTGGGATCTGCTTAGCACAATCTCACTCGTTGAGTTTACCAGAGAGGAAGGATTGGATCCAGTCGAGGGCCTTGTCTCTGATGCCTTCTTTGTAGAGTCTTCTTAACAGGGTGTGATGGGAGACTGTGTCGAAGGCCCCCAAGAGGTCTAGTTACATGAGTGCCATCGTCTCTCTCTTGTCCAGCAGGGAGTGGATGTCATCTGTTGTGGCCAGGAGGGCTGTTTCAGTGCTATGGGTTTTCCTGAATTTGGGTTGGGAGATGTCAAGGATGTTGTGGTCTTCTATGAACGTGGTGAGTTGGCTGTTGACTGCTTTTTCTTTGACTTTCGCAGGAAATGGCAGTAGTGAGATGGGCCTGAAGTTTTTGAGGTCAGTGGGGTCTGCTGAGGGTTTCTTGATGAGGGGTTTGATCTTGGCATGTTTCCAGTCGTCGGGGAACGTAGTGGCAGCTAGTGAGCAGTGGATGATGAGGTGGAGCTTGGGGGTGATGGTGTCTGCGGCTCTGTTGAAAATGTGGTGGGGACATGGGTCCATGGGGGCCCCGGAGTGTATGGATCTCATTGTTCTCAGCGTATCTTCTGTGGTGAGCAGGGTCCAGGTGGTGATTGTTGGTTGGTGTTCGGTTGAGGTGGAAGGGGTTCTGCGCAAAGGTTTCCCTTGCTGAATCTGTCGTAGATGGTCTTGATTTTATGGTGATAGTAGGTGTTGAGTCTGTCACAGAGGTCCTGTGAGGGATGGATGTCCGCTGTTTCACTGTTGGATTGGGCAAACTCCTTGATGATGCTGAAGAGTTCCTTGCTGTTGTGTGTGTGTGAGGAGATTTTGTCTTGTATAGCTTTCTTTCTGGTGTTTCAGATGAGTTGGTGGTGTGTGGTGGTGGCGGCTCAGAAGATCCTATGGATTTCTGTGGATTTGGTGTTTCTCCAGATTTTCTCGAGGTGGCGACAAGTGCATCTAGAATCTCTGAGTTCTGGGGTGAACCAGCTAGCTTTCTTTGAGTGGGTGCTGTTGTTCTTTTTGAGGGGGGGCTATGGTTTTGGCGCAGTTAGCGATCCATTTGTGTAAGGTGCGTGCTGCAGTGTTTGGGCCACCATTGTGTATGATGGTGGGGGTGGTGATGGTGAGGGCAGCGGTGAGCTGATTGTCGGTTATTCTTGTCCAGTTTCTATGTGATAGTTGGTGTTGGGGTCTGATGACGGTGAGTGTGTTAAGGGTGAAATAGATGCATTGGTGGTCCGTCCATGGAGTTCTGTGGTGTGAGTGAAGGTGGCAGAGGTTCCTGCTGTGAAGATCCGATTGAGGGTGTGTCCTGCTGAGTGTGTTGGCTCCATCACGATCGGTCGGAGTCCTATGTTGTGGATGTTGTCTAGGAGGGATGCAGTGTTGGGGTCTTGTAGGTTTTCAATGTGGATTTTGAGGTCTCCCAGCAGGGTGTAGTTGGTGGCTGCGATGGCTTGTGCAGAGATGCAGTCCATGAGGGAGTACGTGGTCTGGGAGGGCAGTAGATGATGGTTCCCCTGATGGTGGATGTCAGGCTGGTATATAGTTTGAGGTGAAGGTGTTCCATCAGGCTTGTGGATTCTTCCGAGTCTTCGGAATGTGTGTTCAGGTGGAAGTTGGACTTGTGGATGATGGCAATTCCCCCCCCCCACCCAGGGTGGCTGGGGCGGTCTTTCCAGGTGATCTTGTATCCCTAGGAGATGGTGATGTCTGGGCCTGAGGTAGTGTTGGTCCAGGTCTCGGTGAGAAACATGACATCTGGGATGGTGCTGTCAAGGAGGTCCCAGATTTCGGTAGCGTGTTTATGGAGGGAACAGACGTTGAGGAGAAAGCTCTTTGTGTGCAGTGCTGATGTCCCCCAAGACAAATGTATATGTTGAGTGTATGGATATGTAGGTGTAAATGCAATGGTGTGGCGGTGTCATACCATTGTGTACTGTTTACTGTGGTAAGCATTTCATTTTGTGCAGTCCATTGTGAGCATGTATGGTGTTAAACCTGTCCCTCTCATAAGGATTATGTATTCATCCAATGTTTGTCAGCTTGAGTTTTGTTTGTGTTGACATGGGATGTTTTCAATTGTTTCTTTGAATTTGTGCATGTGTCCATTTAGCTGTTTGTATCTTGCAGCTGCTTCCTGTAGAAGTATGTCCCATGCAGTTAGAGTTGTATGTGCTTTGGTGACTTGCACTTGTGCAGATGGAACTGTCATTTGGGTCTAGCATTTTTTCTCCCTGTGACACATGTAGGGCCATTTCCTGTGCACATGTTGTTTGAAGGGCATAGCCAGTGATCTGTGTCCCAGTGTAGCCTCCTTCTGTGACTGCTCCTAATGCCCACTTCCCTATTGTGTAGGTACTGTTAGCATTGTGCTTTTTGTCTATTTGTCTTTCTTTTTATTGTGCATGCCTTTGGCCTTCCATTGTGCTATGATGTGGGTAATGTGTGTGTCATTGCAGGGCTGTTTCATGGGAGTGGCGTTTGTGTTCCATGCCACATCGATACATATGTGTATTGCTTGTGATTGTAGTCCGTGGTCTTTGAGGGTGTGAGTGTGTGAGTTGTATTTATAGATGTGATGTTTGTGTGTTTTTGGTGATGTGTGAGACAATGTTGTGTAGCCTTCACTATCCCTGTAACTGGCATATGGGGAAGTATGTTTTTGTGTGGTATTCCTGTGCAGTGTGAGTGACCTGCCCAAAGAGGGAGTATTGTGACTGTGAACGGGCCCATCTTTATGTATGATTTGGACTTGGTGCCCGTAGTGTGACCCACATTAGATGTGGACAATGAAGCAATGATCTGGAAAAAACACAGGTATGTGTGTGTACTTACGGTCGATTGCGCCCACGGAGGCATGGATTTTGTACTCCATCAATGATCAACAACAGCTGCAGGTCATGGGTAATGGGTTCCATGGAAGCATCGGACATGTAAAGTTGCTTGCAGGTGAGTGACTCCCTTTATGCTGTCCGTTTCCCCCTGCTGACATGTGGCGGTTAGACTGCCACTGTCACACTGGCAGTGTGCAACCTTGTAATTTGTCAGGTGGAAACACTGTCTCCACTAGACTTGTTGTCTGACCCCTGACCTTGGCGGTCTGTGATCTGCCTGGCAGTGCCAATGGAACCACAACAGTCTTTGCTCCATAGGCCAGCATTACTCGTAATACGGCGGTCAATGGGCCGTCAAACTCGTAATGAGGCCCTTGGTTTTTGGGAAATCACAAGTAAAAACAAATTGCATAACGGTGTTGTGAGGTAGAGGTCATGCACTAGTATATATTTGTATTTTCATGTATTTTTTTAAATTTGATTGTGATTGTAGTGCGTGTCCTGGAGTTGCAGTAGTGGCCTAGTTTTATTTTTTGCATTTATATGTTAACTTATTCAAGGTGACATGCATTTTCTCCACGTTTGTTAATTTTGCACTATTGCCTTTATTTTACTATGTGGCCTAGTCTGCCCATGGGGGATCTAGCTAGTACTAGTCATTGGGTATATGAAACAACTGTTTCTGTGGAGTATGTTGTTTTAAAATATCTATGATTTAGGCTGGGGATGGCATTGGATTAAATCATGCACAATGTGTTTTTTTTGTTTTCCACTTTTTTCTCAGCAAAATGTGCATTTCTATTTTTGGTCCATAATATATTTTGATGCCTTGAGAGAATCTGTGGTAATATAATGTATTCCTGATCTAATTTTCCTTTTGGCCATTGCTGAATTAATGGCACTATTTTTGTAATTGTTTGCCATGCCTCCTTTGTCTGACCAGTGTGTGTGTGCATGTGTGTGTGTGTGTGTGTGTGTGTGACTGTGTGTGTGTTTGTGATAATCCACCATTTTGTCTTTGTTCTTCACACCATGTGGCCAGTGGACATTTTATGTAGTCATAGGCCTGCATTTGTTGTTTGTTGTCCATGCCTCCCTGCTAGTTGTTGTTTGACAATGTGGCCAAAAGACATTTTGTGCAGTCAGCCAATGTTGTTTTGTCATAGGTCTGCATGTGTTCTTTGTTCTCCATGCCACCTTGCTTGTTGTTTGACCACGTGGCCAGAGGTCATTTTGCATGGTCAGCCAGTGTGTTTTTATCATAGGTCCTGATGTGTTCTTTGTTTTCCATACCTTCTTGCTTATTGTTTGACCATGTGGCCTGCTGCCATTTTGTGTAGTCAGCCAATGTGCTTTTGCCGCTGGCCTGCATGTGTTCATTGTTATCCATGCCTCTTTTCTTATTTGTATTTGAACAAGTGACCAGAGTGTTAAATCCTTTTTTTCCAGTTTTCAAAGTCATTTTCTAGGGACATTGAAGACGGCTATGCCTTTTAGATTTTTGTTAATGTTTTTACTTTTCCCTGATATCAGTTTAATGTGCTTGAGGATTGTTGTAGTATGTATGTACAGTGTTCATATGTTAATATATAATTTTTTTCCATTGCCTCCTGAACCTCCTTGCCTCCAAAATGATTTCTCATAATCGCTAGTGAGACACCATCAATTACTTATTTTATATTATTATTCAATTTTTCCCTGCATCATCTGCCTGCTATAGGTCTTTTAGGCCATAGACGCGCACCAGCATTTACCTTTTTAAGGAATATTCAATTTTTCCCTGGCCTGCACCACCTGCCTGCCATATGTCTCTTACGTGATAGGCGCACACCAGCATTCACCTTTTTAAGTATTATTCCTTTTTTCCCTGCATCTGCCTGGCATAGGTGCCCCACCTTAAAGGCATATAAAGCTAACTTGTTGTTATCCTAATTGAAATATAAGGCTATGACTTGGGTTTGAATGTTCACTACATAAACTGTCATTACATTTTTAGGCTAAGATCATTAAATTATATTGTCTGTATGAATAATTCAAACTGCAAAATGCCACTTTTCACTAGATGTTTTTCCTGTTTGTTTGCTTTTAGTTGCACACAAGACATAAAACACAGTACTGCCAGACAGTGAAAAGCTCCATGGGGCCGTGGCAGGGGTCCCCTCGACTCCCCTTTCCGCCAGCCTTTTCATGGTGATTCATACCACCATGAAAAGGCTGGCGGGAGGGGGACTCGTAATCCCCTGGGCAGCGCTGCCCTGGGGGATTACAACCGCCAGGACCATAGTGGCGAGAAACTGCCGGTCCCAGCGGTGCGACCGCTGCGCTTCCACCGCAGTCGTAATTCCAAGGAAAGCACCGCCAGCCTGTTGGCGGTGCTTCCGACGAAACAGCCCTGGCGGTCTTTGACCACCAGGGTTGTAATGAGGGCCAAAATATCTTTTTTGGCATTGCACTAGAGGGCACATGTGGCCATTGGCCACAATTATTGCTGCAAAGTTTTATATATATATATATATATATATATATATATATATATATATATATATAAAATAGCTAGATATATAGATATAGTTATACAGCTATATGGATATATATGTTACCTAGTGGCGATCGCCACTAGTTAGTTATAGTTAAGACCTAGTTTCCATAGGAATTTCATTTGTTTTGTCTATAACTTTGGTGCCGCTTGACGAATCTTTCATGCAATAAGGGATGTCTTTTTCTCTTGCTGTTATCTGTCTTCAGAGCTAATTATTTTATTTGAGTGCCCTCTCATTGTTGATTTGCTTCTTTGTGTCTTCTATTTTTCTCTTTGTTGTTTCTTTCCAGTTTAAGGTCCCTCATCCTTTTCTTCTGCATCTTTGTTTGGTTTCCTAGTTTTAAAAATTATCCAGCAATCTTGAATCAATTTCATATATTTGTTCTTTCCTTCAAGCTGAATTTAGATGTCCCAGAGGTATGTTCAACAGAAACAAAGCTCTATTTTGAGGAGTTCCTCACCTATTGTGGGGAGGTGTTTCCTTTTCATAGGTATTTGGAGTAGTTTGTTTCTTTAATGTTTTAATATGGTGTTTTTATTCTGTTATTAATTTCAGAAATTTTACTGCAAGGATGTCAATTTGATAGGATATCTTTTTGAGCATTATCATTGTGTTGTGTTTTGGGCCCACTCTGTAGGCTCTTTTTATTCGTATAATTTCAGCATTTTAAGGTTCAGTATTTGTGTAAACAATGCATGTAAGTAGTTCATAACTTCTGATCCTTCCATCTTTTCCTTAATGTTTCAGATCCTTACACAATCTTTTCTGGCACATTTCTCTAAGGGGCATGTTTATAATGGGTTTCACATCATGTTTGCACCATACCATATGGTACATGTGCGGCGCAAACCCAAATGCAATTAATGAAGCTATGCAAAGCCACTTTGCGTAGCACTAAGTGGCATCATGAATGTGGAGTGCAAATCGCTCTGTTGCCTTACTCTACCTTGCGAAGGTGTTCTATGGGGGAGTTGCGTGGGTGGTCCCAAACAACTACCTAGGATTTTGATGAATTGCTAGATTTTCCAGAACCGGTAAACCTGGGAATGCACCAAAAATTGGACCTTCCAAGGGGAGGGGTAAAAAGAAGAAATATTTGTATTTATCCTCATTACTTCCTCTTTCTATGTGTGATACATTTTCCCCCTCCAGCATGCAACAGAGGCACCACTGCACCATGGTGCAAGGGTAGTTGTGTTGGCGCTAGGCAGCCAAAAGGTCATGAGCACAGGGGACAATGCAAAAATGTGGGGTATTGACTTAAACAAGATGCATTCCTGCCCTTTCCATTTAACAGTGTGTCTTTTACATAAATATACCTCTAAATGTTCACACTTTCACAACAGGAAAACTATATTTCCATTCTACTTTAGATGATAAAAAGGATACTAATAAAGCTAGCTAAAACTGAAAGTGAATAGGACAACTAGGACACATGTACACATGTACAAACATTAGGCCTACCTCATGAATGTTGATGATGAGGTAGGTTACAATATGCGACCCATTAGGATTTGCAGCCATGACCAGGATGGTAGCCGGCTGAAGTTAACAGACCACCATGTCTGTGATTGCTTTTTAATAAAGTAATCTTTTCTTTTAAATGTAGCCCATTTTCCTTTAAAGAAATTGGAATGTGTTTAAAAAGAAAACAAATGGTACCTTGAAGTTTCATTTTTTAAGTGCAGGCAATGGTCCATGGCTCCACTTCCTGCTCTTCCAAAATAATGCTTTAACATTCTCAAAGGGGAAGTAGTCCCCTTCACATTTGCAAATGGGTTGCAACAACTATTAGAATGGCGGAATTTGGTTGCAAAACAGTAATACATGACATACTAATTTGGTATTTAGAAGGGACAGCTAAAATAAGCCTGTTCCAAATACTGAATCACAGGCCACATTTACAAAAGCATTTTTGCAGTCAGATAGCCTGATTCACAGTATTTTCAACCGTAAAAAACCTTTTACATATGTAACAGAGCACAAATTGCAATTCAGTAACAGGCTAACAAATTGTAATTTGTATTTAGTGATTTGGTATTTGGAAGAGGCATGTATAGGGCCTCCTTGCCAAATATCGAATTGCAGGGGTATGTATGAATGTTTTGCAACCGAATTACGATTGCGAAACATTCATATTATACTGACACCTGAAGGATGGTGGTACTCATTTGCAAATGGAAAGCGTTCTCTATGGGACCCCTTCCCCTTTGTGAATGTTGAAACAAAATGTTTTTAAGGAAAAAAGCTGTATTTTGGGTCACAAATTGAGACCTATCTCATTAATATTCATGAGGTATATCTATTGCAACCTCATTAAGAATCACTTTTACTAACTTGTATATTTTTGTACATTAGGAATTGTAATTTCTTAACTGTGATTCACAAAGAATCGCAATTAGGAGCTAGCAATCCTTAAATTCTGTAAATATGCCTCACAATTGCAAATTGCAATTCAGTAACAAGTTACCAAATCACATTTCGAATTTTGGGCATTTGAAAAAGCATTTTTCTGGTTGCAAATGGCCCGGTTCAGTGAGTAGGGCTGTTTGAGACTAGAAAGATGTGTTGTACATCTGGCCCTATGTGTTTTATGGCTCAGGAATAGTGAACTTATTAAAAAATTAAAAGCTTTTCAATGAAAGGGCAGCAGCAACTCATCAGAACTCAAAGAACATCATGGATAATCCTTGAGGAATCCAGTGATGTAAAAATAAGAAAAGTCATTGAAGAAAAGTTTATTGTAGAAGTCCAGAAGGGGCACTGGGTCTGGTTCAAGAAGTGAGGGGACATTAAAGGTGGGGAGAGGGTCCGCTGGTTCCTGTGGGAAGGGAAAGCAAAGGTAGAAAGGTGCCCCAGAGGAAGGAACTCATTAATGTAAAGGGAAGATGGGCATTAACATATTAACATGGAATGGCAGGGGATTACACCTCTCACTAAAAGAAAGTTATCCTAAACATAGGGATGCACACAAGCTCAAAATAAAGAATTATAATGCACAGATTAATTCAATAGCCTCAAATAGGAAACCAAAAGAATGACAATCCTGCTCAGGATTACATGAGGAGCAATAGTGTATATGTGGCCCAAATGTGAGTCAAGATGTGTTCATGAAGATGGTATTGAAGAACTTGGAGGGATTTTCAGAACAGGAGATAATTCTGGGAGGGGATTCATTTATATAATTGATTTAAAAAGAACACTGCTCAGGAGAGACATATGGCAAATATTTATCTGTCCAGAGACATACAGGAGCGCATTCAAAATGTAGGCACGACAAATGTGTGGGGAGTGCTTCACTCTGATAGGAATGATTGTACTTACTACTCCTATGTCCATCAAACATACTCCAGAATAGATATGCTTTTGATCTTGGGAGGACTGGTGGCACAAATACACAACTCAGAAATAGGATTAATCTTAATATCGGTACATTCCCATTAACCTGTGAGAGACAAGAAATGTAGATTAGGGAGACACTATGCAGTCCAAACCATTAAGGAGTATCAGACCATAAATAATGCAATGAACATTTTTAGAACAGCACTGTAGAAGGAAAACCACAATTTTAGCTATGACAGTAAACGGAAAAGAGCTTTGATACTGACCAAGTTAATAATTGAACTGAAAGCGACAGAAAATAAAAATAAATAGACATTAAAGCAGATCTGGGCATGGTAATACAAATCTGATGTAAGGCAAACACATTCAATGTGAATATGTCATAAAATATGTTAATTGCACTACACTGAAGAACTTACAAACTTGAAAATAATGCATTCACTCTTTTAACTAGTACAGTAAACGTGCAACACAATAGAGACAGGAGTATGTCACTTGCAGCTAAGGACAACTTACTAAAAAAAAAGGGCTGTTTAACCTTTCCCAAACATCATTACACAATACATCGGGAATCACTCTTAGACTACAAAGGCCTCCCTAAAGTACCAACGGGTGGATTTACTAATGCTTTGCATTGCTCTTGTGTGATGCAAGCATAGCACTTACTTTAGCTACTTTGTATTGCGTAGGTGTTACATGTGTGGAGCATGGGTGTTCCCTTGCATCCACCCATATATTTTGACGCAAACCTAGATTACAAAGACTTAAAACCTGTGTTTCTGCCAAAAATGTGCACCTACACAACAGAGGCGTAGCGAGGAGAAATATCCATATTACCCTTCTTTAATTCCTCCTTCCAAGTTATTTTTATTTTTATTTTGACACATCATGTTACACAAGTTACTACTAGTATTACAATGTGCATGCCAGTAGCCCAATTCTATTTAAATGGCTGATTTACCACCCATATCATTATATTAGATGATGCTAATATGGCGTTACAAGAGGACACGCCATGATACAATGAGGATATACAATGCATGGACAATTGACTGTTCAATGTAACACCTTTTACAGGCAATTTACAATTATATAATGTTTCTGAATTTGGGTGTCTTTAGGCATAAGAATTATATTTCTAACATGGTGTCTTACTTTGATACACCATGTTGGTAAGAATAAGCGGATTAATGCCATAACAACATGTAAGATAATGGGCAAACTCTGCTTAAAACATGGCTGTCTGCCATAGTATGTTGATTCAAATATGATGCTTCTAATATGATGTTTCATCTGGATGCATCATGGCACAGTGTGGCTATACACCTTTTTTTTTATTTGAGATAGCTATACACTTGTTAGAATGGTGGATCCATTATTATAATGATGGGTTGCCACATGCTTCTTTGAACAATTGATATTATTTTTTTTTTTATATTTACTTTTCATTAGCTGGTTCGTATTTTAATTTCTAGTTCACCTTTTCACTCCTTAAATTTGAAAGTTCATGATTTGTATGTATTTGAACTGGTTAGAAATGAATTGACTGTGAGAAAGGTAATATGGGTAAGATTGGACACATTTTTCTTTAGGCATCTCTTCCTGCATAGAAACAAAAAACTGGTACAATGACAATTTGCTTTGTTTGGGAAAATTGAATTGCACTACTCATCTCATAAACACACTTTATTTACAAGAGTTTAACTAGTGATTCTTCCATAAAAAATGCAGTTGTAAAACCCAATGTACAAAAACACTTTATTCTCAAGAATTGTACTCTTGCTGATGATTTTTCTATAACCCTTGTGATTATTCTCTGAGTGCAATCCAATGGCTGAAATGTGAAATACTCACTTTGAAAATTAATTAAGGCCATTCTCGTTATCCAAATGTGTACTCACATCAAATCCCAAGTGAACAATACAGGAATTTCTCTTGCATTGTGATGGATAATAATGTGAAATACACTCAAGTGAGATATAAATGACCACTGCAGAGAGTGTGACATCTAATTGGCTAACTATACATGGTATGTGTTATCTTTTAATTGTGGGTACTTTACTGTATTGGCAATGTACTGACAGATAATTTTAGATATGCACATTGTTGTGTGAACAGATTTTAACCATCAGAACTTCAGTTATTTGATTTTATGTTTAAAAGTATGTTTGTTTTGTTTTATGGCAGTCCTGAAGAAGTCCCATTTGTTCTCTGGGACCAGGCTGTTTTCACTTTGTTGTGTAATAAAATAAAGAATACATTAAATTATACATGGTCCACTGGACTCTTGGATCTCTTATTTGACTTGCTGGATACCTCTGACAATTTACTTTGATGCTGTGCAGTTGTGTTATGGTTACTTTGAGGTATACTTTCCCCATCTTTGCGTGGCTACAAGTCAACAGGACTGTGACTAACATATACTTAATAAAGACGAGACATACTGAGAATGCTAAAACAACAAGGGAAATCAATACACCATTATCCAGACACCCTAAAAAATTACATTATTTTAGAAACTGATACAGGCCCAGCAGGGCAACATAGGAAACAATCTATTCATCCATAAAATGAACAAAGAATATGATTTATAATAACATAGCAGTGCATAATATAACTACCACTAAACATACAATACAATAGTGTAACAGAAACAATATTCAGCATTCATTAAGTGATTTTTTTTTTATTGAAAAACAAGAAACAGATCTTGATTTTTCCATATCCTCTACTTTCTGACATAAATTGTCTCAACTTGCTGGGATCCTCAAAGGTGGTAGTTTTCTATTAATGTGTGACTTTAAATAAACATTGATGATCCAGAACATATCGAGCATTCTTGACTTTCAAAACAGGTCTTATATCCAAACATTATTTCTTCCTAGACTTAGCAACAATCGGCAAAAGGAAAAAGTTATTTCCAGACTGAGGAATTTATTTTAGACTTTTTGCCACTGTAATTACTTTTGGTCAATCAGTGTATTACTTAACCCCTTCACTGCCAGGCCTTTTTCCCTCGTGTGCCGAGCCTTTATTTAGCTATTTGGGGCAATTCGCGGTTAAGCTCTCATAACATTTTGTCCATATAAGGTACCCACGCCAAATTTGCATCCTTTTTTTTCCAACATCCCAGGGATTCTAGAGGTACCCAGACTTTGTCTGTTCCCCTGAAGGAGACCAAGAAATTAGCCAAATACAGCAAAAAAAATGTTTTAAAAAAAAAACTAATTGGAAAAAGGGATGCAGAAGAAGGCATGTGGTTTTTTCCCTAAAAATGGCATTGTAACCGGGTGTGTCAGGGATGACACGCAGACAATGAATAGGTTTTCAGAAGTCTTTTATTGTTTTCTTGTTTATATGAAGTTGTGAACATGCGATATAGTCTCTATTGGTTCAGTTTCTTATTTCAAAGGCTCGTCTTCAATGTTATTTCCTTCTCTCTCCTTCTTACAGGGCTCCAGGAGGCACATGTGAAGAAAGATAAGACAAGGTATCAGTAAATTGCTTTTCTTGTCTCTAAATGTCTTTGCCTTTCTCTGGCTCACCCTTTCCCCTTCTTCTATCTCAACCTTCGGAGTGTTTTCAGGTACTTCTTTCCTCTGTGTTTTTTTCTCTCTCGTCTTTGTTCCTTTTCCTCTCTTTGGTAGACCTATCTGTCCGTATCTCTCACTCTTTGAACCTTCCCAGTCTGGTTTTTTTTTTGTCCATTTGTATTTTGTAGCTTATACTGCTTCTCTAATCTTTTGGGTATGTTAGTGCCTTTTCACTCTCATCTATCCCAACCGTCTTTCTTTCTGCCGTTTTCCTTGTTTGCTTCTCTTTGATGGTTGAGTGCTCATATTACTGTCCCTTTCCTATAATTCATCTCTCACTAGGTTTGTGGTTGGTTCTCCTCCCCTCTCCTCTCGTCCTTTCTTGTTTTTCCCTCTGATTCCCAACTTTCCCTCCTCATTCTTTCCCAGCTTCCCCCCTTCCACCACCTGTATTTCCCCCCCTGTCTTTACGAGTGACGCACCTGGCTTGCCCACGCTTCTCCAGAAGCATGGCTAGAAATAACACAAAATGCCTCCTGGTCCGCTGTGGTGTCGGGGCTCTCCACGGAGGTACGGCTCTCTGGTTCTGGCGTCCGAGGGAATCCTCCTTCACCTCCGGCTCCAATCACAGCATTTCTTACTCCATCTCCGTTTCTCCTGTGTTTTCCACGCAGTCGACTCCGTCCGCTGGTTCCTCTTCTTTCTCCACGTCCCAGGCATCGCGGGTTGCCCTTTTCTGCCATCTTTTCCCCAGACGGGCTAATGGATTGGTGAGTGCCCGTTCCTGTTCCGGGTTGGAGGCGGCTGAGTCAGCACCAGTTGCCTCCCTGGAAGGGCTAGTCGGCAGCGGTCTGTCACAGGCATCAACAAAAGTTTTGTGGTGCTAAAATCACCATCTTCACAGCTTTCAGGAACCGGCAGACTTTAATCAGAAAACCCCATTTTTCCACACAACTTCTGCATTTTCCTGGGACATGGTCCATTTTTACTATTTGTTGTGCATTCACCCTCCTTCCAGTTAGTAACAGAAATGGATGCTAAACCAATGCTGTATCCCAGACAGCTGAACATTTCTGAATAGTAGACAAAATTCTGAATACAGCAAGGGGTCATTTGTGTAGATCCTACAAGGGTTTCCTACAGAAAATAACAGCTGAAATAAAAAAAATATTAAAATTGAGGTGAAGAAAACAGCAATTTTTCTCCACTTTTTCCTGCGATGTCAGATTTTTTAAAGCAATATACCATTACATCTGCTGGACTCTTCTGGTTGTGGGGATATATAGGGCTTTTAGGTTCATCAAGAACCCTAGGTACCTTGAGCCAATAAATGAGCTTCACCTTGCAATAGGTTTTCATTCTAGACCGGGTCTACAGCAATTCATTTGCTGAAATATATAGAGTGAAAAATAAGTATAAAAAAAACCTTTGTATTTCTAAAATGGGCACAAGATAAGGCATTGAGAAGCAGTAGTTATTTGCACGTCTCTGAATTCTGGGATGCCCATACTAGCATGTGAATTACAGGGAATTTCTCAAATAGAAGTCTTTTTTACACACTGTCTTACATTTGGAAGGAAAAAAATTGGAGAAAGACACGGGGCAATAACACTTTTTTTGCTATTCTGTGTTCCCCTAAGTCTCCCAATAAAAATGGTACCTCACTTGCATGGATAGGCCTAATGCTCATGACAGGAAATGCAACATGGACACATCAAATGTTTACATTGAAATCTGATGTGTTTTTTGCAAAGACCCTAGCTGTAGATTTTGGCCTCTAGCTCAGCTGGCACATAGAAAAACCTACCAAACCTATGCATTTTTTTAAAGTAAACATCTAGGGGAATCCAGGATGGGGTCACTTGTGGGGCTCTCATCAGATTCTGTTACGGAGAATCCTTTGCAAACCTCAAAATGTTGCCAAAAAACACTTTTTCCTCACATGTTGGTGACAGAAGGGTCTGAAATCTGAGAGGAGCCACACATTTCCTTCCACGCAGTGTTCCCTCAAGTCTCTCGATAAAAATGGTACCTCACTTGTGTGGGTAGGCATAGCACCTGTGACAGAAAATGCCCCAAAACACAACGTTGACACATTACATTTTCCCAAAGAAAACAGCTGTTTTTTGGAAAGTGCCTAGCTGTGGATTTTGGCCTCTAGCTCAGCCGGCACTTAAGGAAACCTACCAAACCTCTGCATTTTTAAAACTTGACACCAAATGGAATCAAAGATGGTGTGACTTGTGGGGCTCCCACCAGGTTCTGTTACCCAGAATCCTTTGCAAACCTCAAAATTTGGCCAAAAAACCAACTTTTTTCTCACATTTCAGTGACAGAAAGTTCTGGAATCTGAGAGGAGCCACAAATTTCCTTCCACCCAGTGTTCCCCCATGTCTCGAGATAAACATGGTACCTCACTTGTGTGGGTAGGCCTAATGCCCGTGAAAGAAAATTCCCCAAAACACTATCTGGACACATCAAAATTATCAAATACAAAACTACCGGTTTTTGCGGGGAGGCACCTGCGTTAGTGGTCCTGGACTCAGCAGCCATACAGGGAAACCTACCAAACCCAGACATTTCTGAAAACTAGACACCCAAGGGAGTCTGGGGAGGTGTGACTTGCGTGGATCCCCCAGTGTTTTCTTACCCAGAATCCTCAGCAAAGCTCAAATTTAGCCAATAAATAAACAATTTCCCACATTACTGTGTGGGATCACCGCACCGGGACAAATTTCCTACCACCCCATGTTCCCCTCAGTCTCCCGGTAAAAATGATACCTCACTTGTGTAGGTGGGCCAGGTGCCTGTGACAGGGAAGAACCAAAAACCTGTTGAAACTGAGAGGGAATCAAAGCTGGTCCAAATGGGCAGTTGGAAAAAAAACATTTTTAGGGTGACAAGTGGGGCAGAATATTTATCGGTATAGATGAGACAATGCTGGGTGGTAGGAAAGTTGTGGACTCATGCAGATTCCGAAAGGTTCCATCACAAAAATGTGGAAAAAATGTGTGATTTCCAGCAAAGTTGGAGGTTTGCAGGGCATTGTGGATAGGAAAATGGTGCTGGTGCATGTGAAGCACACCACCCTGGACTCACCCAGATGTTTAGTTTTCAGATGTGTCTAGGTCTTGTGGATTTTTCTGTATGGCAGCATCCCAAAGTCCAAAAAGTGCAGCCCTCACCATTCCAAGTGGGACGATTTTGAGAGGTAGCCAAGCTTTCATGGCCCAAATGTAAAATCAAAACCCAAAATAATCAAATGTCCTCTTGCTTTTCATGGTATAAGAAGTTTTAGTTTGGGGGGAGAGCTGAAAGACTGTTACCCCCTTCAATAGGGGTGAGGCATAACCAGGCCCATACTGGTTAGTAGCCACCACCCCACATTTTTTTGTTTATTTTTAATTCCCTGGCATCTAGTAGACTTTCAGCCCTCCCCCCCAAGGTGCGGATCACGGGTAATTGCCCTATCTGCCCACTGGTTGGCAGAACAACTTTGGCCCAATTTATTTGGGGTGGGGGTGGGGGTATGGCCATACCCCTGCCCTTTTTATTTTGGAAAAAAAAAATCTTCCCTGGTCTCAGGTGGGCTTTCTGCCCCCCTTTAGGGCAGATGGGTGTCCAGAAATAGGCTGATGTGCCCTTAAGGAGGGCAGATATGGCCAACTGTAATGTGCCCCTATGAGGAGCTAACCTTGCCCAAGTGGCTACCCCCCCAAACAAAACATACACATACACACACACCAATCCCTGATGCCTAATTAGTTTCTGCCCCCCTCCCCGGGGGCAGATTGATCTATTAGAAATAGGCCAATCTGCCCCCAATGGGAGCAGAAATGGCCTAAAATAAATTTGTCCCCCCGAGGAGCGACCCTTGCCTAATGGGTCGCTCCCCTTGCGTGAAATTGGTGCAAATAAATCCCTGGTGCCTAGTGGTTTCTGCCTCCCTTGGGGGCAGATTGGTCAAATAACAATAGGCCTATCTTCCCCCAAGGGGAACAAAAAAGGCCTAAAATAAAATTGCACCCCAGGGAAACGACCTTTGCCTAAGGGGCCGCTCTCCTTCTGTGAAATTGACGCAAAAACATAAAAATCCCTAGTGTCTAGTGGTTTCTGCCCCCCTTAGTGGCCTAATAAAAATAGGACGATCTGCCCCCGCTGGGGGCAGAAATGGCCTAAATACAATTTGCCCTCCCAGGGGAGTGACCCTTGCCTAAGGGGTTTCTCCCCATATATAAACAAAAAGGTACAGAAAAAAATATATATACATCCTTGGTGTCTAGGGGTTTCTGCCTCCACCGGGGGCAGATCGGCCTAATTATAATAGGCCGACCTGCCCCCAGCGGGGGCAGAAAAGGCCTAAAAATATTTTGGCCCCCTGAGGAGCGGCCCTTACCCACGGGGCCGCTCCCCTCATTCAATAATATTTTTTTAAAATCCCTGGTGTCTAGTGGTTTCTGCACCCCTCGCAGTTACCGTTAGGACATCCACACTATAGGTGATACAACCACCACATGCCAGAAAACCGCCTCCCCCGCCAGGAACATTGTTCCAGACAGGCTGACAGTAGCCTGAATTGCACTCACCCATGGCAGCACTGAACTCAACACCGCCATGCTGATTTCAACTCAGCTTTCTGCCAGCCTTTCCATGGTGGTCACCCAGACATCGAAAGGCTGGGGGAAAGCCAATGCCAGGGACCACAAGTGGGCCCCAGCACTGCCCATGTAATACTCTTGGGGGGACACCACCCATATGACAGTGGTGACAACCTTGTGAATTATGAGTCCCTGATTGTTTTAAAACTTCCCCAAGATGGATATAGACAACATAAACCATGTTTTGGTAGTGGTCTATAACATTGCTACTTCTGTCAAAAAACATGAGTAATTGATTCCTTTGATATACTTTTTTTGAATGACTGTGTTATGCTTCCAGATTGTTGCGCATTTTCTCGGGCTGCAAAATGTCACTACTGCAGGAAAGGAACAATATTCTAATTAATATTTAGGTTCATGCATACATATTCTAGAAATTAAAATATTGTTATAGATATTATGTACATATTATGAACACTAAAATAATTAGGTCTTTTCATACAAGATAAAATATAAAGTGATTTAGAATACTGTTTGATGTTATTTTCAAATTCCAGGTGGCATTGGAAACCTGAAAATGTGGCTAAAAAAACACTTTTTCCTCACATTTCGGTGAAAGAAAGTTCTGGAATCTGAGAGGAGCCACAAATTTCCTTCTACACAGCGTTCCCCCAAGTCTCCCAAACAAAATGGTACCTCACTTGTGTGGGTAGGCCTTGTGCTCGCAACAGGAAGTGCCCCAAAACACTATCTGGACACATCAAAATGAGCAAATAGAAAACTACCTGTTTTGGCGGGGGCACCTGCATTTTTGGTCCTGGGCTCAGCAGCCATCTAGGGAAACCTACCAAACCCAGACATTTCTGAAAACTAGACACCCGAGGGAGTCAAGGGAGGTGTGACTTCTGTGGATCCCCCAATATTTTCTTACCCAGAATCCCCAGCAAACTGCAAATCTAGTTAAAAAAATCACATTTTTCCCACATTTCTGTGTGGGATCACTGCACCGGGACAAATTTCCTACCACCCAACGTTCCCCTAAGTCTCCCGGTAAAAATGATACCTCACTTGTGTAAGTGGGCCAAGTGTTTGTGACAGGGAAGAGCCAAAAACAAGTCAAAATTGAGGGGGAACCAAAGTGGGTCCAAAAGAAAAGAGTTACCAAGCTTTAATGGCCCAAATGCAAAACAAAAAACAAAAATAATCAAATGTCCTCTTGCTTGCCATGGGATAAGATTTTTTAGTGTGCGGGGGAGAGCTGAAAGACTGTTAGCCCCTTCAGTTCGGGTGGGGGCATAACTAGGCCCATACTGGTTGGTAGCCACCACCCCACTATTTTATTTTATTTTTTGTATTCCCTGGCATCCAGTAGACTTTCTATCCTCCCGGGGTGTGTATCGGGGGTAATTGCCCAATCAGCCCACTGGTGGGCAGAACAACTTTGGCCCCATTTATTTGGGGTGGGGGTATGGCCATACCCCAACCTCTTATTTTGAAAAAAATCTTCCCTGGTCTCTGGTGGGGTTTCTGCCACTTGGCGGCAGATGGGCCTTCCAAAATAGGTCCGTCTGCCCCCAAGGGGGGCAGTTATGGCCAACAGTAATGTGCTTCCATGGGGAGAGACCCTTGCCATACACACACACCAATCCATGGTGTCTAGAGGTTTATTGGCCTAACTAAAATAGGCTGAATGCAATTTGCCCCCCAGGGGAGTGACCCTTGCCTAAGGGGTCGCTCCCCATACATAAAAACACAAAGTAAATAAAAAAATATACATATCCCTGGTGTCTAGAGGTTTCTACCCCCCCCCACCGGGACAGATCCGCCTAATTATATTAGGCCGACCTGCCTCCAGAAGGGGCAAAAAAGGGCTAAAAATATTTCCCCCCCCGGGGAGTGGCCCTTGCCAAAGGGGCCGCTCCCCTTATGCGTTAGTATAAAATAAAAAAAATCCCTGGTGTCTTGTGGTTTCTGCCCCCCTGGAGGCAGCTTGGCCTAATTATATTAGGCTGATCTGCCCCCAGGGGGTGCAGAAATGTCCTAATAATGATCCCCCCGGAGCAACCCTTGCCCAAGGGGTCGCTCCCCAAACATTAAAAAAAAAAAAAAAAGTATCCCTGGTGTCTAGTGGATTGGCCTAATATTAATGGCCTAGAAATAATTTCCCCCCCCGAGGAGCAGCCCGTGCCCAAGGGGCTGCTCCTCTTACTTCAAATAGCCCCCAAAAATATATATTCCCTGGTGTCTAGTGGTTTCTGCTCCCCAGGGGGCAGATCGCAAGGCCGATCTGTCCCGGGGGGGGCAGAAATGGCCTAATAATAATTTGCCCCCCCTGGAGCGACCCTTGCCCAAGGGGTCGCTCCCCAAACATAAAAAAAAAAATACAATAAATAACATTTTCCCTGTTGTCTAGTGGACTTCTGCCCCCCTGGGGGGCAGATTGGCCAAATAAAAATAGGCCGGTCTGCCCCCAAGTGGGGCAGAAATGGCCTGGAAAAAATGTTGCCCCCAGGGAAGCGACCCTTGCCTAAGGGGTCACTCCCCAGAAATAAAAATTGTATTAGGTTGATCCTCCCCCGGGGGGCAGAAACAGCCCAAAAATAAATTGCCCCCCTGGAGAGCGGCCCTTGCCCAAGGGGCCGCTCTCCTTATCCAATAAACAAAAAACAAATTCCCTGGTGTCTAGTGGCATTTCTGCTGCCCGATCGCATCGCGATCGGGCAGCAGAAATGCTCAGAGAAGCCTAAAAGGAGATGAAAGGCCTTTCCTCTCCTTTCAGGCCTCTCTGACCCCCTCCACGTGATCATTTCTCCTCTGATCCGGAGCTGGAAGCTGAGCTTCCAGTCCCGGAGGGAAGGCCTCTGATGAGGTCAGCGCGCGAAAGCGTGCTGACGTCATCAGACGCCATGGGGGGTTCAGAGGGGGGACGGGACGGAAGGGGAAGCGATTCCCTTTCCATCCCTGCCTAGGGGAGGGGTGTGCCTGGCCATGGGGAGGAACGCTAGCGCTCCCCCCGGGGGCCCAATGCAGGACAAGGTGATCTCGTCCAAGGCACCGGGGAACCAGCGCCTTGGACGAGATCACCTCTCCTCGGCAAACTAGGGGTTAAAGCTTATATGACAACATGTATCTTTGCTGATGCATCTTGGATTCATGCCGAGATCAACTTTATCTTGACTGAACTTACTGCTGATAGATTTTACTGAAAGTTCTCAGTAAGATGGTCTATTCTAAATGATGTGCTTTCACATTTGAAACGAGAACTGTTCGTAGGTACTAATGAACTTTAATCTTTTCTCTTAAACTACATTAGATTAGGGACTAAATTAGGGGCTAGATCTTTATGGGACACACTTTATGCTCTGTTGTGCATTGCGATTAAATGATTTGCTAATACAGAAATTGAAGAATTAATGATTTAAAAAAACTCTGGAAAATAGAACTCAAACTCTCATTATAGACTCTAATCATGCATTTTAATACAGTTGTATGTAGAGTGTATGCACTCAGTGCTGCAGATTGTTTTGACTTGGAGGCAAGAAGTAAAGGACATGTTGCTGAGTGACATAACTATTCCAACATGTACCTCCCAATTGTCACCTTTCAATTATGAAATGAATAATTTCTTGTTCTAAGTTGCCTTCGGAATGGATGGGTAAAGGTAGAGAGAACAAGGTGGGCAAAGCCCACCCTAAAGAAAAGGTGAGAAATGAGCAGTCTAGATGCACTCAACAGAGGAGGTCCAAAAACATGAGTGATATGCACGGTTTGAAGGTGGGAGAGTTTTAAAAAAATTAAAAATAGCCTAAAATGATCAGAAAGGTACATCTGTCTAGTGAATACCTAAGCAGGTCATAACTCATTTTTTCTTTAAAAATGAGAAAATATAGAATTTGGGAAAAGTCACAAAGTTCAATAAGATAAGGTCACAGCAATGGAAAAAGTTTCAATTGAAGTATGCTCCAGGAATATCAGAAATGAGGTGGTGTAAAAGGTAGTCAAACAGGGCAAAGGCGGATTAGTGCTCTAGGCAGATTGATGCTCAAGAAGTACAAAGATGATATGATGTGTAAGTGATAGAGAAAAATAATTAGGAACTTATTTATGGGTATTCGTCCTAGAGCAGTGCCTCAAGTCTTCTTGGGGCGCTGCCTTACACCATTGTGAAAAGTCAGGGCCCCAAAGTGGGGTAAAATAACAAAAAATAAAAATACTTACCGGGACTTACCTGGGATGGGTCCCCCATCCTGTGGTGTCCCTCTGATGTGGGTGGGTTTATCCCTGGGGCCAGGAAAGGGCACCTGTGAGCACGTCCCATGGTCTCTGACCATGGAAGTATGCCTACAAGTCCCCTTACGCCAGCCCATACCCAGGCATTAAATAATGACACTAAGCAAGCTTAGCCCCATTATTTAAGGACCCATCCCCCGTGCTTTATTTTATCACAGGGGAGATAAATATGGCACAAAGACCATCTCGTCCTTTTCTGGAGGGGAACGTCTACCTTGCATCTCATTGACACATGGTAGGTTTTCACGTCCAGAAAATGACATTAACTCCATAACTCTGGCGCTATACATGTCTAGCGCCAAAGTATAAATTTGGAGGTAGGTTTGCCCTGAATTAGCGTAAAAACAAAATGATGCTAATTCAGTGCAAACTTAGTATAAATATGGGCCTAAGTTTTGGGGATAGCCTGTGCATTCTGCACATAAATGACGTTCGCTGCAAATGATAAATTGAAGCTCTGCTTGACAGTTCGAATTTGTGCTCTACAGAAGAGCAAAACGTGAATGATATTTTGATGGAAGTCTGCAAACAAAAAACAGCTAAAAATGGTTTCCACAAAACTATTTTAACATTCATGTTACCATCGGCTCGACGTTAACAGGTTTTAATTCACTAACGTTTCTGCCAAACCATCTGCCTACTTACAGTTTTTTCTTATACCAGATATGTGTATTCTCCTGATGGGTTTACCAGTGGGAGCTAAGCAAAGGCAATACATTAATATTTAAGTGGTTCAGTTCAGAAAACATAGAGGAACCAGGTGGTTGGGCATTGAAACTCCCCTGAGTTGCAGAAATGCTGAGCCAGTCTTCAGACATATGGACTATCACATATAGCGCAACAAAAAATTACTTGAACGTTCCAATTACTTTCTTCTTGCTAGCCTCATTCTGCCGTGTAACGGACTGAATATGAAATCATCTGTAGAGGTTGTATGGGGTGACATCTTTGTTAAAATATAAATATGCTCTTTCCCCATGTGATGCACTCTTGTTTTCTTTCTTCGACAGAGAATTCTCTGTTGCCCTGGTCGCTTCATCTTGTTTGGCCATTTCTATGTTTTTGATCAGGAAAACGAAGTTGAAGTCAATGTAAGTAATTAGTAATTAGTTTCCTTATTGTGGCGGTTATAATACCAATCTGCTATAGAAAACTAGATATTGCAATAAACATGCTTTTATTGAATAGGGCAAATCGGGTCCTCCTGCCAAGGTCCTATACTATTGTAAATCATCCAAAAGTCATGTTTCTATCTCTGATAGTTCCTACCAGATCTATTCAAATATTTCTACTCTGCCACTATATTATGTCTTTAGGGCATTTGGGGCAGCTCCCCAGTGCCTTCACTTAGGAGGTTCATAGACAGGATGTCTGCAAAGCACGGCAAAAAACCGAGCCGTCTAACTGGAAATGAATGGGTAAATTAGAAATGGTTAGGGTTTTGACTCCTGGGGCGCTCCAGTAAACTATTTATATGTCTGAGTGTTCAATGAGTGCAGAATAGGGAGTGAGACCTCGAACTGAATACTACAGCTTTCCCTACATTATTATTATTGATAATTGCAGGGAATTGTGTTTAGTTCATTTCATTTGCTCGCTGCCCCTTTCAGCAACTCTCAGTCCACTCTGATTAATGATTTTGCTTAAAGGTGCAGTAACTCAGTGCTGTCCTCCATGGTTATCTCCTCTACACAGAGGTGATTTGTATTCAGTTGTTTGTGCCTACACCTGCCTAAGGTAGGTTGGTTAATTGAAAAGTAATGTCTTCAGTTTCTTGCTGAATTCAAGAAGAGAGAATGTTCTGCTGTGGAGTGGGAGATCGTTCCATGAATTAGAAGTGATGAAAGAGAATGCCAGTCTTCCTGATGTGGTTTTGTGTATGAGTAGGTTGTGTGCAAGTAAGTGACCTGTGGAGCTAAGTTGTCTAGGTGGTTGGTGAAAGTAGATGTGACTCTTCAAGTAGGAGGGGTCTGAGTAGTGTAGTGCCGTGAATGTGGCTGTGAGGAGTTTGAAATGAGCACATTTTTGTATTGGGAGCCAGTATATTTCACTGAGGTGTAATGTAATGTGAGTTATGTGTGGGAGGTTGAGGATGAGTTGGGCTGTTGAGTTTTGTAACTGTTTGTAGTCTTTTAGTGAGTTGCTTGGTGGAAGGGTGTGGCAATAGTCCAATTTGCTTGTAACTATGACTTGAGTGAGAGTTTTTCTAGTGTTGCTTGGGAGCCATTTGAACATCTTCCTCAGGATCTTCAGGGTAAAGAAGTCGGATGCAGTGGAGGTGTTGACTTGTATGATTATTCCTAGTTTGCTGTCAATTAATACTTTGAGTTACCTGGCATAGGTTCTGGGTATTGATGTGGGTCTGAGTTCAGCCAGCCACCAGTTGAAGTCACATGATGAGGTGTTCTTGCCAAAGATCACTATTCCTGTTTTGCCACTATGGAGCTTGAGACAGTTGACTTACATTCAGTTAGCCACTTTGGTAATGTAGGCAATACAAATATTTATTGTGTTGGGGATCTTGTATCTGACGGAGACTGTGAGTTACATGTCTTTACCATAGGATGTTGATGTAGTCTATGTGGTTGCTGTTGTCCAGAAGGATCATGTATGGGGTGAATAAGGTGGGGCGAGCAATGAACCTTTAGGCACTCCGCAGATCAGAGTGCAGGCTTCAGAGGAGTAAGGTGCCAGGCTGACAACTTGTGTTCTGTCAGTTAAGAAGGAGCAGATCCAGTTGAGAGTGGGTCCTCAGGTGTGAATATTTTTCAGGCACATGATGGGGGGAGGGGTGGGAAACAGTATCAAATGCTCATTGGAAGTCATGGAGAATGAGGGCTGCCGGGTTTCCCCTGTCAAGTTTCATGTGAATGTCATCTGCAGTGGTGACAAGTATTGTTTTGTACTGTGGTTGGGGCTGAATCAGGATTGTGTAGCATCAAGGAGTTGGTGGTTGCTAAGGTGCTGGGAGAGGTTCTGAGGAATCTGGCAGCCACTAATCTGCTGATGAACTCATCTTCCTTGGAGATGGAGTGAGCGTCAGGCTTGATGACTGAAATGGGTCCCCTGTAATCCACATAGAATTTCAGTTCTGGGGTGCTATCTAGTAGTGCAGCCTTGGGTACCAGCACCACTGGCCTGAACCTGGGACTACTGGAGAGCTTAATTACCCCCTGCTTCAAGATCTTTGAAACCTCATCTTTGATACAGGCTCTCACCTTCTCAGACAGCCTGTCCAAGCAGGTACCACAGTTCTAATCAGGGTAAGTCACAACACACCCTAAATGAACCTGAGGTCATCCCCTGGTAGCTTGGCACAAGCCAGGAAGCCTAACTGAAGAGGCAATGTGTAAAGTATTACTGCAATGCTTCAAACAGTAAACATGTGAAAATATCACACAAAAAGATACCACGCCTGGTTAGAAAAATAGAATTTAGTTTAACAAATAACGCAAGATCAAAACTACACATTTCTTAGAAGAAAAAGTGCAAACTGAGGCTATCTGGTCACCCCAGACCAGGGCAAAGTCAAAATCTCAGGCCAGTGTTGATGGAGCATGGGTCGAGCACAGGGACAGAATTGGGCCCACTGACACAAAGGCGGTCATTCTGACCCTGGCGGTTGAAAACCGCCAGGGCAGAGTGCCGCGGAAGCACCGCCAACAGACTGGCGGTGCTTCATGGGCAATTCTGACCACGGCGGTAAAGTCGCGGTCAGAAAAGGGCAACCGGCGGTTTCCCGCCGGTTTACCCCTGCCCCAAAGAATCCTCCATGGCGGCGCTGCTCGCAGCACCGCCATGGGGATTCCGACCCCCTTCCCGCCATCCTGGTCCTGGCGGTAAAAACCGCCAGGAACAGGATGGCGGGAACGGGTGTCGTGGGGCCCCTGGGGGCCCCTGCACTGCCCATGCCACAGGCATGGGCAGTGCAGGGCCCCCCTAACAGGGCCCCATAATGATTTTCAGTGTCTGCCTAGCAGACACTGAAAATCGCGACGGGTGCCACTGCACCCGTCGCACCCCTTCAACTCCGCCGGCTCCATTCGGAGCCGGTTTCATTGTTGAAGGGGCTTTCCCGCTGGGCCGGCGGGCGGCCTTCTGGCGGTCGCCCGCCGGCCCAGCGGGAAAGTCAGAATGACCGCCGCGGTCATTTGACCGCGGTACGGTCTTCTGGCGGTTCCCGCCAGGCGGGCGGCTACCGCCGCCCACCGGGGTCGGAATGACCCCCAAAGTATCTTAAAATCCTGGTGCAGGAACATTGCTATGGTTGGGAACCACGCTATCAAGGAGATGCATTGAATTTTCCCACGCAGTCGAGGAGATGCACTGATACTTCCCACGCAGTGGTGGTGATGCATTGGAGCCGAGATGCAAGGGAGTTTGGGTGCAGGAGCCAAAGTTTCAACATTGAGGCAATGCACTGATTCAGAGCAGCACAGTGAAAGTGATGCAGAGTTCGTCGTCAAGGCTGTTTTTGATGGGAAACCAGGAACCTTGTGATGAAGGAAACAGTGCAGTGCTGGTTTTGAAAGTGATGAACCTGTTTTGTCCACACAATGGTGGAGATGCGCGTGTTCTGCCCATGCAACAGTAAGGATGTGCTGGCTCTGCTGGAGCAGCACCTGATGATTTACTTCCAAGGGTCCAGGACTGAGATGGCACCACTTGGCAGGTCAGGGTCACAGCTGACAGAGTCAAATTGGAGTGATTGGAAGTGGTGTCCCTGAGACTTCAGAAAACAGGAGACCCGTCAGCTAGCCCTTGGAGTCACTCTGGCTATTGGGTTCAAACAATGTGAGTCCAGTCCTTTTCATCCAGGCAAGGAGGGCATCAGGTCAGCACAGTAAGAAATAAGTTCTTCCAGAGCAGCAGTCCTGCAGAGTGGCAGATCTTTAGTAGCACAGCAGTCCTTCTTGGCATGGTATCCACAGGTTCTGAGGTGTACTGAGTTAGTAGGTCTGAAGTCCAGTTTTCATACCCAGTGGTGCCTTTGAAGTGGTAGAGACTTCAAAGAGGGGCTTTGAAATGAACAGAGGTCTCGCTTCCTGTCCTTGCTCCTGACTCACTACAAGGGGTTAAGCAGTCATTTGTATGAGGAGAGGACACCCTATCCAAGTATAAGTTTGAGGCTGTGTCCAACTCCTCCCCTTCATCCTGCCCAGGGTGGCCCATTAGGTTGTGGACGGCCCATCAAGTCAAATCTATGTACACTTTGTGTGTGGCTGTCTAGAGTGAATGCACACAGCCCAGCTGCCACCCACCCCAGAAGTGTATTGGAGTCAGACTGAAGGCATGTAGGACTAAGAGCAGGGAAATGCCAACTTTCTAAAAGTGGCATTTTCAAAATTGTAATAATAAATTTGACTTTGCCAAAAAAGAGGATTTATCATTACAATTCCATAGGTACCAAACATGACCGATCCATCTCTTCTCAATTAGGAATTACAGTTTATTAAATGTAATAAGGAATGCCCAATGTTATCTTATGATAGAGGTAGGTTTCACAGTAGTGAAAAATTACTGTGCAAGTTTTTCACTACCAGGATACTTAAAAGTATATGCCCTGCCGTTTATTTACATCACCTTGGCCTATGGGCAACCTAGGGCCTAACTTAGGGGTGACATACATAATATAAGGGGAAGTTAAAGCTCAGCAAAGGGTTTTTTAAATGTCAAGTCGACAAAGCAGTATGATTCTGCATTCTGGGTGCAAAGGCAGGCCTGTGACGAGGTTTAAAGTGCTACTTAAGTGGTGGCCCACGCAGTGCTGAGGGACAACTGGTAGCATTTAATTTCCAGGCCCTGGGCATATGTAGTGTGCTTTAGTAGTGGCGCATAGATAAATTAAATATGCCAATTAGTTTTATACCAACCAGACCATGTTTTGGGGAGAGAGCACAAGCACTTTAGTACTGATTAGCAGTGGTAAATGGCACAGACTCCTAAGGCCAACAAAAATGAATTCAGCAGATTTGGAGGCAAGCAACCAAAAGGTTTAGGGGAAGACCATGTTAAGGCTGTAAGGTCTAACAGTGAGTCATGTAGTTTATGAGAAAAGAGAGGAGAACTGTCCCTGTAACTGATGACAGTTCCTCTGTTGCTATTCTGTTAGTGTGGGGGAAAGGATTACCTCATCTACTGATCCATTTTGATCACAGGAAAGAGAGAAAGTCTGAGAGGGGTTCAGTCTCCGTCTCCTTACCACCATACATCACCATGAACATTGTCACTTAAGACCTCTCAAAGTGTGTTTAGAGTTTGCTGACACACAGGTCTTTTAAGTAGTTCCTGGATGACTCAAGGTCCACCAAATAGGTGATGCCCCCTTCCTTTCTTTGAGCTCTTTGGGCCCTGTCCATCAGTCTAGGAGGACTTGGGGCTCCATGACCCACACTTTCTGGCCAAGTACTCTACCAGAGTGGCCTTATGATCGTAAAATTGATTGATCATCTTCTGACTGGCCTCTAAAGTTTCCATGGCCTCTTTCATATATCACCTCGTTGTGACTGAGCAAAAGCAAGTGATGGGCAGCATCTTGTCTGGTGTTCCTTGCAAGCTTCTTCCCATCAATCCTTCACAGGACTGAGAGGTCAACTCACAGGGTCCCCGATCAGAAGCTCATAGATGCTGAATCTTACTCCCTTTTGTGGTACTTCCCTGAAGTCAAAGAGCAGCCATGGTAAGAGTATGTCCTACTTGTCCTGGCAACCACCAAAACCACAGATTCACCTCTGACCAACATCCTGCTCTCCTGGGTCCCCATCAACGACAACGACACCATCAAAATCATGAACAACATCCACTCTGATTCTCCAGCTGACCCCTGCCCTCACCACATCCTCAACAAAGCAAGCTCTGTCATCGCACCCCAAGTACGGAAGATCATCAATAGCTCCTTCGAGTCCGCCACCTTCCCAGAGAGCTGGAAACACACTGAGATCAATGCCGTCCTCATAAAAACGAAGGCGGACCCAAAGGACCTCAAGAACTTCTGGCACATCTCCCCGCTCCCCTTCCTGGAAAAAGTCATTGAGATGGCTGTCAACAGACAACTAACCCTCTTCCTCGAGGGGAACTGCACCCTGGACCCTTCCCAATCTGGATTCCGCAGCAACCACAGTACTGAAACCGCCCTCATCGCTGCCACTGACAACATCAAAACCATACTGGACAAGGGAAAAACCATGGCCCTAACCCTCCTGGACCTCTTGGCTGCGTTCAACACCGTCTACCACCACACCCTACACTCACACCCCAGCAATGCAGGAATCCGTGACGGAGCCCTGGACTGGGTCATCTCCTATCTCACTGTCAGAACCCAGAGCGTCCGCCTCACCTCATTCTGCTCGGAGGCCACCGAAATCATCTGCGGCGTACCCCACGGTTCATCCATCAGCCCGACCATCTTCAACGTCTACATGACCCCGCTCGCTAACATCGCCCGATCCCACTACCTCAACATTATCTCATACGCCGATGACACCCAGCTGATCCTCTCCATCAACAAGGACTCTGCCAAGACCAACCTCCACGAAGGAATGAAGGCCATCGCTGAATGGATGAAGAGCAGCTGCCTCAATCTCAATTCCGACAAGACAGAAATCCTCATCTTTGGCTCCACCCCCTCTGCATGGGATGACTCCTGGTGGCCTGCCACTCTCGGAGCTGCTCCGACTCCCACCGACCACGCATGCAACCTAGGATTCATCTTGGACTCCTCATTATCCATGGCCCAGCAGGTCAACGCCATCTCCTTCTCCTGCTTCAACACCCTCTGCATGCTCCAAAAGATCTGCAAATGGATACCCACTGAAACCAGAAGAACAATCACCTAAGCCCTCGTAAGCAGCAAACTGGATTACCACAATGCCCTCCAAGCAGGAACCATGGCCAAACTCCAGAAGAGGCTGCAACACATCCAGAAAGCCTCCGCACGCCTCATCCTGGACATCCCCCGCCACTGCCACATCACAGACCACCTGAGAAACCTGTACTGGCTCCCAGTCAACAAGAGAATCACCTTCAAACTCCTCACCCATGCTCACAAAACACTGCACAACACCAGACCTGAATACCTAAACAGACAGCTCTCCTTCTACACCCCGACTCAGCATCTCCGCTCCGCTGACCTTGCCCTCGTAACCGTCCCATGCGTCTGCAGAACTACAACCGGTGGTAGATCATTCTTGCTCCTCACCGGCAAAATGTGGAACACTCTTCCCACCCACCTGCACCAGACCAAAGACCTCCTTACCTTCAGGAAACTTCTGAAGACCTGGCTGTTCGAGCAGTAGCAGCACCTCTCCCTCCTTCCACCCCTCCTCAGTGCCTTGAGACCCTCACAGGTGAGTAGTGCACTTTACAAATTCCTGATTTATTGATTGATTATGCCCTAGTGGCTCTGATAGGCCTTTTATCGTTCCATTTCAGGGTCTTGTTAAATCATTCAGCAAGCTCAGTGGTCTATAGGACCCAAATTACTAAAACCACAGCTTTTCACCTCAGCAAAACTCTTCAGTGTTTCAAATTTGGACATTAGTCCTTGAATCTGGAACACTCCTAAGGAGTAGCTAAGTCCCCTATAAAAATTTCGAATTCATTCATTCATTAATACGGCTTCCAGTAAATGCAATCCTGTAATCACTGTCAAAGTCAAAAGGTATTGTCAAAGCAATACACAAAATACAATGCAGGTTTCTACAGACATTCGTAAATACATTTAATCTTCTAAACCCACCTGTTCTGGCCATGAATATAACAGAGGAATATCTAGTCACCTACAGTTTCTAAGGATAATATGGCTCAATGACAAATTTGTAAAGATCCCCAGAAAACTGAAAATGTACCCTCATTGCGCCAAAGCTCCCCTCCACAAGATTCAAATCACAGAAATGCCTAACCATCTAAAGAATTATTTTGAATAAAATAACTTCCTTCACATGGCTTTTAAGACGTCTACCACATGCAGAAGAGATTATACAAAATTAGCAGAATCACCAAGCGGCAGATATATTAATATTTTGCAATGTGTTTGCATCACAAAATTGATGTAAGTCAGTGCAAAATATTTATTTGAGATGTACATTTCAGCATAAAACTTTCTTTGGGCTGGAAAGTAGCCCTAAAGTAACACAAAGTAGCGCTAGCTCTGCTTTGCATTGCTTTATGTCAATGGGGTATGCCCTGAGTGTTTCATGTGTATTCCCATGCAACACCCATGATTTGTCACACAAAACTCTATTTACTAAATTTGAAGACAGGGATTTGCACTAAAAAATAAAGTGTCTTTGAGGCTGATGTTAAAAAGCAGAAATGTTTCTATTTCTCTAAACCTTCTGACTTTGTATGTGTGCTGCATCGTTCAGCACACATCCAAACTGGGAAATGTTTTAACAGTTGTTTAAGCATATTATTTTGTATTAGGAGGTTATCCTTTTAGTTCTAAATCAATGCTAGACATGACACAAATACCTTGCACTATGGTGCAAGGGAGTGTGGCTTTCTTTAGGCAGCCTAATTATGTACTAGCACTAGGGAAGAGAGCAGTAGTGCTGTATCTCTGTAGATATCACACTATTCTTCTTTCCCCCTCTTGTGCAATGCAGCACAGCAACTTTGTTTGCTGAGCTTCATTGCATGACAGCTTTGTAAATGTGAACCCTAGTGCTGTCCCCAAGGTCTGCATAATAGAATGCTAAGCACAGATCCACAGAAACCACTTGGCAGATTTATGAAAGTGGCGCTGCACATAGTGCAGCACCACGTTTCTTGCGCCGCTTAGCGCCCCCTAACACCACCATGGCAGCGCCGTATTTGAAACACAGTGCACCATGGTGGTAGTTAGGGTGACTAGCATCATAATTTTTTACGCTACTCCAGCGCTTTGCAGGATTAGAGTAAAAAATGATGATGCTAATCCAGCAAAGCCCCCAGAGGCCCATTCCATTTAAGGGGAGCCTCTCTTTAATGCCTGCACTTGGCATGCGATAAATGCTGATAAAAATAGTGCAAAGGAATCTCATGGATTCCTTTGCGCCATTTTTACGGCCCGCACAGAGCCGTAACGCCCCCTTGCATACATTATGCTTGGCGCAGGCATAATGTGGCGCAAGGGGTTGCAAAGTGGAGCAATGCAAGTATTGCACCACTTTATAAATGTACAAAATTTTACAACATAAAGTCTGAATAGTAACTACAATGCCTGATTGCTTATCACTATGGTCCATACATTTTAGTACATTTTTTCTAAAAGGACATTTTTATTTGGGACAATTTTTTGTTACAAAAATACATTGGAAATGTAGGTAGTCTCTATAGGTGAAAATAGAGTTTGGGAGCAAAACCATATCCCAAAATGTAAACACCATTCAATGGTTCAGAGATGGTATGAAATCTCAGTTTCATGAGGCAATGTGTCCTTGTGTGTTAAGGCACCTCATTGTACATTTAATTAGCAGAGAAATACAGCTCCTTAACTAAATGGATCACACTCAATAACTGGGTTCTAGATTGTTAGACTTTTCATCCTTGGCATGGTCTCCCTTAACTTTTTGCCTCTGTTCCCCAGGTTGTTGATGTGTGCTGGACTCTGATTTTACTGTGTTTGTTACTCTGGGCACTTTACCACTGCTAACCAGTGCTAAAGTGCAAGTGCTCCTGTTTAAAATGTGTACGTAATTGGTTCTCCATGACTGGCATATTTGTTTTACTGTTAAGTCCCTAGTAAAGTGCACTAGAGGTGCCCAGGGCCTGTAAATCAAATGTTACTAGTGGGCCTGCAGCACGGGTTGTGCCACCCACACAAGTAACCCTGTAATCATGTCTCAGATCTGCCACTGGCGTGTCTGTGGGTGTATTTTTACACTGTAAATTCGACTTGGTAAGTGTACCCACTTGCCAGGCCTAAACCTTCCCTTTTCTTACATGTAAGGCACCCCTAAGGTAGGCCCTAGATAGCCCCAAGGGCAGGGTGCAGTGTATGGATAAGGTAGGACATATAGTAATGTGGTTTATATGTCCTAACAGTGAAATACTGCCAACTTCGTTTTTCACTGTTGCAAGGCCTGTCTCCCTCATAGGATAATACGGGGGCTACATTTAAATATGATTAAAGTGTAGTTCCCCTAGAGAGTAGATGGACATGTGGAGTTTGGGGTCCCTGAACTCACAATTTAAAAATACATCTTTTAGTAAAGTTGATTTTAAGATTGTGCGTTTGAAAATGCCACTTTTAGAAAGTGAGCATTTTCTTGCTTAAACCATTCTGTGACTCTGCTTTGTTTGTGGATTCCCTGTCTGGGTCAGTTTGACAGTTGGTTGTTTTTCACGTCACACCAGACAGTGACACAACGGGAGCTAGGGTGTAACCTGCATTTCCTGATTAGCCATCTCTGCTAGGAGGGAGGGGTGGAGTGGTCACTCTCATCTGAAAGGACTGTGCCTGCCTCTAACAATGTCGGCTCCAACCCCCTGGTGTGTGTCTGAGGCCTTGCCTGGGCAAGGCAGGATTTCACAAGTAGGTGTGAGTCCCCTTTGAAGAAAGGTGATTTCAAAGACTAAAATGGGTATAAGAATGGCACCCAAATCTACAGACTTTAGAAACACTTCTGGAACCAAGAGGAACCTCTGCCTGGAGAAGAGCTGATAGCTGAGGAAGAAGTGCTGCCCTGCCTGTGACTGTGCTTTGTGGAGCTTTCCTGCAGTGCTGCTTCTGCCATAGTAAGAGGGCAAAGACTGGACTTTGTGTGCCTTCCATCTTGTGAAGAAATCTCCAAGGGCTTGATCTAGAGCTTGCCTCCTGTTGTTTGAAGTCTCAGGGACAGCAAAGACTTCTCTCTGCCAGCACCTGGAGACTCTGGAGAGACTCCTACTCTGCCCTGTGGTGCCCATCCAGTTCCTGGGACCCTGAAAGGAGCAGCTGGCAGCCTAAAGACAAGAAAATCCACGCACAGAGCGCCGTGCGGGGAAAAGATTGACGCAAATCTGATCTGCGGCTGAAAAAACGACGTGCCGCCGGCTCCGCAGCTGAGAAACGACGCTCGCAGGAAACGCGACCGAAAAATCGATGCACGGAGCAGGAGAAACGACGCGCAGCATCGCTGACGGAGGCTGGGAGATCACAACCTGCGCTGCGGGATTTTCAAATCATCGTGCGGCTGGATTTTTGACTCAAGTACCGCCGTGCGGAGTTATTTTTGACGCACACCCGCCCGTGCGGGGTTATTTTTGACGCACACCAGGTACATTTTCCCTCTAGCAGCGCTAGTGTGTTTTTAAAACTACTTAAAGACTCTTTTTGATTTTTAATTGATAACTTGACTTGTGTATGGTGGATTTTTGTCGTTTTGGTCTTGTTTTGTTTAGATAAATATTTCCTATTTTCCTAAACTGGTGTTGTGTCATTTTGTAGTGTTTTCATTAAGTTACTGTGTGTGTTGGTACAAATACTTTACACCTAGCACTCTGAAGTTAAGCCTACTGCTCTGCCAAGCTACCAAGGGGGTAAGCAGGGGTTAGCTGAGGGTGATTCTCTTTTACCCTGACTAGAGTGAGGGTCCTTGCTTGAACAGGGGGTAACCTGACTGTCAAACAAAGACCCCATTTCTAACATAGATGAATAAACATTGAAGGGTTATATTATAAAAATCTAAATAATGAATACAGAACAAGTGCCATGAAGGATCTCAGTTTAAGAGTTATACAAAGAATGCCAAAATCTGAACAGCAAAGTCAGAAACATATTAGGCAACATTCCTAGTAGAACAAGAATGCTATCAAAATTTCTAGCTTATCCCCAAAATCAAGAGTTTTATTTACAAAATAAATGCACAGAATATTAGCAATACTGCAAACTCACTGTGGTGTTAGTGAAAGTATAATTTCTTTAGCAAATCAAAACACAAGAATAATAAACATCATTACCTGAACACAAAAAGTCCATCCACATTTTTTGAATAATCATTCAGCACCCTCTATGTTAATATCATCAGGAGACCAGTGAAGATATTGAAAACATGGATATTTGCTTTAATCTTTTACCTGCACCGTAGAAGATTTAGCATAAGCAAAACAATAGAGCAATGTTAATAAACTAATATGACCTCAGTTTGGCTGTGTGCTGTGGAGCCTGTGGGGAAAGGATGTGCCTAGGGGGTGAGCATGAGTGAGTAACAGAGATGGCATCCATCTTGTCCAAGATTGTATCCCACACAGAAATGTGGTATAACTAAAACACATTGTTAAACATACTTCTGCACATCATAAGAACTTTGGGGGTCATTCTGACCCTGACGGGCGGCGGAGGCCGCCCGCCAGAGTTCCCCCACCAAAATACCGCTCCGCGGTCGAAAGACGGCTGAGGGTATTTTGGGATTTGCCCTGGGCTGGCGGGCGACCGCCAAAAGGCCGCCCGCCAGCCCAGGGCAAATCAACCTTCCCACGAGGACGCAGGCTCAGAATTGAGCCGGCGGAGTGGGAAGGTGCGACGGGTGCTGTTGCACCCGTCGCGTATTTCAGTGTCTGTATAGCAGACACTGAAATACTAAGTGGGGCCCTCTTACGGGGGCCCCTGCAGTGCCCATGCCATTGGCATGGGCCCTGCAGGGGCCCCCAAGGGCCCCGCGGCACCCCCTACCGCCATCCTGTTCCTGGCGGGAGACCCGCCAGGAACAGTATGGCGGTAGGGGTTGTCAGAATCCCCATGGCGCCATGGAGGATTCTTATGGGCAGCGGAAAACCGGCGGGAGACCGCCGGTTTTTCGCATCTGACCGCGGCCGAACCGCCGCGGTCAGAATGCCCTGCGGGGCACCGCCGGCCTGTCGCCGGTGCTCCCGCCGACCCTGGCCCCGGCGGTCACCCCCTTTGTTTGAAAGGCAATTACACACTATCAGTCCATAGATGGAAATTCATATGTGAAAAGGCATTTTCAACATTGCTAATGATACTCAGAAATACAAATCTATAAAACACTATATCAAATCCTCTATGTGATTACTCTATCATCGCTGGAAAAAAATTAATAAAACGTAGGAAGAGTTTCCGTCTGCTTTGTTTTGGAATTCTCATGCATCACCTTATCTGGTACTTGGCACGATCTTTGATAGTCTCTATCTCATATTCTTTAGTTTATTTCCTATTTAAAGATATCTCTTGTCATTTTTATAGCCAAACTTGTAATCAGCAACCCAGAAAATTATAACAAAAGAAACAGAAAATTCAATAAATCGTTATAATTAATGTTCCCCTACTCAGAATTAGCTCTCCAACATTCACATAATTCCCACTTATAAACATAGCAGCTGTCAAACTAACTCTTTCCCACATATTCAGCCTTACCACCTTTCAAAGGTTCACAGCATACCATACACATTCAACCTTTCTTCTATTGTTCTATGTTCTATTGTTCCTTCTTCAAATATACATCTTTGATGTATATTTGACAATGTTAATCTGTTTTCTTCTTTAATCTGATCTCTTATTGCTTTTTCTTCTTTCTAGTCAACACATTCTTTATTGTCCTCTCATTATATTCCTTAATAAATCCATGATCCTCTTCACTCAATCTATACATTGACCCCTGTTTAATGGTTTTAGTTTCATACTTAATTTGTGCAATCTTTTCCAGAAATATACCATATTTAATACCATGATTAGATTCTCCATTTACCAAAAGAAGCAGGTCCTCCAAAGAGACATTTAATTCTGACAAACAAGGAGTCAAACTTTTCCAATGTAACAGTGTGTTATGTTTCTCTACATTGTATACTGGGGTTAATTCAACATTTTTTGAAGTATATCCTACAGTAAATAGCAGGAAAAATGACATGCCAGTAAAAATATAAGTCTTATTAATAAAACCATTTACCTAATAATTATACCACATTTGTTGTACTCCATTTCTAGTGAGACCAAAAAAATGTGAATGATCATGAGACTCCAAAAATTGTAAAATCAACAATATCTACTGTTAAACAATAATAGGTTTCTTCTTTTCTTCTTACTTCTTTTGCTAAAATGATTAAAACAAACTTCAAAACTAATCTCTTCCTTTTTTTAAAAATGTTTAATTCATGCTCTCACAAATTTCTTTCTTCCTGGGCAACCTGCCCTTATACTTTCTGCACATACCCCTTTAGGACAATCCATGGCTACTGTTAACTCAGGAATGCTTATTGTAACAGACTCACCTCTCTTCAATTATGACAAATAGGTGACCTCTCCCTTGATGGCAGATTGAATCCCACCACAGAAATCACTTCGGGCACAAATCCAACACCTATGTTCAGATTCATACTTCATTGCCTGCACAGCATTCTGCGCAGCAGCCCACCAACATCGCCCCAGGAACCTCCTGGTTTCCGTCCCTTGTCCATGGTCATCTCTTCCACAGATAATAGTAGACTGATATCCCACCTAAAACACGTTTCTTGATCATTGTGACATACTGGGCCGGAAAAATCTAAAGTTGCATGGGAGCGATACCTGGGGTGTGCTATCCCCGTTAATACCTGGTATTACTTTTGTACACAGTCACAACTCGTCTCCAACAATTATAGGCACAAGCTACTAATTTTCAAATGTCTCCATTCTGCTTATACCACACCCAAAACTTTTGCCAAACTTGACCCCATAGGGTCTCACTTCTGCCTGAAGTGCAGTTCAGATTACTCTGATTTCATAGAGTTAATATGTAATTGTTGGTCCATTGAAATGCACTGCGGGAAATCATTTTTAAATTGTCAATAATGCTTGGCCATACTATAGTTACGGACCCTGTGAAGGCCCTTTTGGGATACGTCAAACTCTTGATCCCTTGGCAGTTCTGATTTGCAGCCATTGCTCTACTCCTGGCCAAGCGCCAAATTGCTCCTCACTGGGGAAGCCCCCAACTCCAATCTGGCACTGTATGGCTATGGAATATGACTTTTTGTGATACCACCAGTGAGGTCTGTGCCTCCCTACTGCCCACTATCTCCCAACCAAAAGACATCTGACAACCCCTCTGTGACTATCTTTTGTCATAGCCCCCAGATGATGAACAATCTGATGCTGATTATTCTGCCATTGTCACTCATATTCTATTTCATGGTTTCATGCACGTGAGTGGATTCTGCAGATATATCCTAGTGCCACAGTTCTGTATTGTAAATTTAATTGTTGAATTGATACATATGATCTATGTTAATGCAATTCTTTTCACCTGTGGGCCTCCCACTTCCATGCCTGGAGTGTTGTGTCCCTTTTTTTCAAACTGATGTGCAATCAGTTGATTATTTGAAACCTTAAAAATAAAGCTTTCAAAAAATCGTTCTTCTTTTATTTAGTAAGAAGGTTTCACTTTGTCGCAGCCTTTACAGACTTTTTAAAACTGTTAAGGCAGTTCTTCTTCTACTTTTAATTCACTGTCAAGTTCATTTTTAAAGGGATATTGGCAGCGATTTATTGGGCTGTCGATATCTGACTCTTTCTCTTCTGCTACAGTAGGTAGATATACCAATTCAGGTGATGCATACTTTTGATTTTGATTTGGAGTTGTCTTTCTTGGTAATCTTGTACAACCAGTGATTTAGTTTCACTATTTTATAAGTCCAATGTAATTACTTCTGATTCTTCAGTGATTGACTTTAGTTTTTTTTGTCTTTCTGCTTGATAATGCTTCCTTTTGCAGGTTCTTTACAATAACTTATTTTCTTCAATTTTTCATTGATAGTCACTGTTCAGTCGTTCCCACTTATTAATAAACTTGAATTCTGACAAATTTCAAAAGCATGATTCACTTTGAACTGCTTTCTTCCTCTGGGATTCAACTAAAATATTCAACTAGAGCCTTTTGTTGCTTGGATTAGAGACTACTTCTTGCTGCCACTCATGTCTTTGAACTTGGCATTGCAGCTGTTCTTCACCTTGGTCCTCACTTTTAAACTGGACAGCAACAGCACTAGTAAAGGTACAGGGAACATTACCAGAGCTTTCTCTTTTACTGATCAAGATTTTTATGATATGATTTTCTTCACCAGTTTCAGAATTTTAGAATTTTCTGTTTCAATATTTTCACATCTCTGGATCCACACTGCAAACTTGAGCTTGACCTTGTGAATTAGTGGTTATTTTCACTGCTTCTTCATTTCCTTCCCACAGTCTTTTTGTGTGAGCAGTATTGATCCACTGCTGTACTCCATCATAATACACTGCAATGTTTGTTGTGAGTATCAACTGGTATGGTCCCAACCACCGATTTTCATACAACACTTGTTTTCAGGTCACTATCCATTCTCTAGGATTCAATCAGTGATGTTGCATTTCTTTTGTTGTTTCTCTTGCCAAGTTCACCCGGCGAGTGACAGATTTAGCCATATCAGACCTCTGTAGTACTATAGCATGGTATCATCCATAATTGAAGCAAACACAGCTGCAGGAGTACATGATATCATCAGTTATTAAAAGAAGCACAGCTGAGGGAGTATATGCTTTTGATCTTATTGCTCTGCTGATGATCACCACATGGGATGACAAATCAGTTTTTTATCTTGAGTACATGTGAAAAATCAAATCAAGAAGAAGAGCATCCAGACCACTTTAAACTTGTAGAGTCACAGAGTTTGGCCCATTTGTTCTTAGGAGTTGCACTTAGTCTCTCACTACTAAGAGGGATTGAGGATGATAACTACAGTGATCAGTCTGGAGAGTCTTCAAATGATTTGAAAAATCTCATTTTTCAAATGTTGAATTGCTTTCAACAGAACAAGTGTATAGGGACTGATCTTATAGGGTGTTCCAGGAGTAGTCATAAAGCCTCTCCGTAACCATAGATGTCCAAAATCACACCACATCAAAACTATACTGCTTATTTGTATAGAATGTCACATTCAAACAGGCACTACTCTCTTGTCAATGCAACCAATTCTGCCACATATGCTAAAATTACATTCAGTAGATATGATGATTCCCACATTTTTTTAAATGAAACATATTGCATAGATAACCTTCACTGGTCCAGAATGATTTGTCAAACAAGAACCACCAACAAATAATGTCAGATCATCCATTTCTAGAGGAGCTTCTTTGATACTGGTCTTGGTTTGGTACATGATTCAGTAACTTCTATGCAATCTTGTTCATCATCTTCATCATCATTTCCATTAGTGTCTCTCTTCACAAATTTTGCCTGGAACATGGACCAACATTGCTAGATTGAGTGAACTACAGCTCTTAACTGACATGTTCCTTGCTACATGTAACACTTTCACATATATGCCCAATTGGCTATTTGTCATGCATTGAGCTCTTGTACACGTTAACAGGATCTCAAATTAGTGTGGGACATATACAACAGAAAAATGGCCCATCAATATGCATTAATTTTATTTAATAGCATCACAAACTGCTGCCACCAATTTCAAACAACCAGGGAGACTGGCAGCTATTAGATCTAACACAGTAGAAAGTTAGCCAATGGTCTCCTAGTCCCACCATGCTTTTAGGTAAGAATTGATGATGCACACCAACCTCTTTCATGACAGTATAAAAAGAAAGTAAGATTACAGTGAGGCACTCCAAGGATTGCAGAAACTCTTTCTTAATATACAAAATGCCTCTCACCATTCTTCATCAAATGATACTGGCTCCTTCATGCCACTGTTGGTTAACCTTATTAAAGGTTTTGTAATTATAGAAAAGTTTAAAACCCACTGATGACAGTAGCCAACAATTCTCAGGAACATCCTTACCTCCCTCTGGGTGGCAGGAGGATTCATTTTCAGAATTACAGAAATGCATTCTTCTGAGATTTTTCTTGCACTTTTTTAATGTGATGACCAAAATAAATTACTTCCTTTTTACAGTACTGTATCTTCTTGTGGAAATCCTCATGACCATTATCAGCTAAATGATTCAGCAAAGAAATTGTGTCAAGTTCAGTCCTCATTTATACTTGATGCAACCAATAGGTTGGCAATAGATCAGACTAAGGGGGTCATTCCAACCTCGGCGGTAAAAGGCTCTTACCGCCGGTCAGAAGACCGCCATTCTACGGACGCGGCAAACCGCCACGGTCATTCTGACCCACAACTGCCAAACCGCCAAAAACCCGACATCCATGGAAGGCCGCCTCATCAGCGGTCAGCGATAAACCGGAGATGATCAAACCTCCACCGTCACACCAACACAAACACGCCCATGCCATTACGACCCACGAATCCACGCGGCGGTCTTTCAACCGCGGTATACCATTGGCGTTACACACCGCCGCGGTCAAAATACACACCCAGCTCCAAAACACAGCCACATTGGACAATTTGAAATACACACACCTGATACACATACAAACACCACTCCCACACATCCAATCAACTATAAAACACACACCCACATCACCCACAAACCCCCACTACTAGAAATTCGGAGAGAAGGCGAGAGAGAGAGAGAGAGCACAGCTATCGAAAACACACAGAGGAACACAACATCATCACCCACACTACATCCACGCACAAAACACCACACACCACCACACACACCACACTCATCACCACAAACACCACCCCACACCACCCCATGGCACCCCAAAGACACCCCAGGTTCTCGGACCAAGAACTCAGGGTCATGGTGGAGCAAATAATCAGGGTAGAGCCCCAGCTATTCGGCACACAGGTGCAGCACACCACAATAGCCAGGAAGGCGGAGTTATGGCAAAGGATCGTCGACAGGGTCAACGCTGTGGGACAGCATCCCAGAAACCGGGAAGACATCCGAAAGCGCTGGAACGACCTACGGGGGAAGGTGCGGTCGATGGTGTCAAGACACAACATCGCCGTACAGAAGACTGGCGGCAGACCCCCACCCACTCCACCCGAATTCACAGCATGGGAGCAAGAGGTCTTGAACATCCTGCATCCTGAGGGCCTCGCTGGAGTAGGCGGAGGAATGGACTCTGGTAAGTCTAATCCCAACTACTTCACCCCCCCAACCACCAGCATGCCAACCCACACCCCCACCCTCACCCCCAACCCCCCAGCACATATCCTCCCTGCTAATGTCTCACCAGCACAACCCACCCAAACCAACACCAACCCCTGAATGCCAACACAAACCATGGACACCCATCACCTAAGCATGACCACTGCACATACCCATCCCCCCCCCAAACCACCCTCACAACTCCTCCCACAAGGGAATGCCAGCACTGGGGGACAAGGGCACCCACAAATCGCACGCCATGGCACACACAGAAGCAATAACCATACTCTTTTACCCCTGCAGGGCCCGAACGCCAACACACCGGCCAGGAGGGTCCAGATTTGTCCATCCCGCCCCCAGAACAGGCCCCCAGTGATGACAGCAGCTCTGTCAACCTAGAACCTGATGACCAGCCCGGACCATCGGGGACCTCTGGACAGTCGGTTCCCCACACACAGACACAGGCCACAGCAGACCCAACCCCCTCTGGGAATACCAGCACAGCTCCCACCCAGCAGGCCCATGCCTCTGTCTCCAGGACGCATCAATCAGCGGTGTGTCCGCCACTACAGGGCACCCAGGCTGACCCACCACCCCAACAACAACAGGGACCTGGGGGCAGTGGTAGTGGGCACACCGTCCAGGGGACAGAGGTCCGGGGAAACAGGGCAACTGGGAGGGCTGCTGTGTGAGAGGGGGTTGACCGGCCCAGGGAACCCACTCTCCAAGAGGCCCTCACCACCATCATGGGAGCATACCACCACTCCCAGGAGACAATGGCGACGGTACTGGCCAGGTTCCAGGAGATCCAGGCACAGCAGGAGGAACTGTACATGGGGATCAGAGACGAACTCAGGAACATCGGTACCGCAATGGGGACCATCGTCCTGGCCCTCAACCAGATAGTCACCACATTGCGGGACCATGTGGCACCCCAAAGGGCCCCTGTCACTAGCCCGGACGACGAACAGCCTACCACCTCCGCCGGCGCTAGTGGACAGGAGGCCCCCACACAACGACAGGCCACCAGAACCCCACCTCCTGCTGAAGATCAACAACCCCGCAAGCGGAACCTGAGATCACACAAGAAGACAGAGTAGGATGCCAAGACCGCCGCCAGCATAAGATACCCCCTGATGTCATCCCACTGTCCCACATTGTAACCCTGTCCAACCTTGAACTGCCCCTGCTCCATCCTTCCACAGGCATATGGAGAATGCACCTGTGCTACTGAGAACTGGACTCTGCCATGGACATTACTCCACCCCCACCCATCACCGTTTTACTATCATGGACCTATATGCAGCATGTAAAATAAATCACCAATTGCACTTCAAATTTCAGGAGTCTGCTTGTATTCTTTACAAATGTATTACACATAACAGTGCAATAATGTTCTGTTACATTGTGATGACAACATACCAATGTCAATAAGCATTAGTCCATGGGCAAACAAAGCAGAAGTCACGCAGTGGGTCATACAGCTCTGAAAAGGGAAGGGAAAGTCAAAAATCAGTTAAAAGGAACTGGGAGGAAACACAGAAAGTAGAGATGCAGGAGGCCAGAAGTAAATGTAAAATGGCGTGGGTGATTCTTACCTGTGTGCTACTGAAAATACTGTTGTATAACTGTGTCCCTGTTGTCCGTGTCATCCCCGTCGTCTTCCTCCTCTTCACTCTCCACAGGCTCCACAGCTGCTACAACACCACCATCTGGACCATCCTCCTGCAGGAAAGGCACCTGGCGTCGCAATGCAAGATTGTGAAGCATACAGCAGGCCACGATGATATGACACACCTTCTTTGGTGAGTACATTAGGGATCCACCTGTCATATGCAGGCACCTAAACCTGGCCTTCAGGACCCCGAAGGTCCGTTCTATAATCCTCCTAGTTCGCCCATGTGCCTCATTGTACCGTTCCTCTGCCCTGGTCCGGGGATTCCTCACTGGGGTCAATAGCCAAGGCAGGTTGGGGTAACCAGAGTCACCTATTAGCCACACACAGTGTCTCTGTAGCTGTTCCATCACATAAGGGATGCTGCTATTTCGCATGACATACGCGTCATGCACTGACCCAGGGAACTTGGCATTTAGATGGGAGATGTACTGGTCAGCCAAACAGACCACCTGGACATTCATCGAATGGTAATTTTTTCTATTCCTGTACACCTGCTCATTGTCTTTTGGGGGTACTAAAGCCACATGGGTCCCATCAATGGCACCAATGATGTAGGGGATATGTCCAAGGGCATAGAAATCACCCTTCACAGTGGCCAAATCACCCTCCTCAGGGAAAACAATGTATCTCCGCATGTATTTCATCAGGGCAGACAACACTCTGGACAAAACCTTAGAAAACATAGGCTGAGACATCCCTGATGACATGGCCACTGTTGTCTGAAAAGACCCACTTGCCAAAAAATGGAGTACTGACAGAACCTGCACCAGAGGGGGAATCCCTGTGGGTTGGCGGATGGGGGACATCAGGTCTGGCTCCAGCTGGGCACACAGTTCATGTATAGTGGCTCGGTCAAGTCGGTATCGAAGTATAATATGTCGTTCTTCCATTGACGACAGGCCTACCAGCGGTCGGTACACAGGAGGATTCATCCTTCTCCTCGCAAGTCCCAGCGGACGGTGCCTAGGAAGGACAACATGGAGCACAGAGTCAAGCAACCCACAGGTACGTTCACCCAGCTTGCACAGTACACGAATCGCTATGCATTGAAAGGCTTGCATGAGTGGCAATGCAAGGCCTAGGCCTTTGTGACGCAGTAGCAATTAAGCCATGTGGGCCCTTGTAATGGCGGCTGCCTGACCTGAGAAGTGTGACAGTGGGATGTGAGGTCAACACGCTGGCGTGGCACACCGTGGCGGTAGGCGGTCGAAGACCGCAGTGCGAAGGCGCATTGGTTAACATTGCACCCTATGGGTCTCAGGAGCCAATGACGATGTGCGCCGGCGGTCGCGGTATGCACCGCGCCGGTACGCACCGCCGCGGGCGTGACCGCCATTTTCTATCTGCTTAATCACTCGAGACCTGATCATCCGCAGGAGTGGACCTATACTGCAAGTGCTGCTGTGACCTCGGTCTGGAAGAGACAATGGCTGCTGCGACTGGGGAAAGGGCCCCTGCCTTCACTTCAGAAGAGTTGGAGAAACTTGTGGATGGTGTCCTGCCCCAGTATGCGCTACTCTACGGCCCTCCAGACCAACAGGTAAGTACACTGGGTGCACGTTGAATGGGCTATGCCTGGGTTGTGTATGGTGGATGTAAGATGGTGGGGTGGGGAGCGAATGAGGAGTGCAAGGCACAACAGATGAGAGCATGTGCCACATGGCAGGGTTGGGGAGGGGGGGGCAATCACATCTAACATTCTATGTTGAAATTTCCTTTCCCACCCTGTACATGTCAAATAGGTCAGCCCCCATCAGAAAGTCGACATTTGGCGTGCCATCGCCAAGGAAGTCCGGAACCTGGGGGTCGACAACAGACGGGGCACCCACTGCCGAAAGAGGTGGGAGGACATCTGCCGCGGGACCAGGAAGACCGCCGAGTCACTGCTGGGGATGGCCTCCCAACGTAGGAGGGGTGCCAGTCGTACCTTGACCCCCCTGACGTCCTGGATCCTGGCGGTGGCCTACCCCGATTTGGATGGGCGCGTGAGGACATCACAGCAGACACAAGGGGGTGAGTACCAGCACATTCTGCTATCTTTACGCGCAGTGGAGGTGCCTGGGTGGGGGAGGAGGGCTGTGGGTGAAATTAGGCCAAGGCGCTTTCTGTAGTGTAGTCCCCTCCATTAGGCGTGGCCCTGTGCCCCCGCCCCCCACCTCTGTAGGGTGCCAAGTACAGCAATCCATGGTCCTGCATCACCCATGTGTGCATTTGTTGTCCATTGACCTGTAGGCCTAGTCACAAGTACTGAGTAGTGTACCCCGATTGCGCGGCGTAGTGCTAGAGGCTCCTGTGTCTTTCCTCTCTGACAACGGTGTTGACAATGCATGCACTCAACCTGTCTTTATTTCTCCCCCCACCCTTTTTCTTTATCTTCTTGTGCATGTGTGCATTAGCATCATCAGGCGGAGGAGAATTGGCATCGAAGCACGAGGGAGCTGCAACTCACAAGGCCCCGGTGGGCCATGCTACAGACACCGAGGTCACCAGTGATACGGAGGGCGAGGGGAGCTCCACAACGGGGACCCGTGGTGACACCAGCGACACTGACACGTCCTCGGAAGGGAGCTCCCTAGCGGTGGCGGCAACATCCGTGCCCCCGCCTCAACAGGTACAGCCGCCACCCAGCGCACCAGCTCCGCCCTCCCAGCAGCCCCTCAGCCTTCGCTCCGTGCCCGCTCGCCCAAGAAGGCGGGCATCTCCTTCGCCCCAGGCAACTCAGGCCCTGCCCCAGTGACCCCTGCTGCCCTCAGTGAGGAGGTCATTGACCTCCTACAGACCATCATTGTTGGGCAGTCTACCCTTTTGAATGCCATCCAGGGGGTAGAGAGGGAGGTGCATTGGAGCAATGCATACCTGGAGGGCATTCATTCGGGTCAGGCTGCCCATCAACGATCGTTCAATGCTCTGGCCTCAGCACTGACGGCAGCCATTGTCCCTGTTTCAAGCCTCCCTCTTCTAACTGCCTCCACCGTCTCCCAGTCTCCTGTTCCTCAGCCTATCCCATCCACACCATCAGACCAGCCTGCACACACCTCAACACCCAAGGGCAGCTCATCCAGACGTAAGCACCACAGATCCCACAAGCATTCACCCAAGCAACATCCAGATGCAGCCATGGCAACAGTCACTACCACCTCTGTGTCCCCCTCCTCCTCGTCTCCCTCCCCCCTCCCTGTGACGTCTCCACTCACACCTGCATGCACACCACCATCAGCCAGTACTTTCATCACCACCACACCCTCCAGTACAGTCCGCACACGTGCAGTCACCACACCCACTGCCATTTACACGTCTCCTGTGTCCTCTCCCTCTGTGTCTGTCACCCCCTCTTTCAAAACACACAAACGCAGGCAGCCACCCACACAACAGCCAACCACCACACGACAGCCTACGTCACAAGCACCTGCACCCATAGACAGCACACCTGACTCTCCTACAACCACATCCTCTCCCTCCACTCCCATACCCACTGCACCTACCCTTCCCATTGCTCCTAAAAAACTTTTCCTCTCCAAACTTGACCTCTTTGCACCACCTGACCCACCCCCTCCATCTGGTAAGAGTCCGAAGAGCACCTCAGCCACCACCAGCCCTGCATCAAGTCTGACCATTGTGCACGGGTTTTGGAGTCCACCCTTTCCCAGCACAGATACATCGGCCAGCAGCAGGGGAACAGCCAGCCCCCCCCCTGGAAAGAGAACCCGTAAAACCAAGGCCCGCCGTGAGAAGGCTGACACGGCTGCCCCCAAGGAGCAAAGTCGTGGCCCGTCACCTGCCACAACATCAAGGGCAGGCAAGGGCCAGAGAGCCTCATCGAAGGAGGGCAAGGGCAGCAGGGCGGAGAAGTCAGCCAGCAGGGGCACGGACCAGGAGGGCCCCACAAGCCCCATCCCGGATGTGACGGCAGACACTCACGGGCCTAGGACTCCGTCACAGGAGGGTCCAGCAACTGCACGGTCGGAGGGCGACTAAGCAGGGAGTCCTGGCCAGGTCTGGCTCCCTTGATAGACAAGAAAGGCACTGCTGAACAGGGCCCCGCCGTGAAGAAAGGCACCGCTGAACAGGGCCCCGCCGTGAAGACAGGCACCGCTGAACAGGGCCCCGCCGTGAAGAAAGGCACCACTGAACAGGGCCCCGCCGTGAAGACAGGCACCGCTGAACAGGGCCCCGCCGTGAAGAAAGGCACCGCTGAACAGGGCCCCGCCGTGAAGACAGGCACCGCTGAACAGGGCCCCGCCGTGAAGAAAGGCACCGCTGAACAGGGTCCCGTCGTGAAGAAAGGCACCGCTGAACAGCCAGCCAGCAGGGGCGCGGACCAGGAGGGCCCCACAAGCCCCATCCCGGGTGTGACGGCAGACACCCACGGGCCTAGGACTCCGTCACAGGAGGGTCCAGCAACTGCACGGTCGGAGGGCGACTAAGCAGGGAGTCCTGGCCAGGTCTGGCTCCCTTGATAGACAAGAAAGGCACTGCTGAACAGGGCCCCGCCGTGAAGAAAGGCACCGCTGAACAGGGCCCCGCCGTGAAGACAGGCACCGCTGAACAGGGCCCCGCCGTGAAGAAAGGCACCGCTGAACAGGGCCCCGCCGTGAAGACAGGCACCGCTGAACAGGGCCCCGCTGTGAAGAAAGGCACCGCTGAACAGGGCCCCGCCGTGAAGACAGGCACCGCTGAACAGGGCCCCGCCGTGAAGAAAGGCACTGCTGAACAGGGTCCCGTCGTGAAGAAAGGCACCGCTGAACAGGGCCCTGCCGTGAAGACAGGCACCGCTGAACAGGGCCCCGCCGAGAAGAAAGGCACCGCTTAACAGGGCCCCGCCGTGAAGACAGGCACCGCTGAACATGGCCCCGCCGTGAAGAAAGGCACCGCTGAACAGGGCCCCGCCGTGAAGGTCAGGCACCGCTGAACAGGGCCCCGCCGTGAAGAAAGGCACCGCTGAACAGGGCCCCGCCGTGAAGACAGGCACCGCTGAACAGGGCCCTGCAGTGAAGAAAGGCACCGCTGAACAGGGCCCCGCTGTGAAGACAGGCACCGCTGAACAGGGCCCCGCCGAGAAGAAAGGCACCGCTGAACAGGGCCCCGCCGTCTCAAGCACCGCTCCGCTGGGCCCTTCCTGTCAAGCACCGCTCCGCTGGGCCCTTCCTCTCAAGCACTGCTCCGCTGGGCCCTTCCTCTCAAGCACCGCTCCGCTGGGCCCCGCCGTCTCAAGCACCGCTCCGCTGGGCCCTTCCTGTCAAGCACCGCTCCGCTGGGCCCTTCCTCTAAAGCACTGCTCCGCTGGGCCCTTCCTGTCAAGCACCGCTCCCCTGGGCCCCGCCGTCTCAAGCACCGCTCCGCTGGGCCCTTCCTCTCAAGCAACGCTCCGCTGGGCCCGCCGTCTCAAGTACCGCTCCGCTGGGCCCTTCCTGTCAAGCACCGCTCCGCTGGGCCCCGCCATCTCAAGCACCGCTCCGCTGGGCCCTTCCTGTCAAGCACCGCTCCGCTGGGCCCCGCCGTCTCAAGCACCGCTCCGCTGGGCCCTTCCTGTCAAGCACCGCTCCGCTGGGCCCTTCCTCTCAAGCACTGCTCCGCTGGGCCCTTCCTCTCAAGCACCGCTCCGCTGGGCCCCGCCGTCTCAAGCACCGCTCCGCTGGGCCCTTCCTGTCAAGCACCGCTCCGCTGGGCCCTTCCTCTCAAGCACAGCTCCGCTTGGATCTTCCTCTCAAGCACCGCTCCGCTGGGCCCCGCCGTCTCAAGCACCGCTCCGCTGGGCCCTTCCTGTCAAGCACCGCTCCGCTGGGCCCCGCCGTCTCAAGCACCGCTCCGCTGGGCCCTTCCTCTCAAGCACCGCTCCGCTGGGCCCCGCCGTCTCAAGCACCGCTCCGCTGGGCCCTTCCTGTCAAGCACCGCTTCGCTGCGCCCCTCCGTCTCAAGCACCGCTCCGCTGGGCCCTTCCTGTCAAGCACAGCTCCGCTGGGCCCCACCGTCTCAAGCACCGCTCCGCTGGGCCCTTCCTGTCAAGCACCGCTCCGCTGGGCCCCGCCGTCTCAAGCACCGCTCCGCTGGGCCCTTCCTGTCAAGCACCGCTCCGATGGGCCCCGCCGTCTCAAGCACCGCTCCGCTGGGCCCTTCCTGTCAAGCACCGCTCCGCTGGGCCCTTCCTCTCAAGCACCGCTCCGCTGGGCCCTTCCTCTCAAGCACTGCTCAGCTGGGCCCCGCCGTCTCAAGCACCGCTCCGCTGGGTCCTTCCTGTCAAGCACCGCTCTGCTGGGCCCTTCCTCTCAAGCACCGCTCCGCTGGGCCCCGCCATCTCAAGCACCGCTCCGCTGGGCCCTTCCTGTCAAGCACCGCTCTGCTGGCCCATTGACAGTGCCGGTTCTGTGTCGAGCTAGTGTTCACGCTGCACTCTGGGCACCCTGCCTCCTCCATGACCAGTGGAGTCTGTAATCCACCTGATGGACTGTGGCTTTGCACTCCCCAGGATGGCACAGTGGGCATGGTGGCCCCTTCGTGGTTCTGGCGTCGTGGACTCCTGTGGCTGAGGTGCCCCCCCCTTCCCTTCCCCCTGAGGTGCCTGTAGTTTTGTCATCTGATGCCCCAGCAGTGTTCTCTCCAACGGAATCAGGTCTCCTGTGTGTGCTTTGCCCATGTGTTTGGTAGACATTGGCCCATGGACTGTGGATATTTGACACACTGAGCAGGACTTATTGACTATGTACATAGCTTTCGCACTGTTCATGATTTTTGCTTTGATATTTCATGACGATAATTTTACATGACTTCAATGAACCTAATTTATACATAAATTTACGTTAAAATGTTATTGTGTCTCTGCATTTTTCAGGGGGGTTTGGGGGGTGTCACTCAGTTGTTGCTCTGCATTGGTATGTTGATAGTTGGGGGGGGCGTATGTGTGTGCCCGTAACCTTTCGTCCTCCCCCCTCCCCTGTGTCGTAGGTGCAGTACTCACCGTTGTCTTCTGCGCCGGAGTTCGTACTCGTGGTAGATGAGCAGGTAGACAAGAGCTGGTAGGATGTTTAATTCGGGTTCCATACTGTCCTCCGTCCTCATGGAGTGTATAGAGGTGAGCGTTTTCCCGTTCGTAGTCTGTTTCCGCCGTGTTTTTATCGGCGGGGCTCCCGCCCCGGAAAAGGTGGCGGATTGGTGAGTTGTGATACTGTGGGCAGTACATTGTCTGCCGCCTGCCTGTTGGCGGTGACCGCCGCGCTGTTTGTCTGTCCCGCCGTGGCGGTCGGAGTGTTAAAGTGGCGGCCTGTGTTGGCGGTTACCGCCAGGATCAGAATTCCATTTTTTTGACCACCTGCCTGTTTGCGGGTTGGCCGCCGCTTTAACACCGACCGCCAGGATTGGAATGACCCCCTAAGTCTGAGTTATATGGAAACCACAAAATGTATAGTTCTCTTTTCAGAATTTGACTTTAAGTAGGCTGTTATGGAGGTCTACATGAAATAATATCCATCAAGAGAGAAATGGAAAAGAATGCTTGCCATACGCAAATGACTGTATACCATTCTACATCTGATGGAATTCACAATAGAATGACTGCTAGGTTCGGTACCACTAGACAATATAGATGAGAATTCTATTAAAGTTTTCTGAAATCTTGCATTATACACCATTTCCTTGGTTTCCTAATCCCTATTGCAGGAAAGTTGCTAGTAACACCAAGCACTTCCCTAAGAATTCCCTGCAATATCATCTTTGAAAGTTTATAATATTTAATTCTGGGGAAGGCTTCACCAGACTTTACTCTAATCTTAAATGGTTCAACACTTTTTAATAGTCCTATCCCTTTACCAGAAAAATCCTACACATCTTCCTTGAATGCACGTCTCAAATCAAGAGGTAGATCATCTTTTATTCAGGCTGGAAACCACTGAACCCTTGAATCTTATGGCTTGATTCTGAACACTGAAACCTCACCTTGTGTTTCAATCACACAATCATCATGTGTATAGTAAATCATAAAGTTCATTTTGCAAAGCAAGTCCCTGTCAAACCAATTCAACTAACTTGAACCACACAAAAAGAACTTAAGTTATTTCCCTTTGTCCTATTTAACTTGGACATCTGCTATAACATGGTTACCAATTTCTTTATTTCTAATTACTACAACTTGGACTTCTCTTCCCAAGAAGGGTGGGATTTCCACTGAAAGAAGTGTAGAATGGGTAGTCCCATATGAATAAAAAAATGAAACTGGCCATTGATTTCACAGTTATGGTATTGACCACTTTGGACTGCTGCTAGAATGCTCCAAGTAAGCAAACCTACTCCCCATTTAGGCACTGTGATTGTGAATTATTCCCAAAGAAAACTGAGAAGAATCCTTATTCGGAATTGATGGATTCTGTTGGTAACCTACACTATATGACATTCTATTTTTAATGTTTTGCTGCAGTATTGGGGCTATAGCTTTTTAATTCAAAATGTTTTATGATTCTGGCCACTCTGTACAGAAGTCAATATATTGGGGACACTGAAAATAAGTTTCTGCATCAGAGGAACAAATTCTTTCTGAATTCACTCTGGATTTTGCCTACATTCCAGCTTTCAGCCCCCAATTTTACCACAGGAATGACAAGCGGTATTCCTTGTTAGCATTTCAACATTTGCATCAGTCCAGAGTTGTTCACCATGACTCTTCCAACACCATTCATTTGCATTGTATTGATCCATTTCCAATTCTGACACCTTGCATTGGTGTTGTCCCATTCAGTCAAACATTTCCAGGCTGCACATAACCCAAATCCGGACCAATCAATTAATTTCAAGCATTCCTCTCAAAATTGATTTGTTAGGATAACAATCAATTTCTCCATGATTTTCTTCTGCTTTCATTTGCCTAGCTTCAAACTGTTCTGTATACCTTTGGCTGGTAATGCATTTTACTTTCCTGTGTCTAATGCAAACCCCTGACAAAAGTAGAACTGAAACCACTGACAGCATCTATCTCAGGATCATTGACTTCATTACGCTACTTAAAACTCTGCATAACCCTCTTATAATTGGTTCCTGTGAGGTTCTCAACATTTTTGTTAAATTAATATCCTTTTCAAGCACCTTTTTTATCAAATGTTCAATCACCTGTCTATTTTTGTTACCTGCCTTCTCAGAAGGATCATTATTAGGAGCAACCCTAACTGGCTTGTTAGTTAGCCATGCGTCAGCAAGCTTACATTCAGACTACAAGTCATTTGGGGATACATTTTAAATAATGAACCTACTTATACAACCTTACAGGCTTCTCTTATAATTTTGGAAACTTTGTAGTAACAGCATAAAGATCAGCTCTCATTCAAGTCACATGCAATAAGTTCTCTCCCTGTAATTCCCCTAATGGAAACTAGAAAATCAATCTTGTTACTGCTTCTGGATCACTAGCTGATCCTGTCCCCCTGTTCTTTGCCATTTTGGCTTTTTTTTTTACTTGCTGTCCTTCTCTTCCATCTTTTTTTGTACTTCTTTGAGTCACCACATTCCCTTGTCTGTTCAGTTGAATCTTTATAATCATCTCTTAAAGTCACAAAACCCAATTTCTTCTTTTCATCCTGAGCGAAATCCATCTAACAATTATTTCTCACTTTTTCCGTTTTGCTGATGTCAAATACACAGTCATCAGCTACTTCTTCTAATTTATTGTGTGCTTCATTTTCACACTTTGCTGCTTATTTAATCAAATATCTCAATTCATCACTGTAAATCAATAATCTGTTTAAATCAATTGTCCTTATCTATATCTCCCCAAATTCATTTTTTAAAACTTCAACATTAATAGCTCTCTCTTTAGAGGGCTCTAAAAATATGACAGTATTAACTGTTGAACCAGTTTAAATCTGAAAAACACATGTGATTTATTGGCCATTGTTTGGCAGTGCTGTCATTGTAATCTCAGTAGGGGCAATTGCCATTCTACTCACACCCACAGCTGAAGTGAGCTCTGTATTTGTACTGATGTACTATCTCCTGCTGCACTCATATCTGGTACCCATTGCGACCAGGCCCAGTTGCCTGTGCACTATTGGTATATGGAAGAGGTCTCAATATCATTCAGAAAATTATCCTCCTCATCTGTACAATGATTCTGTTCTGTTTTTTCCTTAGATTTATTTTTGTCATCGGCTTCATTGCAGGAAAAACTATTGTACCCTCCATTGTATCCTCCCTCCAACATTTCTCTTGCCAATCCCACTTGCTTTCTAACAAACGCCTAAATAAGCCATTCACTTGCTTTGTCATTTTATTTCCTTCTACGTGGCCATTTGTTTAGTACCTAAAACTGTGTGAGTCTAGGTAACAACGGTCTGATATTCTTGGTTTGTCTCAAAAAGTTGCTTTCTAATGTTAAAGTTACTGTTTAAAGGAAACTGTAAGCTTTTACAAGAAGCTGTATATTAATGTCATTCAGAAATCCAGATACACATATGAAACCCAATGCCTGTCATTAATTCAACAGAAATGTTAAGCTTTTTAAAAACAGCATCCATTATGTTTCCTTAAAACTATCTAAAAATCATATGAAACCAACTAACAAACAACCAATCCCACCACATCTCTGCCAAACATCAACCTACCATAACACAGCTCTATTATCAACCAACCAATGACAACACAGCTTTGTGGCAACATCGTTCCAATCCCATCAGCTCCTTGGCTGTCTAACTAAGCACCTTACTCTAACAGAGATAACCCAAAATGCCCACAGGACAGGGATAATTACATATTTATAAACAAACAATCATCATGTGAGACTCATTGCGCAAGGGCTTGCACTACCAAATATCTGCAAGCCTCTGTTAATTACTCTTACTCATTCAAACTCAGTTCAATTAGTATGTATACATATACACAAGTGCCCCTTATTGATGTTGGATGCCAACCAATATTTTGCATAAATCGATATTCGCATTCAATTTATTGTCGTGCATAGGTTTTGTCAAATATTAACCTCATGAAAATGCAGATGACGCAGTGCTCACATAGATTACAAAAAATTTTGTAAAAAACTACGCTAATAATACTATGGCACACTGTACATTTTACCAATGGTTTTCTGATTTTGATATCAATTAAATGCAGGAGGCCTACACCATAGGTAAGCCTCACATTGCTACTTCAGCTTTCTGCTTAATTGTCTCCAAGGAGACCCTCTAAGGGGAAATGCGCAGGTCCCCTGGCTAACAGAGGATTTGTACACCATTCTGATTAAGAGGAAAGTTGAAGTAGCAATTCCTCCTCACTTATGGTTATTGCACATGTGGAGTGATTTGCACACAAGTTAGTTCAGGACATTAAATTACCCTACAAGTTTGGTAGGTGGATGACGGTGTCCTGATGAGACCCAGAGGAATGATTGTGGGGTCAAAACATTGACAATGTTCGCCCAACTGGTTGTAACATGAACAACTTTGTAGAGGGTCACCTCTGGTGTACCACAAACACATATTGAGAAAGTAATACTGCATTTTGGAACTTCTTCATTATGACCATTGAGATATTGTATGGAAATTAAGCTCTTCGTTCTGAGAATTTGAGTTAATCATCTTGGGTTATTTATGCTGGCTAAGACAAATAACTGTAATGGAAAAGAGGAATGCTTCCTTTACACCTAAGTGATTATGAGAATATGAGGATCTACAAAATTCTGATGGCCCATTGTTCTCTGGATTTTGTACTTCCTCCAGTAATCAGTGGATTTTCTATTACCAACTAACTATAATGCAGACCCCAATTTTAGGGGGATCATTTACATTTTGACTAAATGTTTTGGAATATATTGTTGAGCATTCAAAGATTTTCAATGTCTACTTTAGTTCAGCATTTGACATATTAGAAGGTTTCTTTCTCAGAAAGATAACAAGATTAATTCAGGATATTCTCATGTGAGGCAACAGAGATTTGTAGCTGATCATTGTTTGATTGTAGTTACTACCACTTCATGGTCTTCAGTTTAAGCCACAACCGTTATTTCAAAGCTTATCAACACATCATGGAATTAATGTGTTAGAAAGCATAAACTTAAGAGTAACGCTCTGTGGGTAGTAAGTGAATTAAAGATCTCTTACAAACTGCCCTGGAAAGTATGCACATCTCCGTATTATGAGGTTTAATTTCAACATAATTAATGTTTTAAATGACTTATTTAATATGGTTAATGTTGCTTTAATATTACACCACCAAATTCAACAATTAAACTGTTTCAGTTTTTAAGGCCCTCTAGCTCTTACACAGGGCCCTATCTGGCCACCTGCTAGGACCTCACACTTGGCAGATTATCAGTGAGCATCCTCCTAGATCACAGATAGCGAACCCTCTCATGACACTGAAATACAGATAAATGAGGTTTGGTGGAAGATCAAGCTGAGAGCTAATCACTTTGGGGCTACTTACTAGTCACACAACAACGTTCTCAAATTCAAAAGGTGATCAAAAGGAGATTGAAAACTCATCTCTTCTTTAAGGTCTACTTTATATTCCTGACTATGCCTAGTGACCTTAAGTTTCAGCCCTGGAATGAGACTGGCAGTGTGTTACTTAATGCCAGATTAAGCTCTAACATCTAGTGGTTTTCCTTTTCAAGGCTTTGTCAATGTTCATCTACCTTCATGAGGTTACATTCCACTTTCAAACTGCATCCTGTTGCTGAACTATTGACTGCCCCTTAAAAAACCCTGGTTTATCCATTACTATACCATTACTTTGAATTTCACACCTCAGGCACGTTAATGCTTCTTTCAATTGGTATGCAAAACCAAAAATATATCAGAAAATAAAAGTAGAGTTGAAAAATGGTTACATAAGGGAATGCCAAGTACAGGCAATGTAAGTCAAAGATACAACAAACTATCAATGGTGCATGGCATTAGTAAAGTACATGTTTTAGTTTTATGCTGACTCATTAGCTCATACCCTGGAAGCACAAAACTCTGGGTTTTTTAATGTAAGCACCATCATAGATTGCTATATGTCCAGATGTCTTATTGCTAAGAATTATTTAATTCTGCCGTCTGTGCCATCATAGGTCAGGTCAGGCAAGCAAAGGGCAATAGGCATATTTCCTACACTTCAACAAGAACTACCATGCAAACTCTGTACATCTCAAAGGCCTTTCTTTAATGCCCACCATCTAGAATCCTGCAAACTATTTCTTTGATTTCCATCAGAATCTGCTGCACCAAAAAGAAATTACACATGCCACCACACCCTGCTGCGTATCTTGAATTCCAATTGCACTCTGCCTTCAGCACTGCTCCAGGCTTCGAGAGGGAGTAGAGATGAAAAGCATATTCAACAAGACTGTGTTCAAAAGATGCCTGCTTCCAAGAGCGATCTCTAAGACCACAGTCATTCGTGTTCATTAACCCAATTCATAAAGCTAAATATATATATATATATAAAAGTGTATATATATATATATATATATATATATATATTCTTCATGAGAAAGCGCGCATAGGTCAGTCCCCAAACGCGGCAGGCTGCAACAGGGTCGCGAACCCTACAAAATCCAAACCTAAGCAAAATAATGGCTGCCATTTTTAAATGTACTACTGATATCATTGACCTTAACATTGTTAAACACAAAAATCAACTTTGTTCAGTTATTTTTCTTTGTAACTGTAATCCATTTATACACACTTTATATCTAATGTAGCTTCCCATATACATCTAACATTATTTAGCAGGAAATTGAGTCTGTTTTTTATGTTGTTGAACTTGGTAGTATGTAAGGTAGAGAGGGAAATGGGGGCGGTAAATAACTCTGTGAACAAGGGAGCTCTGCCTCCTGAAACGCGTTAGAAGTTTTTCTTGCCTTTTTGTTTTTTCTGCCACGTTATAATTAAATTTACCTTTAGTGACACGAGTGGCTGCAACTTTCTCTTCTGTTTAGAATTGATTAGGTTTGGATATAAATATATATATATATATATATATACATATATATATATATATATGTTGATCAGCGCTCTCTCCTTACTCCAAAGGGAGACCCAGGACACCTCCGTATATATTTAAGAGTTTATTCACAGCAAATCAAACAATATATATATATGTAGATTTACTTGCAAGTAGACTTACTACTCCACTCACTATTTCATTTACAGTATTTTGTTATTCACCATTTCCAAGTGTAAAGTCATTCCTAGGTGTGGACTTACATTTCTCTATTCCGTCAGGTCAGGCGGTGGAGCCTAACACCTTGTAAATTATGACTGTAAAGTTACTACTAGTAACTTCACGATGCATTTTATATTAGGGAGCATCTCTGCCACCATGTCAGGGATCATTGAATGTGGAGCAGAAACCTCTTTTTTTAAGTCCTCCTATCACCAAGCATGTTACCAGGCAGTTTACCATAATGTAACATCTCCACAGATGCTCTACACTGAATTGCTCTATCTCCATAGTTCACTGATCCAGTATGAAGATCCATATCTTCATATTGTATAAGAACAAGATGGTGTAATCATCGGACTAAATAAAAGGACCCAATTTTATTCCACCATCCCTCAAATGGCAACCAGAATTTTCCTCTCTCTCATGCATGTGGTGCACCATATACAAAATACAGACATTTCTAATTCACTTTACCCAATTCATTATTACTGGGATATCAACTTGAATCTATCATTTACACATTTCTGTCGTTGACATTAACTTAAAAATGAACAACTTTCTATAATCTTGACTATTTGGACTATGCAAATTCTCAACCAATTCAAAGGCCATACTCCAAGAAAGATCAAAATGAGGCTTACCTGAATTTTGTATTCTAAAACGTATGTTAATATCTTACCCACATTGTGCCAGAAGGTAATTACCGAGATACAATAAGAAAAAACATGTTAGGCGTCTGGTAAGCTACATCTTCTACATTTACTCTCTTCATTACTTTTAAAATTCACCCTCTTTAGGAGGGTCCAATAGCATCTGTAAATAATAAAAATGTGTTTTTTTCTTCTTAATTTCTTCTTAGAGCAGCGGATCTAACAGTCTTGTATAATAATTTCACAGATAGATGCCATAATGTCTCTGTTGCTATTTGTGCCAAGTATCCCATACAAGGTTCCTGAGGCTGTTTCAATCCTTCTTCTGCGGCTGCTACTAAGAGCCAATGCTGGGTAATTAATGCTTTCTCTCATAGGATAGATATTTTGCAAATTTTGCTTCATCTGGCGAGTTTCATTACCACTCTAATCCTGTTTTCTAACCATTAAGTTAATTGAATATACTTGGATCTGGAGCACTTCCCTTCTGAGCTTTTTCTCTATTGTATCCAAATAAGCAGTTTCCTCTAATTCAAAAGGTCCTTCCATTCTGAAACCACAGGGCATATTTAAGAAAAATGGCACTGCACATAGTGCAGCACCACTTTTCTTGCCACCTTAGCGCCTACATCCAGGCCTTGTTGCCAACCCCCTCTTGGCACGCTAAGGGGATGGGGTTTTGAGGTTTAATTTCTTCAAATGAGCATTGGTGTTAGAATGCATCCTGACCTGCTTATTTATCCATGAAGAGGCCACAGTTTTGCACAAAAGGCCTAATTAGTAAGTGCTACCTCGTTTGGCAAATGTATAGTGCATATTTCACCCCCCTCCCTACTTAATGGCGGCTCCTGCGCGGTAAGAAGAGCAACCTCACTGACCTGGTCAGTGAAATGCTCTGCAACCGTGTAGTTCCATCAGTGAGTAAAGCCCATCTGTCTTTGAACTCTGACCCTGGTCAGTAGTTCGAGGCACTCCTCCACCCACAGGCTCTGCCTGCGCCTCATCCCTGGTGTCTAGTGGGAGAGCTCTGCTCTTCTTCTAGGCTGCCCTCTGCCTCTTCTCTTTTTCCATTTTCTCCCCTCATTTTTTCTTTTATTGTGCCATTTTAGTGCCTTTTACTTTTTGCACTTCCTCTATTTTTTCCTCGTTTTCCCTATCACTCCTCTCATTTTTGCTTCTCTCTCTCTCTCCTTTCTCTCATTCTCCCCGCTGCTGCTGCCCCAGCGGCCTGCCCCCCTTTTTTGCACTGTTCTCCCACCTCCCAGCTGTCCTCTCCTTCCCCCTCCCTACTTAATGGCAGATGCTGCGCAGTAGGAAGAGCAACCTCACTGACCTGGTTAGTGAACTGCTCTGTCACCACGTAGCTCCACCAGTAAGTGAAGCCCGTCTGTCTCTGAACTGTAACCCCGGTCAGTAGTTCTAGGCCCTCCTCCACCCACAGGCTCTGCCTGCACCTCATCCCTGGTGTCTAGTGGGAGAGCTCCGCTCTTCTGCTAGGCTGCCCTATTCTCTTTTTCCATACTTTTCCCTCGTTTTTTCTTTTATTGTGCCGTTTTTAGTGCCTTTCGCTTTCTGGGTTTCCTCTATCTTTTTCCTCATTTTCCCTATCACTCCTCTCATTCTCACTTCTCTATTTCTCTCTCCTCTCTCTCATTCTCCCCACCGCTGCCCCCGCGGCCCTGCTCCCGTTTTTCGTGCTGTTCTTCCTCTCCTGCTCCCACCTCCCAGCTGTCCTTCCCCCCACCTTAATGGCGGCTGCTCTGCGGCCACCCAGCTGGCACGCCTAAGGCAACCCGGTCTGCGCCCGTCCGAGACCCGACCTTGACCAGCGCCAGGACCCCTGGACCTCTTGCCCACCACTGCTACACACCAGCAGCACTCATCGCACTCAACTCAGGAAGCAACAACAACTGTAAGCAGGCTTCACCAATTGACACTGAGGGACCCTTCACCTGTCGCCACTGCAAATTCACCAGCCTCGACCACTCAAGCCCACACCCGAGGACCCATAAAGCAGAACACAACCTCGGATGACTCCTGGTCAACACATGCTCCATCCACAGGCACGCCATTGCACTCTGTAACCTCATCGACACAACATCCCTAAACGTCACCTTCCTCACAGAAACCTGGATTAACCCATCTTCGGCTCCAGACATCGCCATCCCTGACACCTACAAGAACATCTGCAAAGACCACACAAACCGCCCCGGGGGAGGCATCTCCATCGTCCACAGAGAGTCCCTGCGCCTCTCCACTAGCACCGAAGACACCACATCCAACATGGAAATCCTCCACTTGCAGATTGGAACCAACACTAACACCACTCTGCGGGGCACCCTTATCTAAAGGCCACCTGGCCCCCACCCCTCATTCTGCGAGACCATGGCCGAACTCGCCACCATCGATGCACTTGCTTCCAAGGACTACATCCTCCTCGGGGACCTCAAATTCCACCCAGAAAACCCCAATGACAACAACTCCACGACACTGCTCGAAAACCTCCCCAACCTTGGACTCAAGCAACTCATCACCTCACCCACCCACTCCGTCGGACACACACTCAACCCCATCTTCACCGCCAGCAACCAAATCTCCATCAGCCACATCACGGAACTCCAATGAACCGACCACCACTGTATCGCCTTTACCTTCAGCAAATCCCCGACCGACACCTTGCTCCCTTACCCCCGCAGGAGCTGGAACAAGATCACCAAGGACCAGCTATTTACCAGCCTCAATAACTCACCCCCAGACTACCTAGACACAAACACAGCTGCCCGAGACCTCAACAACAGGATCTTATACTGTGCCAACACCTTAGCGCACCATCAACAAACCCTCCAACGGCCCCCCCCTGAATGAAAAACAATTGTTTAACCCCCGCTCTCAAGGAGTCCAAACAAAGCTGCAGACACCTCAAAAGAAAATAGTGCACCAACAAGACCCCCACCAACCACAAAGCCTTAAAAAAAGTCATAAACACACACCACCAACTCATAAGGATCACCAATAGAAACACCTTCCAGGAGCGCATCAACAACAACACACATAACAGCAAAGAGCTCTTCGCGATCATCAAAAAACTGACCAACACCAGAGCGAACTCCACAGACATCCCCACTCACAAGATCTCTGCAACAACCTCTCCACCTACGTCCACCACAGGATAGCATGTTCCCGACTCAGGACCATCCCACGCCCACCACCGTCATATCCACCACTGAAGCTCCTCCAAACCCCCACCACCTACTCTGCTAGGCCAACATCTCTGATGAAGAAACCCTCAACATCATGAACTCCATCCACTCCAGCTCTCCTTCCGACCCCTGCCCCACCACATCTTCAACAAAGCAAGCAGCACCATTGCACCCAAACTCCGGCACATCATCAACTGCTCCTTCGAAACCGCCACCTTCCCGGAAATATGGTAACATGCCAAAATCAAGCCCTTACTGAAGAAACGCATTGCAGACCCAAACGACCGCAAGAACTTCCGGCCCATCTCTCTGCTCCTCTTTGCAGCTAAAGTCATCAAAAAAGCTGTCAACAGACAACTCACCAAACACATTGAACTCAACAACATCCTGGACCCTTTACAGTTAGGCTTCCTGAGCAACCACAACACCGAGACCGCCCTCCTCTCTGCCACAGATGACATTCACATCCTCCTAGACAGGGCTGAGACCGCAGCTCTCCTCCTCCTCGACCTGTCCTCCACCTTTGACACCATCTCCCACCCCACTCTACTGACTCGTCTCCATGACGCCCGCATCTGAGACAAGGTACTAGAATGCATCACCTTCTTCCTCTCTGACAGGACCCAAAAAGTCTGAGTCCCCCTTCTACTCAGAGGCCACCAAGATCCTCTGCGGTGTCCTGCAAGGCACCTCTCTGAGGCCCCCTCTCTTTAACCTCTACATGGCCCCCGTAGCTACCATCGCCAGACACCAAGCACTCAACATTGACTCATACGTCGACGACACACAGCTAATCATCTCCATCACCAACGACCCGCACACAGCCAAAGCCAACTTCCACAACGTAATGAAGGCAGTCACCGCCTAGATGAAGGAGAGCTGCCTCAAGCTAAATACTGAAAAAACAGAAGTCCTCATCATCGGCAACAACCCCTCAGCCTGGGACATCTCTTGGTGGCCTACTGCACTCGCATACACTCCAGCCCGCACCAACCACGCCCGCAACCTTGGCTTCATCCTGGACTCAGCATTCTCAATGAACCGTCAAGTTAGCACAGTCTCCTCCACCTGCTTCAACATAATGCGCATGCTCCGGAACATCTTCAAATGGTCCCAACCGAATCCAAAAGGACAATCACCCAGGCCCTCGTCAGCAGCCTCCAGGACTACGGCAATCCAAGAACCACCATCAAGGTGCGTGAAAGACTGCAACGCATCCAGAACACCTCAACCCATCTCATCAAGACACAGCCACACCTCTGCCCTACTGAGGGACCTGCAGTGGTTCCCAATAGACAAGAAAATTACATTCAAAATTCTCACTCAGGCCTACAAAGCCCTTTACAACGTCGGACCAGAATACCTCAACCACAGACTCCACTTCTACATGCCCACCAGACAGCTCTGCTCCACCGACCTCACCCTCGCCGCCATCCCATGCGTCCAGAAGGCAACACCCAGAGGAAGATCCTTCTATCACCACGCCGCCAAGACCTGGAACTCCCTTCCCATCCACCTCAGAAAATCTCCCACTCTATCGCAATTCAGAAAAGACCTCAAAACCTGGCTGTTCGTCTGATCCCCTCTGTTCATTGATGACTACTCACTAACTGCCCCCCCAGCGCCTTGAGACCCAAGCAGATGACTATCCGCGCTTTACAAGTATAGTGATGGATTGATATTATACATTACAGCTGTGTAAAGGACCTCAGGAAAATGTGCCTAATTAACTTTTATGTCTGTAATTTCGGCAATTTGATATTTCCTTGATCGTCTTCATAGAGAATTATGGAATAACAGAAATCCTCATGAAGAGGCTAGACAACAAGATTGCAAAGAGTTGAATTTCCACCAAACAAGGGTACTTCCTCTTAATTATAATTAATGACTTGTTCTTCATTTGGTGCAGATGTGCTTATATTCCTCAGCATCAAGAACACATCTCCACAATTGGCGGGAAATGCACTCTGGGGGCTTTTGAGTAAGCTGCCCATCACGTGAAAAAGGCGGAAAGGTGTTGGATACTGTGAGAAAGTAGCCTCTTTCTAGCCTGGTTACCCCCACTTTTGGCCTGTTTGTGACTGTGTGTCAGTGTGTTTTCACTGTGCCACTGGGATCCTGCAATCCAGGACCCCAGTGCTCATAGATAAAAACCTATATGTCAGTGTGTTTTGCCTGTCTCACTGGAATCCTGCTAGCCAGGACCCCAGTGCTCATAGTTTGTGGCCTAATGTGTAGGCCTGTGTAGTGGCTAACTGTGTCACTGAAGCTCTGCTAATCAGAACCTCAGTGCTTATGCTCTCTCTGCTTTTAAATGTGTCACTGTAGGCCAGTGACTCCATTTACCAATTTCAATTGGCACCGTGGACACCCCCTTATAAGTCCCTAGTATATGGTACCTAGGTACCTAGGGCATTGGGGTTCCACGAGATCCGTATGGGCTGCAGCATTTCTTTTGCCACCCATAGGGAGCTCAGACAAACCCTTACACAGGACTGCCATTGCAGCCTGCGTGAAATAGTGCACACACTATTTCACAGCCATTTTCACTGCACTTAAGTAACTTATAAGTCACCTATACGTCTAACCTTGACTTGCTGAAGGTTAGGTGCAAAGTTACTAAGTGTGAGGGCACCCTTGCACTAGCAAAGGTGCCCCCCCATAGTTCAGGGACATTTCCCCAGGCTTTGTGAGTGCTGGGACACCATTACACGCATGATCTACACATAGGTCAATACCTATATGTAGCTTCACAATGGTAACTCCGAATATGGCCATGTAACATGTCATAGATCATGGAATTGTCCCCCCATTCCAAATCTGGTATTGGGGATCCAATTCCATGCATCCTGGGAGCTCCACCATGAAGCGCCAGTACTGCTAAACCAGCTCTCTGAGGCTTGCACTGCAGCTACAGCTGCTGCCACCTCACAGACAGGGTTCTACCCTCCTGGGGTCTGGGCAGCCCAGTCCCAGGAAGGCAGAACAAAGCATTTCCTCTGAGAGCAGGGTGTTGCACCCTCACCCTTTGGAAGTAGGTGTTACAGGCTGGGGAGGGGTAGGCTCCCCCAGCCTCTGGAAATACTTTGAAGGGCATAGATGGTGCCCTCCCTGCATAAAACCAGTCTACACCGGTTCAGGGACCCCTTCTCCCCTGCTCTGGTGGTAAACTGGACAAAGGAAAGGTGAGTGACCACTCCCCTGTCCATCACCACCCCAGGGGTGGTGCTCAGAGCTCCTACAGTGTGTCCCAGACTTCAGCCATCTTGCTTTGAAAATTGTGGGGGCACTCTGGAGGGCTCTGAGTGGCCAGTGCCAGCAGGTGACGTCAGAGACCCCTCCTGATAGGTCCTTAGCTGATAAGGTAGCCAATCCACCTCTCAGGGTTTTTTAGGGTCTATCCTGTGGGTTCTTTTCAGATTCTGCTTGCAAGTTTCCTTCAGGAATCATCTGCAACAACTTCAGACTCTTCTGACCTCGGATCAACCGCAGCCTGCTCCAAGAAACGTTGTAACTGCAACAAAGTGTCTAAAAGAGACACTTTTCTTCAGCAACCTCAGCTTCAAGTCAGCAACTGCAATGGTTTCCATGGTGTGCATGCTCTGGGGACTCCCTGTCTTCATCCTGCACAGGAAGGACCAAAAAAATCTCCCGTGGAGTGACGTAATCACTCCCCTGCTCCAATCAGGCATCTTCTAAAGTGATGACCGGTACCCTGGGACTCCTCTCACAGCGACGAGCATGCTCCTAAGGACACAGAGGGTAGACATCATCGACGTAGACTACCCTGAGGTCCTGCTAATGCAATTTGAAGGAGGTAAGACCTTGCTTTCCCTGAGAACGACAGTACCCCTGTGTATTGTGTCTTCTTCACATCCGGAGGTCTCTGCACACTCTTTGCAAAATTCCTTCATGCACAGCCTGGCTCAGGTCCCCAGCACTCTACCCTCTGATGCTCAACTCGCTGAGTTGTTATCCGTCAGCGTGAGGTCTTCTTTTGTTGTGCTGCATCAACTGTGTTTTGCACCTCCTTTGAACCCAGATCCTGCAGCTTCTGGGGGTGCTGGCTGGCATCCTGAGGGCTCTCTGAAGTGCTGAAAGCCCCCTCTTCCTCCTCACTCAGAGTTGAGGCCCCTAGGTCCCTCCTGGGTCCATCCAGCACAATTTTGACAAAAAACACACTTTTGTCATGGCCAAGGCTTGTTGGTGCCTTCCAACACAAAATCTCATCTGCAACGATCTTCACATAGTGGGACATCTTTTGCATCATGCACAAACCCACTGGCATGTTTCTAGGTGTATTTCTGCAGTCTTCGACTAACCAGGGACTCTTCTTTTTCACCCTCTTCTGTGTTGGCAGGAGCTCCTGTCCTTCCTGGAACTTATTTTTGCCTTCTGGACTTGGTCCCCTTCCTTTGCAGGTCTTCAGGTCCAATAATCCAGCAGTTGTTATTTGCAGACTTGGTTGGCTGCTGCAAAATCCCCAAAACAAGGTGTAGTGTGTACTAAGGAAACTTGCAGTACTTTACTCCTGCTTTTCTGGGCTCTGGGGTGGGGTAATTTACTTACTTTTACTGTATTCTTACTCTCCCCGCGATTCTGCCCACATTACACTTGTCTAGGGGGGAATTTGTGATTCACATTCAACTTTTTCAGAATATGGTTTGTGTTGCCCCTGGACCTATTTTCTCCCATTGCATTCAATAGGATTTCCTACTGTTTGCATTGTTGTATGACTATTTACTTGTCTAATTTTGGTGTCTAGTGTATATATTGTGTATAATACTTACCGCCACAAGGAGTATTGTCTCTAAGATATTTTTGGTACTGTGTCACCCAAATAAATACCTTTATTTTTGGTAACGCTGAGTATTGTCTTTACTTGTGCATAAGTACTGTGTAACTATAAGTGGTATTGCATGAGCTTTGCATTTCTCCTATAGGGTTCAGCCTAAGCTGCTCTGCTATAGCTACCTCTATCAGCCTCTAAGCTGCTAGAACACCACTACTTCACTAATACGGGATAAATGGACCTGGTATAAGGTGTAAGTACCTAAGGTACCCACTACAAACCAGGCCAGCCTCCTACAGATACTACTAAGGTATATGTGGCAGGCAAAATGGGTGGGGTTTCTAGGTCATTTTTCATACCCATAGTAGATTAAATGTGATCTCTGGTCTGAACAGTGGATAACAGTTATCACATAAGATAATATGCTTGAAAGTGCAGACACCTTCATCACTGATTTTAGATGGTGACTGCAGGGGTAGCCTCAAGGCCTCTATGATTCCTGCTGTCTTCCCACATCGAGAGGGAGCGGGCATTGCTCCCAAATACAGGTAGCAGGTGAAAATCCTGCTGCCTGCAGGCAGGAGCAATCCTTTCATCTGTTTTCCTACCTGCTTGACAAAGGGCAGAAAAAAAGGTGAAAGGTCTGCTCTCAGTGAAGAAACAAGAGACTATGCTAATGCCACACTAACACTGTCACTCCATGCCCATCTGCAGGCTCCAGACCTCCTGTGTAAACTGTCCCCTATATTCCCCCTCTCCCACAGAACATAGAGGTATGTAGGCAGGCAGGAGTCCTCTGTAGTGGAGATCTCTGAAATGAATGTAATAGACAAGTAAAATACACCTAACCACAGTCACAAGCAAGTAGCACACCTACTTCTTAAAAATCTGTGAATACAGGCAACACACTTGGCTTGTCGTTTTCCTCTGGTAAATTGTCACCTTGCAGTTTCCAGGAACATTTCACCCTCTCTAGAATGTACCTGCCAAATCTCGAGGTAAAGAGGAACTCCAAAGATGAGGATATAGCCCTTATTGGTAAATTTGTAGTAAAGCACTACATACAACTACTTTGTCTACCTCCATTCAGACTCAGGGGAGCATAGAAAGCTGCCTTGTGATTGGAGGTTAGCAGCTCACTAAATACATTGAGAGAGGTAGCCCACTCTGTGGATGACATGAAGAAGAAATAGCAAGATGAGAGGAAGTTGGGAAAAGATAGGTTCTCAAGGTTTCATTTTTCCCTAAGGCTTTTTGTAGAGTCACGCTTGCATCTTGTTTCCACCTCACCACCCTTTAGGAAGCTGTCCTCTTTGCAGTGCATTCAAGTATGAGAGAGAGTCCTCTCTCTAGATGGAGCACTGTAAGGAACAGTAATATCTCCTTGGGATATAAACATACCACAAACTTCTATACCACAGATAGATTCATCCACCATCAGACAAGTATCACATCAAAGGATTTTCTCAAACAACTACAGTACGACAACAACATAAAAAAAGAAGCACCATGCTTAAATGGCATGTTCACAGACACAGCTATCAAATGCAAATTACAACAATGTTTGTTGTACTAAAAAGGTTGGTGATAATATGACCAACACCCATTTAAAAGCACTAGTTGTCACAAATGCATAAATGTCATTAAAAAAACAAATATGGTGCACAATAAAATTAACAAAACACACAGAAAATACAAAAGATAAATAATAGGGAGAACAGACAAGACAACAACTAATTGTATAATTCAGTAGTGCTTATCTGTTTACTCGTTATACATGATATATGCTGTAGTATAAAAATAACCATCTGTTAATGTCAGTATATGATACAGATTCAGTCCATCAAGAACATCAACATGTTTTAATGTGGATTCCACAGATTGTTACCACCTTCCTCAGGACTAAAACACAAATACATATATTATAACACTCAAGGCACAAATAATAAAATATGTTCTTATAAAATTCACCCATGTTTGGTTACATTCAATTAAATGAAAAGAATCACTGTTGATCAAATGTACATCTTGAAACATTATTTAAGTTGACACAGCATTAATAACCTGATGCTTCTCACTCAATTGGTGTCACAATTCATAACAATCTAATGGCACACTCACCCATATATGCAAATAAGTGTTCCTTCATGGGACCTTTAAGGGACCTCTCCTTCTGTATTAGGCCCATATTTATACTTTTTGACGCAGAACTGCGGCAACGCAGTTGTGCGTAAATTTTTTTACCGCCGGCTAACGCCATGCGGGCGCCTTATTTATTGAATGACGTTAGCCGGCGCTACGGACTGGTGTGCGTCAAAAAAAATGACTCACACCAGGCAGCGCCGGCGTAGGGGAAAATGGAGGTTGGGCGTCAAAAAATGGGGCAAGTCAGGTCTGAGGCAAAATTCAGCCCTCAACCCGATTTGCGCCATTTATTTTGACGCCCAACCCCCATTGAAATGACTCCTGTCTTAGCAAAGACAGGAGTCTTGCCCCCTTGCCCAATGGCCATGCCCAGGGGACATCTGTCCCCTGGGCATGGTCATTGGGCATAGTGGCATGTAGGGGGGCCCAAATCAGGCCCGCCCATGCCACAAAAGAAATACGAAAAAAATACTTACCCCAACTTACCTCTACTTCCCTGGGATGGGTCCCTCCATCCTTGGGTGTCCTCCTGGGGTGGGCAAGGGTGGCAGGGTGTGTCCCTGGGGCAGGGGAGGGCACCTCTGGGCTCCTTCTGAGCCCACAGGTCCCTTAACGCCTGCCCTGACCCAGGCATTAAAAAACGGCGCCCATCAGGCTGGGCGCCGTTTTTTAAGGCCTGCCCCCTCCTGTGCGTCAAAATTACGTCACAGTATAAATATTGGCCACAGGCCTTAAAGTCATTTTTTGGAAGGGAACGCCTACCTTGCATATCATTAACGCAAGGCTGGTTCCCCCTTCCAAAAAATGACGCACATGGTGGAACTTTGACGCCCGCGGAGTCGGACGTCAAAGTATAAATATGGGGCAGGGTTTGCGCCGATTGTGCATCAAAAATTTTGACGCACATTCGCTGCAAACAGAGTATAAATATGCCCCTTAGTATCCAAAAAGGACTGCTATCTAAAGTTCAAGACTGCTAAGCACCCAAACATCATCTAAGAGGGTGTTCTACACAGAGGACATCTAAAAGAGAAAAATAATATTACCATGTTTGCCATTTGCCTCGCACAGTTGTCAGACACTGTTTTAAAATGGACGTAACCCCCTTTTTGAGCATTCACTGTGCAACCAATATCCAAAGATCACTTGGGAAATGTATCCTCTAATCTGTTCTTTTTAAAATTGGAACCATCCTTGCAATCTCACCGCCACTAGGTGATATATACACACACACACACACGCACACACACACTCATATATTTCACTAGGTAGTGATAGCTAGGACTATGTTTCCATAGAAAAAGTGTTTTTTGACTTGACCATATCTTTGGCACAAGTTGACGAATCTTCACAAAATTTTCCAGAAAAAGTGTTGCAATGATTCTTGTTGCACACAGAAAGTTTCAGAGTGATCTGTCAAGTGAGGGGGGGCAAGAAAAAGTGGGCTTTAAAAACATTGTGTTGCCCATGTTAATTCCCATAGCATTATTCAGACACATTTACAGCCCAAATCCCGGGAGTGACACCAAGGGGCATATTTATACTCTGTTTGCGCCGAATGTGCGTCAAAATTTTTGACACACAATCGGCGCAAACCCTGCCCCATATTTATACTTTGACTTCCGACCCCGCGGGCGTCAAAGTTCCACCATGTGCGTCATTTTTTGGAAGGGAGAACCAGCCTTGCGTTAATGATATGCAAGGTAGGCGTTCCCTTCCAAAAAATGACTTTAAGGCCTGTGCCCCATATTTATACTGTGACGTCATTTTGACACACAGTAGGGGGCAGGCCTTAAAAAACGGCGCCCAGCCTGATTGGCACCGTTTTTTAACGCCTGGGTCAGGGCAGGCGTTAAGGGACCTGTGGGCTCAGAAGGAGCCCAGAGGTGCCCTCCCCTGCCCCCAGGGACACCCCCTGCCACCCTTGCCCACCCCAGGAGGACACCCAAGGATGGAGGGACCCATCCCAGGGAAGTAGAGGTAAGTTGGGGTAAGTATTTTTTTTTTTTTTGTGGCATGGGGGGCCTGATTTGGGCCCCCCTGCATGCCACTATGCCCAATGACCATGCCCAGGAGACAGAAGTCCCCTGGGCATGGCCATTGGGCAAGGGGGCATGACTCCTGTCTTTGCTAAGACAGGAGTCATTTCAATGGGGGTTGGGCGTCAAAATAAATTGCGCAAATCGGGTTGAGGGCTGAAATTTGCCTCAGACCTGACTTGCCCCATTTTTTGACGCCCAACCTCCATTATCCCCTACGCCGGCGCTGCCTGGTGTGAGTCATTTTCTTTTACGCACACAAGTCCGCAGCGCCAGCTAAAGTCATTCAATAAATAAGGCGCCCGCATGGTGCTTTGGAATGGCGTTAGCCGGCGGTAAAATTTTTGACGCACAACTGCGATGGCGCAGTTGTGCGTCAAAAAGTATAAATATGGGCCCAAATTTGGCAGAAAGCTAGCTGTCAGTATGCTGATTATGTTTTCTCTTATTTGGAGTAAATCTGTTCAGTCACTTTTGAGAAATTTAGGACAATTCAGATTTGTACATCTCTGGTCGCAAAGTATTTGCAAACAAAGACGAGCTTGTGCACGGAAATGCACAGCAATGAGGAAGTGTTGGTTGCCATCTTAGGACTCGGCTTCAGCTGAGTCCCAGTAAAAAAAAAGTAAAAAATAAAAAAAAAGGAACCAAGGTAGAGACACTCTGACCACTTAGTTCTGGTGGGGTGACCCCAGAGGGACACCTTCCAGAGCAAAAATCATTTTTGTAACTTATTCATTTCCCGCAAATTTGCGAGATTCATGAATTTGTTGCAAAAAAAATCAAAAAAGAAAAGTCCAGGCTTGTTTTTTCGTAGGTCCCCTGGTGGGCCAGGTCCTGGGTGCATTAAAAATGCCTCCTGGCCCACCCAGAGTGCATGGACCACCACCTTCCTGGAGATTTCATTATTTATATCCAGAGGGGCCCAAGGCCCCCCTGCTGCCAAGGGGACTGTCACCTCCCCAGGGCTTTCATTTTTCTATATGGGGGGCCTGTGGCCCCCGTGCCCTGAGGACAACCACCCCTTAGGCTTCTATTATATCATATGCAGGGGGCCCACAGCCCCTCGTGCTCCAGGGACTACCACCCCCAGGCTTCTATTAAACTATATGTGGGGGGCCCACAGTCCCCCCATGACCCGGGGGACCACCACCCCATGGCTTCAGTTAACCTATATGCAGGGGGCTCATGGCTCCCACACACCCCAGTGACCACCACCTCTAGGGCTACATTCAAATATATGCAGGGGTGCCCATGGGCCCCGTGCCCCGGGGGCTACCACCTCCAAGAGCAAAGAGAAAAAAGATTGAAGGGGTCCATTTCAAACCCCCATTATCCCCAGGAACCACCATACCCTGGGGCTATTCTCATTGGAGGAGGCCCATGCGGTCCCCTTCGAGGAGCCTCTGGTGGCCCTGGGGACTACCACCACCCAGGGCCAGCTCCTGCTGTGGCTTGGCTGTAACATTGCAGCTAAGCCACAGCAAACACTTTGAGGTTTGACAGCGGGACCAGTAAAGCAGGTCCTGCTGTCAAAATGTGAAGTTTTATCGCTATCCCCTGCACACATGCAGGGGACAGAGGTGAAATGTTTCAGCAAGCAGGGAGCTGCTGTTAAAGAAAAATTAATGGGGAAATGTGTTTTGGGACCCCCCCATTTTTCTCGGCCACAGCTTGACGGATCACCCCCACATTTTCCAGACAGCAGCTGAAGTGAGCACCATGTTTTTTTTTTTTTTTGCTTTTTTGAAAATGTTATGAATATTCATCCAACTCCACCAAAGGTATTAGCAAAACAGAAAAACACTTTCTATAAAAACTAGGTCCTCCATAACTTCCTAGTCAGCTACATAAATAGCAAATTAGAAGCAGGATTATATGAGCGTGCTACCTTCATTTATTTCAGAAACAGCACCATCAGGGAAACAGAATGAATTTCGGCACAAAACTGCCTTTGTCAACCTGTATGCCATCATTTTGATTGACATTAAATACCACCCAATTTTGTATACATTGTGCATGCGATGCATACTTCCTCTTAATGAACATTGAAAACATATTCAGTTATACAGCAGCTTATATTTTAAAACCAACAGAGCTGTTATTTCACATTTAATTATACGACCCATTTTTAACCATCAAATGCGTTCTTCCATAAAATTAGTTAAAAGTTTCTTTATACCTACGTTTGTGTGTTTGTACCTCTTATAATAACTGTGATAGGTTAGACAATTATCCTAATACCACAACACTCATGTATTTTTAGGTCCTCGTGAACTACTTTGTTTGCTCCAGTGGGCTACAATCCTCAATACAAATCAAGCCTACCGATAAATGTATCACTAGGTACCTAAACAATTTTTCTGATCGAATCGAAGTCCATAATGTCCATGGATGAACTCATATATATTGGAGCCCTAGTGGGCCAACAAACTAGTATTGAAAGCGGTCATTAAACCCGCAGTTTTGAGAAAATCTCACTAATAGTAATAGTTCCTTCACTCCTCTGCTTGTTCATGCCCTTTGGAAAACAGCTCTACAAAGACAATTAAGAACACAGAATTAAAATCAACAAAAAGCTCTCCCTTCCTACAGATTCTAATACACTTCAGAAAGTGCAGAGTTTTATCTCAAATTAAACTCCTTGATACATTACAAATGAACATGCATTTCTTCAATACAATTTAACCCTCTAGGTTCTTCACAATTGGAGGCCAATACATACCACAATTCTAATACTCTCAATTTCTTCTCCCTGTTGCCTCTTTTGGCATCCTTACCTATTCCATCTACGATGATATATCTCAGATCACTGAATATGCCTCCATATACCTTATGGTAATTTCTGGCAATAATGTATGTACTATCATGGTTCTTAATAGCTCTGAAAAGTTGCAACACTCTTTGGTATACCTGCAAGGTTCTACTATCTACATAAATCTTGGGGAAGCTGCATTTTAATATATACACCACATGGTCACTCTTGCAAGTAAATCATTTCCTCACTGATCTCCAATCTATTATAACCTCAGCGTAACTCTCTCCATTTGTGCATGCTTTACATTTAGTGCATTTTACAAATCCCCTCTGGGTTTCAACCATGCAGTTCCTTCTGTTCTGATGTCACTCCTCACCAACAGGTTCCTTGAGGAATTAGCTTTTCTAAATGTTACTGGTAGACACATTTATATCTCATCTCCTATAATTGGGTAATTCCTCAACAAATGCTAACATCTGTTTAGAGCACCCCTCACCTCATTATGAGCGTTGTGATATTGTATAATAGACCTGTAGTACATCTTCTATCGTGGCTTTTAATTATGATTCCTAAAAAGGATATAATTTCTTCCCTTTGCCTCCAACCTTTTACTAGCTCTCTCTAAGGTATACCTGTCATAACCCCCTTTGACTCAATCTCTGTAGCATAACTTTCTTCTGTTATTCTCTTAGCCAAATTCTTGCTGTGTGCTACAAATGGTTTTTCCTCTAAGACGTTCCCCATAAGTGATGTTCCCTTTCAAGGTTTCAGATAGAAACTGCTTGCTTATAGAATACTACTCCCTTCACTCGGTTACCTGTACAGTGTGGTTTATTTCTGGTTTACTACCTTCAACTTCACATCCAGAAATTCTACCTCTCTATCTCTATGTTACTGGTAAAGCTCAAATTCAAATCATTAAGATTAATTTCAGAAACAAACTTTGAGGCGCTCTTACCTGACACAAATGTAATCTCTGAAATACAACTAAATAACAATATTGGTGTTCCTTTTATCAAGAGTTGGGCTGTTGAGCTCCTGGTCCTCCTTCATGTGAAGAATCCCACTCTTACTGTTGTCCAAGCCCCGTCTTGCTGTATTAAATTGCTGTATTAAACTTAGATATAAATCATTAGATTTTTACGACTTCGATGTTACACCCATTAAGAACTAAACCCCATATGTTTCCTTAAATAATATCCAACCATCCCTATGTCTTTATCCTGTACCTACACTATTATGCAGACATCACATATATATCCATCAGGTAGAGCCTCTAACACACAACCTTTAACTAAATTGATGAGTATACATTTATTTTTATCCTTTCTTCCTTTCATACAGTCAATATTCCAAGTAAATTGGTTACTAAAGCTGGAGAGGGAGTGATTCATGGTGTGACAGGAAAACACAATGGGAACATCTCTAAACGCAACATCACTCACAATTATCTCCATATGGTGTCATGTGTATTCACACTGTATTGTTATGGCATTTCTGTAACTTTGTTTCTTTTAAGCTACAATTTATAATAGTTTGTTTTCATTTAGGAAAACAACTATAATCAAAAAAATATTTATTTGGGTTTTCTTTAAACAAATTGCTCATAGATTTGTATTTTTATTCAGTTTCAAGGCCCTGTGTTGTTGTCCCATCTATCATATCCCACCAATACCCCTAGCACCACCCCGATTCAGGACTGATTACACAAAGCAGATAGATGGTAGAGACTGGTAAGTATGATGTCTACTCCATTTGGTTTCTTTCTAATCTATTTCTTTATCTTGACAAATATGTATAATGTGTGTAGAGTACAATATCCCTATATCAACCTATGTCCATAATTACTGTAAGTCATCATTAGAATTTGACTTTGTATTTTGTATCTACCCTTAGACTAGACATTGTAATAGCAACCACATTATATATGTAGTAGTCATTGTGTTACCTAGTAGGATAGGACTGTGTATGATTCATTTGTTTAACTAAAACATTAACATGTCCTCATCATGTATGATTTGGGTGACATTCTTCTTAATATGTCTCCCCTATCACCTATAGGCAGAAAACAGCTTCTGGTGTCAATATTGCGCACAACACTAGAGATATTATCAGCAGACATCCTGGATGCATCTCTACCATCTGCAGATTGGTAAGTCTCAGGTAAGTTTGAAAACATCTGGGGGCATATTTATACTCTGTTTGCACCGAATTAGTGTCATTTTTTTTTACTCTAATTCGGTGCAAAACTATCTCCATATTTATACTTTGGTGCTAGACCCCTCTAGCACCAAATTTATGGAGTTAAAGTCATTTTTTGAAAGTGGAGACCTACTTTGCCTTAATGAGATGCAAGGTAGGCGTTCCCGTGCAAAAAATGACTCTATGGCCTTAACGCCATATTTAGGGGCATATTTATACTCTGCGGCATATTTATACTCTGGTTGCACCGAATTAGCGTCATTTTTTTTTACTCTAATTCGGTGCAAATCTAACTCCATATTTATACTTTGGTGCTAGACCCATCTAGCACCAAGGCCCTGATTTAAACTTTTTTTGCACCGCATTAACGTCATTTTATGACGCAAAAGTGGCGCAAACTTACAAAATATTGCCCCTTATTTATACTTTTTGCTGCAAAACTGCACTAACTCAGTTTTGCACCAAAATGTTTAGCACCGGCTTGCACCATTTCTGTGCATCAGCCGGGCACCATATTTATGGAATGGTGCAAGTCGGTGCAAAGGGTAGGCTAGAGTAAAAAAAAATGACTTTAGTCGGGTGGGGCTGGCAGTATAGAAGAAAAGGGTTTAGCACCAAAAAATGACTTTAGGCAGGTTAGAGTAAAAAAAAATGACTCTAACCAGATTAGCGTCATTTTATGGTGATAAACCTACCCTGCCCATTTCAGGGCCCCCTATGGCACTTAAACAAAAAAAAAAAAAATTAAATACAATCTTACCTGTACTTACCTGGGATAGGGTCCCCCATCCTCCGCAGTCCCTATGGTGTTGGTGGGGGTGCACCTGGGGCCTGGGGAGGGCACTTCTGGGCTTATTCCATGGTGTTCCACCATGGAAATAGGCCCACAGGTGCCCTAACCCCTGCCCTGACCCAGGTCTTAAAAAAATGCCCCATTTTTTGACCCCCCCCTCCCTCCCTTGCACCATTTTTACATGGGAGTATAAATATGGTGTTAAGGCCATAGAGTCATTTTTTTGCACGGGAACGCCTACCTTGCATCTTATTAAGGCAAGGTAGGTTTCCACTTCCAAAAAATGACTTTAACTCCATAAATTTGGCGCTAGACGGGTCTAGCACCAAAGTATAAATATGGAGTTAGTTTTGCACTGAATTAGAGTAATAAAAAAACGGACGCTAATTCAGTGCAAACAGAGTATAAATATGCCCCTTAGCATCAAAAAATGAGGCTAATCTGGTCAGATTCATTTATTTTGACTCAAAACTGCCTAACGTCATTTTTTTTAAAGCTAGCCTACCCTTTGCACCGGCTTGCACCATTCCATAAATATGGTGCCCAGCTGGTGCTAAAAAATGGGGCAAGCTGGTGCAAAACTTTTTGGGGCAAAACTGCCTTAGTGCAGTTTTGCACCAAAAAGTATAAATAAGGCCCCTGATGATTAATTGTATATCCTGCCAGTTCACTTTCCATAGCATTCTCTGTCTGATATTCCAAATGATATTTTTATTTTAACTGTTATGTAAGTATGTTTTGTGGTTTATGTTTCACAGATGTGACTATACTATTACATAGTTTGTCCAAATGCCACTTTCATATTCCACTTCATAGTTTATTAAGACATATTAACATTATTATTCTCTCCAGCTGCTTGCTCAGAGAACATATTACTAACTACTAGGACATTGGTTCAGCAGCTGACATCAAGGGGGTTAGTTAGAAAGGAAACATCCATGATTGGTGTAGGTGAGTTTGCAATGTACATATATCATAATCCCATGCAAGACAAGGAAGAGGAGGAGAACAAGCTATCCAAAGAAGAGCACAAAAGAGGCGAGGAGGAAAATATTGATGCTACCACATAGAAAACCTCAAGTAAGAGCATCATAATTCCTTCAGGATCACTTCGTAGGATTTCCAATGCCCAGCCACTACCTTAGCAACTACTGATGCTTGTTCTGCCTAACCAAGGCTCGCTTCTACACAATCCACAATCGCCAGTCTTCTCTCATTTATCTGAGGGAGACTACACATTTGATGAGGAACCACTGCCCTCCCTTAATAAATCTACCCCATCAAGTTCAAGACTATTTATTTAAATGCATACTTAATTAAAATCAATACATCATACATGCTTACTCCGATTATAAATTATAACACATAGATTCAATATAACTAGCCAAGATTTATTTAATTTGCATTTCATAAATATATAATATTATTAATTGTCATTACTAACAACACCCTCTTAGACAGGAGTGAATATGTTATAATCATACCACAAAAGTATTTCAATTGGGTGCGTCACATTCCCACTCCCCTCATCTTGTAGTGCAACTCTACGTGTGTCATAAGGTATCTTAAAAATACTAAAACATTTTCGCATCGTTTTACCATACATTTTTTAAATATTAAATTATAAAATTATTCATAGTTAAATTAGTCCTCAAAAAAGCAAAAATACTTCCATGGATTCTGTACAGGGGAAACTCTTAAAACCGGAAATGATCTTCGTAATTTCCTAAATTATAGGCCAGCAGGCAGGTATTATGTTTATAATGATTGATGAATATGTGCTAATTTTTTAACTATCAAACTCATAAACTTTATAAATCTGGCGTTCAAAGTATAGTCAGAAGGTTTAAAACAAGCTATCCCGCTTCTCTACAGGTCTGTATTCCCCTCTGATTGAAGGATGTTTTTAATTGAGTCTTATGCTCATTCAGCAGACCATTACAGATAAAGATCAGATGAGTAATGTCTTCCACTCCACACCCACAGAGCCTATACGGGAAAGTTGCTGAAGTACGTTCCCATGGGGGTAGGGGTGGGCGCCTCCAGGAATAAGGCCAAATTGGTGTTTGATAAAAAGATTCCTATCAGCTTTTGACCATCCAGCCTCCAGATGTGGCTGGCATTTCAAAATCTTGTACTCATTAATAACCATACATGAGTGTGACCTGGTTGCTAACAGGCTCTTATCCATAAGTACTGATCTCTTCTTCACTATTCTGTTTTTTAAGGTGCAATAAGAGAGCTTTGAATCCCATAGTTCTTCCAAGTCTTCTAGGACCTGATCTAAATACTGTCTGGATTTGGTTGTAGGATTCAAACTGATCTCATTCCAGAGTGCCTGGCAGAGATGATTTTCCTTTGTTAACTGTAGGTGTTTCCGTGTTTTAATGTAGCTGCATTTCCTAGCAATATTTTGGTTTAAGTATCCAAACTCCAGCCTAATTTGAGCTTGTGAAGAGTATCCTGGTAGTTGGAATAGAGACCTAAATACTTTTCCTAATATTCCATTTAGAATAGCGGCATCTTGTCCTGCCAGGGCTTCACTACCGTACGCTAGAGTAGAATTTAGTTTTGCCACAATAACTTGTAGGAGGGGGCGCTAGCTAGGGCCTTTTAACGACGTTTTCAGAGTGCCAAAGGCAAGCAGTAGAACATTTCCATTCCTATGTAAATCCTGCTTCTGAGGGACAAAGGAACCCCGTTTCTCAAATAGTACAAATGGTTGACTTGTTCTAATACTCCCCCTTGTGTGTACCATTTATCAACTCTAACGTTTTTTTTACTGACTTCCATCACTCAGCATATTCAATTACATTCATGATAAGCCGATGTAAACCTACTTTAGTTTGGCTTAAGAGTACTACAGCATCAGCGTATGACAGATTGGAAATGGACATGTCTCCAACCTTAGGGGAATGTGCGTTCACCTTATTGAGCTTAAGAGTCAGATCTGATAAAAAGAAATTAAAAAGACACCGAGCGAGTACACACCCCTGTTTCACTTCTTGTTTTTTTTCAATTTTCCTTGAAAGGAAAGAATCGTTCCCTATCTTTATTCTAATCCATGTGTCTGCATATAGCTGTTGAATAGCCTTTAAAAATCTCTCTGGTGTACCCCAGGCAGCTAGTTTTTTCCATAGAAGACTTTGCTGTACCAAATCAAAATCTGATTTGAAGCCTACAAAACACAGATACAAAGGTTTAAGTTTCTGTTTGCATTCGTCAATGACAATGGAAAGAGTTAAAATGTTTGTAGCCGTTCTGGGGCCCTTTCCAAAACCAGTCTGATTTGGGGGAATAATATTGTTCTCAGTTGCCCAGGCCAGAAGATGCTCCAATAATAGACCAACCTAGTATTTAGCTTCTACGTCCATTAGCGTAATCAGTTGACAATTTTCGGGATGAAATTTGCTGCCTCCTTTAAATATTGTATGAATTATAGCCCCCCTCCAAGAGTTTGCAATACTTCCTAGTTCTATGCAATGGTTGTAGGTCGAAACCAATTTTTCTCCCCAAAAGTCCGGGTTCATTTTGAATAGTGCATTTGGGATCCTATTTGGACCTTCGGCCCCTGCACTTTTACTGCTCTTTACTAAGTTAACAACCTCTGACGTCGAGAAGGCTAAATATGCAAATTTCTTTTTGGGCTCCTTCTGGGCATTGTGCATTTCTTATCACATCTTTATATTTTTCATCATATCCGCCAAAGTGATGAGTTAAGGATTCAGACCATAAAGATTCCAAAATATTTGAACTAGTCAAGGTTATTGGGGCTTTATTCAATTCTTTGACCATTTTCCGGAAACCCTATGCATTTGATTTTTTACTCAGGATTAGTGCCTGAGCTCCAAAGTCGTGAGTATTCTGCATTTTATGGTTCCATTTTTGTTTCCAATAGGAATTGTTGATGTTTTTTAGATCAGCCTTAATATGACAGTCCGTTGGGTTTTTCTTATATAGCCTTAAGAGTCTGTTCCATTGCCTTCCTAATTTGGTCATCTGTGCTGAAATTTTTTATCGTTTTTAATTTTTCTCGCCCCTGGTTTCGGTTGATTTTTTGTGGTCTGTTCGTACGAAGACCAACTGTGACATTGTCCAGAAATGTTGACCAAATGATTATTGGGTCATAAGACATAACATTATGGCATTATGGCATTGTTCAAATATCGCAGTTGAAAGGTTACCAATGGACTCCATTGATTTTTCATTCCATCGAAGTCTCTTATAGTTCATGGTAGTAACATTCCTTGGTGCAGTAGGAGCAGGATTAAATATAGGAAAGCCACAGCCAATCTTGAGACATTGTTGACCATGGTCACTCTTATCTGCCTTTATAATATGATAATTAGTGATTAAAGAACATAGGGACAAGTAGGCCACAGTGTAGTCAAGTGTTGCTTGGGTTCCAGTGACATAACAGGAGGCTGCCAGCGGAGTATCTTGTGGAAACCTCCCATTTAGGAGTCTGAGTCCGGGGCCCTCAAGGTATTTGACTAACAGAGTGCTTTGGTGTTAGGTTTACCTAGCTCTAAAACCCTCAGGGACTGCTGCGGCCCTCCCACTGCTGATCTTGCAGCATAGTGTGGGCATCCCTTTCAAAGGGATGTAATAATTTCATGTTGAAGTCCCCAGCTGCTAAAAACTCTGGGGATCCTAGATCATGATAGCTGGTTAATATTATTTCTATCAATTTAGAGGATATGTGTTTTCTGGAGCATGCATCAGGATGGATTTAGACATTAATTAGCAAAAATGAGCTCGTAAGCTCCTTGTTCCATCCATCTAATCTTACTATCAAAAAGTCTTCATTTTCCTCATATACTCGTGTGAATGATATATTTAATCCAGCTGAAATAAAGATTGCTAAACCCCCTCTCGGGTGGCCAAATCTTTTTTCCCTAATTGCTGGGGAAAAAAGCCCATAAATCCGTCAATTGTAAATGGGTTGGTAGCCCAAGTCTCCTGTAAAAAAATAATTTGAAATGTATTTAATAGACTAGTAAGATCTTTTTGTTGGATGTTTGATCTAATCCCATTTATATTCCAGGAGCATACTTGGAGAGGTTTGTCATAGGGAGTTACCAACCCAGAGCGTGTCGGGCTACTTGGAAATCACTGACGATTTTCTTTGTGGAGTGCTGCCAACAGCCACCCTAGATCTCGTTCCTGTAAAGGGTGAGCATAGGATAATTTGTGCCCTGTATATTGGTCATCAATGCATTGATTCCTAATTGCAGATCTAAGGACTGAAAAAGGTTGATTTAAGCCTTTTGATTTGTTTAATTTTGGCCCATTATTTTGGGGCTCTAAAGGGTTAGGGTACCCTATTTGTTGGGTATACTAAATCTAATTCCCCATTTTGAGAAATAACTTTTTTCTTTTATGACTCTTTTAACCACTTGTGATGACTTCCAGGTAACCAGGGTTGATTTGTAAGTTTTACCTCTGTTGCTCTTTAACCCTGGCAGGAATTCAATAGACACAAAATTAGTAGATTCTATATCTTTTAGGGCTGGAATAAGTTTAATATATTCCCTCGGTTTAAGATATCAAATGCCCCCCTACACTGGTATTGTGGTTCCAGAATCAATTGTTTACAATCTGGGGGATGACTGTTATTTGGACATCTTTTAGAGTCATCCAGTACTCCCACTAGGGCTATTCCTTTACGTTTCATTTTCTGGAACCATGGCGAAAAGCCTCTCTCCGGCCATCCTGGATTTGATATATTTAGTCTTGCATCTGATCTGTTTAAGGACTATGGCCCTCATTCTGACCTTGGCGGTCGGCGGAGAGGCGGCGGTCGGACCGCGAACAGACCGGCGGTATTAAAAATGGCATTCTGACCGCGGCGGTCACCGCCGCGACCGACCGCCACTTCCCCACTCCGACAGCCACGGCGGTCATGACCGACGGGCTGGAGTCTGCGCACTCCGGTCCGGCGGTCGACCCAAGACCGCCAACGGTATCATGACCCTGCTTACCGCCGCGGTTTCTGGCGTTCGGGAACCGCCATGCGAACCATGGCGGTAGGCACTATCGGGGCCAGGGAATTCCTTCCCTGGCACTGATAGGGGTCTCCCCCACTGCCCCCCCGAGTCCTCCCCCCACACCCTCCACCCCCCTGCCACCCCCCAGAGGTGGTACGAACCCCCTCCCCACCCCCACCCCGACATGCACATACACGCACCCCGACATGCACACACCCCCAACATGCACATATACACACCCCCTACACACACACATACACAACGGGGACACATACCCGCACACATACATGCCGACATGCGCACCCGCCGAACTACACACATTGCCCATAGGCACAGCAGCACTCCCCGCCCGCATGCACGCACTCACACACCCCCTCTACACACCCCCATGCACGCACACATCACACAACACCCCCCCACCCCCTCCCCTCACGGACGATCAACTTACCTTGTGCGTTGGTCCTCCGGGAGGTGACAGGAGCCATGGGGAGGTGACCGCCAACAGAAGACCGCCAACAGAAGACCGCCACACAGAAATGTGGGTCGTAATTCTGTGGGCGGTGTTCTGCTGGCGTGGCGGTGGAGGTTGACCAGTCTCCACTTTCCCGCCGACCGCCAGTGTGGCTGCTGGCGGTTTTCCGGCGGAACGCTCCCAGCGGTCAGAATGCGCACAGCGGCATACCGCCGCGGTCGGCGGTCTTCACCGCGGCGGTAACTCGGCGGTCTTGCGAAAAGACCGCCAAGGTCAGAATGACCCCCTATATCTCAGAGAGTGGTCTTGGAGGTTCCACCATTTCCTTTGCCCCTGGTCTCACCACTTCCAACTGTCTAATTGCTGACCCACATCCTTTTTCTGCCTGGAGCTGAGTCATTTGAGCCCCTTGTTGTTCGGCACATTCGGAATTTGTAACTGTGAAACATATGCCTTCTTCTTCAAAAGAGTAATATTTAATTCAGTTTTAGGCTCACTTTGGTATTTAGAGGCATCTGCTTTGCTGGATCTATTCCCTTTAGGTTTATCAGATGCTGTCTGTCCTTATTTACTTTATACTCCACTGTAAAATTATTTTCATTTGAATCCCTATGGTCTAGGTAAGTAGGCCCCCTCTTTTTTGTACTGAATAGTGGGAACAACTTGCTGGCCGTTGGGCTGCTCTTTTTGTTGACACTCAAGTCATGAGACATTTGCATCCCATTTCTTATATCTAGACGGAGAGAGGAGCTCATCTTTATAGTAAAAGGGCCCATTACAACTTCCATTTTTTTATTCCTTGCTTTCTGTTGCTTTTTCTTTTATCTTTTTGTGGACAGCTTTTCAGAGTGTAGCGGATGCATCGCAAATTTAGGAGAAGGGGGGAGAAATTTTGTTTATTTGGGTCTCAGACTGACACCCTTCTCCTCCTTAGAGGATTTCAGTAAACATACCTTTTCCCTGGGGTATTCCCCGATTACCGCACCCCAGTTCCTCAAAAAAATCAATTTTTTCATCAGTTATCATCTCAGGACAGCTAGTAGCTGTACTACCCATATTTATGTTTTGACCAGCCACCTCCCGCTGATTGGGAGGTTCTTGATCTACAAATTCACCCCCTTTTATCGTATTTAGATTCACCTTAAGATCAGTTATCATTAAATTTAAAGCCTCTGGGAGTGTGGCCAGGCAGTCGATTATGGGCTCACATATACAATCTATTTTTGTCATCTCTGCAAAAGTTTGCACTCGCTTAATCAAGATTTTTAGATTTGCCAGCTTCTGATCTATCCTCGAGACTGATTTTGACATGACATTTAACAGATCCACCTGGACATCCATTTTTGACGACTGATAAGACAGGGCTTCAAGAGTTAGTTGCAAGGTCTTAAAGAAGATATCCCATACCGCATTTTGATCCAATTTAGTTAGAGTAATTTGTGTAGGCGGTGAGTTCTCCTTTATAGCCTTCATACATCAAGTTCATTTATTTGTGGTTTTGATATAACAGAGGCATTTGGGGATCTATAATCAAGGGCAGAGGTATCTGATTGAGTATCTGAGGTAGAAGCCTGCATTTCTTGTGGAATTCCTCCCATATTTTTATTGGGAGGACCTTTAAAGACGTGTGAAGTGGAACTCAATTCTAATTGTGTACGAGAAGGAGAACTAGGATTAAGGTTTAATGGGCCTATTTTATTAATATTGTTCGAAGTATGAATAGTTTCTAAATTGTGATTTTCTTTCCAAATTTGACAGGCCTCCTGTGGCCCCAAAACGGATAATCATGGCGTGGACTCCTTACCTCTTTTAATAATTACATTTACTGCAAGTGGAGATTTGAAACCTAATTGTGATGGTCATTCGGAGTTTTCAGAGATAGAGAAGTAGAGGTGACTGGGGACGGTGACAATGACCTGAGGGTCAGTAGTTCTAAGTCACTGATGGAACCTCAGGCTTTTTCTTTATATTTATCCTCTGTTGACTTTGTAGTATTATCAGGAGCAGATTTTTCATTCACCCCCTCCCCCTTGAGCCCACTTATATAACTTGGTTCGTACAGCAGACTACTTTCACGTTTTATGGGGGAAATAGGATGGGGTAGATCCGCAGGGCCGTTAGGTATAGAAAGAATTGCATCCACAGGGTCCTTCAGAAAGTCAAATTTATGGGGGATGTTCACCAATTTCTCAACCCTTTGTAAAAAGGGGGATATTGGGGAGATTAAGGACTGATACTCTAACTTTGTTTTTGCTTTCCATTTTACTGTTGAAAGCATAGAGGAGGGTTTATTATTCTTCCTATTCCACTTTGTTTGCGGCTGAAGGGCCCTTTCTTTCCCAGATCCCATCTTCACCAACCTTATGCTTTTTCTTCACACTTGCTTTATAGAAGCGCCACCACACCTCAACGATTGAGGGGCACGAGCACACGCAATCCTCCTCAATCTGCTACTGCATCCTCCTCAGACCGATAGAGAACTTGGTCGGTCCCAAGGGGATCCCACTGAGGTCGACTCAGGCCTTCACTGGCCTCAAGAAAGCCCTTGAGAACCCTTTTCTAGTCGATTTTATCGCACCTCCAAACCTCAGCTGGTGAGGGGCACAAGCATTTGTAGTCCTCCTCTCCACCTGGAGTCCTGCAGAACCTGCTGGCTTGGTATTTTGTATGGCGAACGGGTCACAGTGGCTCCCCCACAAACCACACCCAGACCTAGCTGGGCTGCTTCTCTGGTGGCCAGAACTCTCACTTGGTGGCAGTCACCCATGACTGCTGCACTCACCAGTTCTGTGCCAATACTACTAAAGCTGCCAAGACTGCCCTGTATTGCAATGCTGTGTTTCCTAGTTAGGCCTCCTGGCCTCTTGCCTCCTGCGTCCCCTCCCACTCTATACCCCACTGGCCACCTCCTACCTCCTGCCCTCTTCTACTTGCCAAGGAAGAAGGGAGGCCGGGGGGGGGGTCAATAACTTCAGGGGGAGTGCAGGGGAGCTGCAGGGGGACTGCTTAGGTTAGATTTAGCTCACCAAACTCGACTCTCGCTCAACTGCTCAACCCCTCAAACTGCTCTGCTCCTCCTCTGTATGTTGAGAGCAGCACAATGGGAACAGCACGACAGGAGCAGCATGGTAGCATGGCAGCACAGTAGCACGGCAGGGGGCAGGGAGCAGGGAGCGGCACGGCAGGGAGCGGCCGAGGACTCGGCTTTCAGTGCAGACTGGCTGTACAGCCACGCACACCTGACCCTACTCGCACTACGCTCCTCCTCGGCTCCTTGGCTCCCAGGTTCTGGATTCCAGCAGGATTGCAGGCAGTACAGGCAGCATAGTCATGTTCACTCGACTCGTGCTCCTCTCCTCCTCAGCTCCCAGCTTCTGGCATCAGGCATAAGGCATCAGTCTTCACTGGATTCACAATTGCAACCTGGTTCAACTGCCAAACACAAGTAACTACACAAACTGCAGATGTACCACTGCCGAAACCACAAGCAGGAGTTGCAGCAAATTAATCAAAAGCTTTGCACTCACTTCTGTGGGACGACATTGCAAGTAATACAGAAACCCCTCGAATACAGCATGTTAGCTCTACCATCAGCTGCTATTGCACATCACAGGGTTGGTGGTGGGGCTAATTTCAAAACAGTGAATCTCATTCTGTGCTTTCCCTGAGGTCGCAACAGGCTTTGGTTTGTTCACTGTCCACTCCCCATTTCAGTCTGCTGGCCAAATCACACACCTGTGCATGAAGGAGGGAGTTTTCATGGCCAAATCATGTCCTGTAGGAGTAACAGTTTTTCCAATAGTAGTTCAATGTGTTGGGAAATATCATTGAAATGGTGCAGCTCTCTGGGAGATAGTCGAAAGCATTAAAGGACTACCTCAGTTTTTTGACAGCCAGATGCCTTAGATTACATTGTGAAATGTTATCAAGACATGGCAAAGTTGTGCATGAACATATTCATAATTTGTGGGAGATTGCACGCCAACATGACTTGTTCATGTTGACAGCAGCAATTCAAAATCTGTTTCATTGTCAGTCTGCAGGGTCAAGGTATGCACAGGATTCCACAGAGGTACCACAACCTATGAGGCAAACACTAACCACAAACAATCCACAAAAATTATGTACATGACATTGAATTTTGTGGATACCCACAAATTTTGGAGCTTTTCCTCAGACATTTGACAGAAGTGTTTGTTTGCATCCAATGTTTGAGGGTTGCATAGGATTCAAACCATGGCAGGACTCATGCAAGTCACACTATCCTACATATCTGCTTTTCAGAAAATTCTGAGCTTAGTTTTGTTCTATGATTGCTGGCTGACCTAAACACTGAATAATGCAGTCTTTCACCAAGGCAAATGAGAGGAAATTGAGCATTGACCCCTTCACTGCCAACACAGATGTGGAACTACACCCAAAATAACCCAAATAACTCTCACTTGCCTTGGAGATGGAGGTGGCCTAGTCTCCAAAGGGGCAGAAAAACCGTTGGGGCTACAGGTGCAGCCTGCTGTCAGGACAGATCAACCCCCACCCCAATATATATTTTAAAAAATATCAGTATCATCTAAAGGGCTTTCTGCCACCTCTGAGGGTAGATTTGGGGCAAATCCTTTAATATTCCCACTTGGTGCAATATGACTGCTAAGCCTGTACATGCCTTGGGAACGGATCACTGCCTATTCTTTTATCCCAGAAAGACCCTCAGACTGGCCATCTTCAATTATTAGCAATTAGGTTTATGTTTTCCAAATTGCAACACCATCTCTTAGGAGCCAAACACACCATCACCATATTCATGGAGCATAAGAATTTTCAGTTCTTGGGTTCGGTGACAGCTCTAACCCCTTGTTAAATGCAATGGCTCAATTTTTTCAGCAACTTTGACTCCGTCATTACTAGTGGCCCTAGAGCTAAGCAGTTACAGTCTGATATCCTATCCAGATTGGGACTTCCTTTTGATTGAGGCAACACTCCCAGTATAATTCTAGAGAACAAAATTGTAGCTGCAATGGAGGTAGATGTTTTTCTGGAAGCAGTTAAGAAAGCTCTCAAACTAATTAAGCCTCAAAACAGGTTAAAATCAGAAGAACACCAAAATAGACTGTTATTACTTTCAATCTAACAAAATGTACATACCAAAGCAGAAATTAGAGCATCATGACACTGCCCTCCAGGCATAAAAAAACCTTTGCGAGTTGTTTGCAAAACTTCGTTTGGGTGTCCATACGATAAGACGTACATCAGAATGTTAATAATGTTCTCACTTGCTTCCACTTGTGCTTGTTGTAAAGCACAACATAGAGCTCCATCTTGCCTCCTCCAACCTTTATCAATACCACCAACACCATGGCACACACTTAGGGCCTTATTACAAGACGTTCAGTTCAAAGACTGCCAGACTAGCGGTGATGGTCCGACTGCCGCATTGCAGACAGTCCAACTGCCATAATATGACCCTGGCAGTCAGACCACCAGGGGACCACAATCACTGTCAGGATCTTGGTTTCCAGTGGGCTGATGACAGTCGTACTCATGGTCAGCCATGGTGGCACTGAACTCAGCTCCGCCTTGCTGATCACAACTAATGTTTCCACTACTCTTTCCATGGCGAGAACCAACTGGGTTGACGGCTGCCTCTACCGCTTAAGTTTGGCAGTCAGTGCGTCTGGCTGCCAAATTTGTAAAGAGCCTCTTAGTCTTGACCTAATCACTGATTGATTATACAAAAATCTTAGTGGTGGTAGACATGCTTTCCAAAATGGTGCATTTAATACCAATAAAAGCTATCAGTTCAGCTTCGGAACGTGGCAATATTTTCCTCCAACATATAGGTGGTCATTATGACATTGGCGGTGACTGGTAAAGTGGTGGTAATACCGCCAATAGGCTGGCAGTAATTACTGCCAAATCTTGACCATGGCAGTGATAACTCCCATTGACAGCCAATGTACCACACCAACCCTCCAGGATGTTAACACCACTGACCACAGCAACAGCCATAAACATCCAGGCGAAAGACAACCTACCACCCACCATATTATGACATAGCAAACCGGCATGATTTCCGGGGTGGTACCAACGCCATCAAAAGCCTGGAGGACACAGAACACAGAAAATGAAAGACTCCCCAACAAGTACCTAGAGGAGACCACAGCCGCCATGGAACCGAAACCGCAAGTCTTCCCAATGCTCTTCTACGCCATGCTCCACTTGGAACACCAACGCCGATGAAGACGACGACAGTGAGAACAGCCGCCTAGCACACAAGAGAGGGAGGAAAAGGAGAGGGACACACACACACGTGCAACACATACCATTCACACAAAACATACACAGAACCAGCTGCAGAGGAAAACCAATGCACAGGACCCACGTCATAATAATGCATGGGCTACATTTAGGTATAACTAATATTGTATTTTGAAGCCAACACCCACCATATTGTCTATGTGAGAAAATAAAATTAGAGTAAATGTCCAAAAAGGGCCAATGGCCAGTCCAAAGTACAAAAGGCCCACATGGCCACAGGGCACAGTCCAAACCCCAACTTGTTTCCTGACGATATCCACACTACACTGTGCAGGGGCACCATATTAGAAAAGGGCAGGCACATCAGGGAGAAAGGGGGTTGGGGACACCTCAGCTGAAGTAGGGAACTTGCCCACTGGGTCTGGAGGGGGCTCTATGCCTATTTCTCTTTGCTGGAGAGTGCAAGGTCACAGTCTCTGAGGTGGGGAATGTGCCCACTGGTTCTGGAGGGGGCTCCATGCCCATTTTTCTTTGCTGGGGAGTGCAAGGTCACAGTCTCTGAGATGGGGAATGTGCTCACTGGTTCTGGAGAGGGCTCCTTGTCCAACAGTCCCTGGAGTATGGCCTACATGCCCCTTGCTGGAGGTGAAGGTTCCTTGCCCACTGCTGGTGGAGGTGTAACCCTGCCTGCCTCTGCTGGAGGTGAGGGCTCCTTGCCCACTGCTGGTGGAGGTGTTACCCTGCCTGCCTCTGCTGGAGGTAAGGGCTCCTTGCCCCACTGCTGGTGGAGGTGTTACCCTGCCAGCCTCTGCTGGAGGTGAGGGTTCCTTGCCCACTGCTGATAGAGGGGGGGTTCTTGATTCTCTTTGTTGATGGAGTGGGAACCTTCCCTGTTTTGGGTGGTGGAGTGGGATCCTTCCCCTTCTTGGGTGATGGAGTGGGATCCTTCCCTTTTTTGGGTGGTGGAGTGGGAACCTTCCCTTTCTTGCCTCTATGACTCATGTCCCTTGGGTTTCACCACCCTAGTCCTCCCTTTCTGAGGTGGAGGTGTGCTCACAGCCGTCACACTCTGGGACCCCTTCGTGCCAGCAGCTGTTAATTTGATGGGAGTGTTTGGCTGAGGTTCTGGGCTGGGTCTTTGGGACCCTGCTCTTACGGGCAGGACAGGGAGGTGGAGGGGGAGGGAAGAGGTTCATTCAGGCAAGGAAAAGCTTTGTAGGGACAATGGGGCAGAATGAGGGAGGAAGGATGGGAGTGGAGCTTGAGGGAGTGGTTGTTTGAGGTGTACGTCTGCTGAACTTGGGTTCAGGTGCATGGGCTGTGTGCTGAAGTGAGGTGGATGGCTGTTGGGAGTCTGAGGGTATGCGTTTGTGTCTTAGGAGGGACACAGATAGGGTGGGAGAGGACACAGGGACTGGTGGATGGATGATGTGGAGGTGTTTGCAAGTGAGGTGGGTGTGCTGCTTCGTGTGGTGATGGTGGTGGTGGCTGTTGATGCATTGCATGCAGGTGTGAGTACGGATGTGACTGTGAGGGAGAAAGAGGAGCAGGATGGGGAGACAGTGGAGGCAGTTGATGTGGTTATGTGTGCAACTGTCTGTTGTTTGTGTGAGTGCTTGTGGCCTGAAGTGTGCTGCATGTGTTTGTCTGTGCCACTTTTGTGTGATGATTTGTGTGCATGCTTGTCTGTATGTGTGCATGGGATGGTTTGGGGTTGAGGTTACTGGGACTGGGAAGTGGTAGTTGGAGGGGGGGCGGTAGGAAAAGGGACACTGGCTGCCATCAGAGATGAGGTCATAGCCCAAAACATTCTCTGTCGGGCCGCCAACAAATCGTGGATGCCCTCCAGGTATGCATTGCACTGCTGCATCTGGGATACCAGCTCCTGGATGGCATTCACAATGGCTGACTGCCCTACAGAGATGGATTTCAGGAGGTCAATAGCCTCCTCACTGAGGGCAGCAGGGCTCTCCGGAGTAGGGCCTGAGGTGCCTGGGGAAAAGGAGATGGCCACCTTCATGGGTGAGTGGGCACGGGCAACTCAGTGGGGGGTTACTGGGAGGGCGGTGGGGCTGTACCTGTAGCTGGGATGGCCCCAGAGGTGTCCGCCACCACCACGGAGCTTCCATTGGAGGAAGAATCAGAGTCAGTGTTGTCACTTCCCTGTCTCTGCCGTAATGCTCCCCTCACCCTCCGTCCCACTGGTTCCCTCGGCGTCGGTGGACTCTGCCTCCTGGGTCCTGTGGGATGCAGCTCCCTCTGTCGCCGGTGCCTCTGCTCCTCTGCCAGATGATGCTAATGCACACATGGACAAGATTACATGAGAAAATAGCATTGAGAGAGACAAAGGGTGCACTGGGTCAATTACAGCACTGACACCACATTTGGCATACTCATTACCATCACACACAGGGATCAGGATTATGCACTATGCACTGCACTGGTATTCAATAGGCTAGGTGCCACAGCAAGATGAGAGTCAAACACTGCCAATTGCATCCCTCCTGGGACCCACTAAGCCCTGTCTGACATGGAATGCAACCTTGCTAGGTTATCAGATTTTACAATACACCCATTCCCTTGAGCTGGATTGTGCTGAAATGTCTGACATGGCATTAAGGAAAATCCACTAACTGAAACCCACCAACAGGATCCCATGCCACCTACCAGTAATTGTTGTTACACTCACTGTACTCACCCCCTTGTGGCTGCTGTGATGCCCTCAAGCACCCATCCAGCTCTGGGTAGGCCACCGCCAATTTGCAGGCCATCGGGGGGGTTCTGTGGTGCACCCCGCCCTCGTTGGGAGGCCATCCCCAGCTGGGCCTCTGCGGTCTTCCGGGGCCAGCGTCTCAGGTCCTCCCACCTTTTCCTACAATGGTTGCTCTGCCTGCAGTAGACCCCAAGGGTCCGCACGTCTTTGGCGATGGCATGCCACAATCCCTTCTTCTGATGGGTGCTGACCTGCAGAGGTAATACAGACAGGAGGATACTATTACACATACAATCCAGCCTGTCACACATATGGCCCAAAAATCCCATTATCATCTCCATTGGCACACACATCACCCGGCGCACACCATGTACACTACCACCAGGCATACCCCTCAAAATGACACGATGCTTGTACACACATCTCCATGCAACCTTGTCACAAGCATTGTGCCCAAGGTGTGCTCACCTGTTGGTCTGGAGGCCCATACAGCTGTCTACACTGGGGTAGGGCCCCATCCACCAAGCACGCCAACTCCTCCGAAGTGAAGGCAGGGGCCCTTTCCCCAGTCACACAGGCCATGACAGGATCTAGACCCAGGTCACAGCAGCACATGCAGTGTAGGTGTTGTACTGTGGAAAGTCAGGAATCAAGTGAAGTTATGAACAGAAAATGGCAGCCACGTCCGCGGCGGTGACACCATCACTGCCGCTGCTGATCCCCATTGGCTATTGTACTCCATAGAGCCCCATATTAGCCAATGAGGAATAGCACGGAGGTGCAAGACCGCCTTCTGCCATGACGTCCAACACCGGTGGAGTTACCTCACTTCCACCTGTCCCTAAATACAGGACAGGCGGTCGCCATTTTAACGTGGTGGACAACATTCAGATAATTGATAATTGCGTGATTGCAATAATTTGCACATACATTACCATTGTCCCATCACATTAATGCTCTGTGTACACTGAGGTGGTGGTTCCATTGTTCAAATTGTGACACCCTACTCACTCTTGTGTCCCTTAGATACCTACCACTGCAGTGTAGTCAGGGGAGGAGGCAAGACCCTGTGTACAGATCCCTTGTGGACTTGTCTATACTGGAGGATAGGCACATCATACTCACCTATAGACTGGACAGGGCCACCATCACAGAGCTTTGTGCTCAATTGGAGCCTGATCTGATATCAGCTATCTGTCATCCCACTGGGATCCCCCCCTTGTGCAAGTTCTATCAGTGCTCCATTTACTGGCAACTGGTTCTTTCCAAGCGACAGTGGGATTGGCAGCAGGAATGTCACAGCCAATGTTCTCAATAGTGCTGGCAAGGGTTTTGTCTGCCTTGGTCAAACACATGTGCAGCTACATTTCTTTCTTCCAGGTGAAAGATTTGGCCATTGTGAAGGCAGGATTCTATGCAATAGAACATATACCCAACATTATTGGGGCAATTCACAGAACACATATTGCATTTGTCCCCCCTGTCACAGTGAACAGGTTTTCAGGAATCTGAAGAGTTTCCACTAACTCCATGTCCCAATGGTGTGTCTGGCTGACCAGTACATTTCCCACGTCATTGCCAAATATCCTGGGTTGCACATGACGCCTTTGTCGTGAGGAATAGCAGCATTCCAAATGTAATGGCACAAAATACAGAGAGACAGGTTGTGGCTAATAGGTGAACCTGAGTCCCCATGCAATGTATGGCAGTTTATGCCTACAGGAGTTATCCCCATACCATTGTGTCAGTCTAATGTTTGTCCCTCAATACCTGCAGGTGACTCTGGCTACCCAAAACTATCGTGGCTGATGACGATTGTGAGGCATGCCATTACAGGGGCTGAGAATCGGCATAATGATACACATTAGCGAACCAGATGTATCATCAAATGGTTCTTTGGCCTCCTGAAGGCCAGGTTCAGATGCCTCCATCTGACAGGTGGATCCCTGTGCTACTCACCCAAGAAGGTCTCCCAGATAGTAGTAGCATGCTGCATCTTGCACAACCTGGCCCTCAGACGACATGTGCCTTATCTGCAGGAGGAGGAGATTTGAAATGCTCCCTCGCAGCAGTGGACCCTGGGGACAGTGAGGCTGAGGAGGCAGAGGATGAGGAGTGGACGACAGAACATCAGTTATACCTCAATACTTCAAATGACACACAGGTGAGACACTGGAACTGACCATTCCTCTGACTATTGGTATTTTCAATGTGGCTGTAGCAGGTTGGCATTCACTTCCTTTGCATCTCAACTTACTGTCACCTATGCCTTCTCATTTTGCAGATGTTAATGTTATAAAAACTGTGTACTGATGTGATGACTACAGACATCTACAGGTCATTATTTGTTTGCTATCACAGTGACATTTGCACAAGATGTGACTGTTTCCATTATTCTACCTTTTCATCACATAGAACACTATCACTCAAGTTGTGTTCATGTGTGTTTATTTTAGTACAAATTAGAGACGGAATAGTGCAATGGAATGGGGGATAGTAGAGGTAAGCCCAGGATATTGGTCGAGCCTGTTTGTAGCACAGGTCTAGTGTCCAGGGAGCCATAGCAAGAGGAGCAAAAGCAGTTCTGAGTAGACAATGTGACCGGGTGGGACACAAGTGGGCCATTCAGGAGGGTCTCATTTCCTGGCGGTGGTCTTGGAAAGTGTCTATGGCTTCTGTCTGGTCAGTGGGAACGCTTGTGGAGTGGTTTACCTTTAGCAGGATGAGGGGTTCTGGTAGTCCGTGGGTCATGTGACAGGGCCTCCTGTCCACTAGCTGCAGCAGATGTGGAGGGCTGATCAGTAGACTGGATGGTGGTAGGGGCACGCTGGTATGCTGTCCATTCCCTCATGATGTTGGCCATATCAGCCAGCACCCCTGCTATGGAGACCATGGTGGTGTTCTGGGCCTGCAAATCATCCCTGACCTCCTGATGATGTACCTCCTGCAGCCGCTTGTTCTCCTGCATGTTGGTAACAATCTGGCCTATCTTGTCCTGGGATTGTTGGTAGGCACCCAGGACATTAGTGAGTGCCACCTGGAGAGTTGGTTCCCTGGGCCTGTCCTCCCCCTGGCGCACAGCTGACATCCGAGTGTCCCTGTCCCCCTGTGCCTGTGTCCCCTGAACTGTGTGCCCAGTGACACTGACCCTAGGACCCTGATTGTCTTGGGTGTGAGGTGTGGACTGGGGTCCCTGTACAAGTGGGCACACTGCTGATTGACGTGTCCTGGGACAGAGGTGTAGGGACACTGGGTGGGTGCTGTGGTGTTGGATACTGAAGGGGGAGGCTCTGTAGCGGCCTGTGAGCGGGCTGGGGTTGCTGACTGACCAGTGGTCCCTAATGGGCCAGGTAGTCCAGAGTTACTGTCATCACTGTGAGCATCATCTGTTGGAGGACTGGATAGCCCTGGCGCCTCCTTGCTGCTGGTATTGGCTGGGGCACCTGTGGGGATTTAAGTGATGTATTATAGTTCATGTCTATGACATATTGTACATCCCTAGCTTCCCCTCTATCATTGCTGTTGCCCTGCCACCTTTGTTTGTGTATGGTGATGTATTCTGTGATTGTTAGCACTCCATGCTGTGCATGCTTTGGTGATGGGTGTACATGATGGGATGGGAGGGATGTCAATGTATTGGTATGGCATGCAGGGCTCAGAACTGGGGTTGGTCACATGTGTAGGTGCACTGTGAGGGATGGAGTGGAGTGTTGGGAGTCAGGGTGTTGGGGTAAGATGGCATGCAGGCATGGGGGTTGATAAGTAGTAATTATTGACTCACCAGTGTCCAGTCCTCTGGCTACTCCCGTGATTCCCTCAAGATGCAGGATTGCCAAGACTTGCTACTCCCATTCTGTGTGCTGTGGGGGAGGAGGTGGGAGTCTGTCACCAGTCCTCTGGATGGTGAGCTGGTGCCTTGCTGCCACGGAACGTACCTTCCCCCGTATGTCGTTCCACCTTTTCCTGATGTCATCCCTTTTTCTTGGATGTTGTCCCAAGCCATTCACCCTGTCCACGATCCTCCGCAATGGCTCCATCTTCCTGACAATGGATATCTGCTGTACCTGTGCTCCAAACAGCTGTGGCTCTACCCTGACTATTTCCTCCACCATGACCCGCAACTCCTCATCAGTGAAACAGATGTTCGCCTCCATGAAGGTAATTTCGCGGCCGTCACCACGGCGGTAAACGAGATTTACAGCCATTTTTATAATGAGGGCCACAGTTGGCTCCATGGGTTACCAACTAAACTCATATCAGATTGGGGAGGTCAATTGAAATCCAAATTTTAAACAGCCTTGTGTCACATGTTAGGGATAGAAATAGCACTTTCATCAGCTTATCAACCCCAGATGGATGGTCAAACTGAACAGGTCAACCAAACGCTGGAACAGACCCTTAGACGTATCTTATCCACTGTTACTAGCTCTTGAGATCGGGCCCTTCCATTGACCCTGAATGTACTTATAGTGACACAGTTCATTCAGCACTAGGGTATGACCCATTTTATTATCTCACTGGTGTCCATCCATGCACCCTCTCTATAGAAAACCCATGCACATCAACACTTGTCCCTTCAGTCTCAGAATGCTTACTCACCCTGGAAGACATTCACCTCAAGGACAGGGAATGTTTAGTCAGGAACAAGAACTACATTAAAATCAAAGCCAACAAGCACAGAACTCCCGAGACAACAATTCAGGTAGAAGATCATGTTTGGCTTGCCAAACGTAAAATTAATCTGGAATGGCCAAGAAAACTACAACTATGTTTTATTGGTCCATGTGAAATAGAGCAATTATTGAACACGGTGAGAGTCTGACTCAAATTACCCCCTGAATATATAATGCACCCAGTATTTCATGTTTCACTAAACACCCCATACCATCCTCAAGCCAGAACAGATTTCCCACCTCCTGATCACCAAGAATACGAAGTACACAGCCTACTAGACTCAAAACGCATACTGGGAAAATTATATAGACTGGAAAGGTTATGACCCATCGGAGCATTCATGGGAACCAGCGTTCCAATGAACGTGCAAGCCCCCTGCCTGGTACGGTGTTTTCATGCTCACAGTACTATTGAACCCTGTCCTTTAGGATGGCCTGTAGAGGGTAGAACTGTTATGATCCTGACAAGCCCAACATTCCAGTCCCAAAACCCCGCATCTCAGTCCCACCACATGTCCAGTGCCATGGAACGTTTAACCATGGCTTGACCCTTTGTTATGTATCTCTCTGTCATACTGTAATGTATTGATCATCATGGCATAAAAGGAACCATGGTAGGTTTTTTGTCATACAAGCTTCTGAAACCCTGGTGGCAGTGGTAGGCACTGCGTTATGTTCTTTGTCATGCTTTATGCAAACAAAACCAGGTGGCAGTGTTTGGAACTCATGTATGCGGTATGCAGAAGAACGTAAATGTTGCAATATGGAAATAGAGCAGGTGAGCCCATCTGTTGAAAGCGGTTTCCACATGAACGTGTGCAAACTGTGAAACTCTTTAAATACATGTCTTACCGACCACTGCTGAGAATATATGCCTTGTGCATCTACACCTGCAGCCATGGCTATTTAAACCATGCCGTACTTCAAACCCTCGCTTGGCCTCATTAGATCATGATGTCACTTACATGGCTTCTGATTGCAGTCTCGCAGATCCTTGACCCTTGGTGGTCTTCAGACATCTCCCCTTGGGCAGCATTTCCTGGTTATGTTTCTGCCTGGCCCTCCTCCGCAGACACACCAGATATCATGAAAGAGATGCACAGTGGAAAAGTCTGATGGATACAGACAGGACGTGTATCACGCTCTGCGCAGAACAATCTACACAAACATGTAAAAAGAGCTTAATGTGCGCAGAGAATATCTGATGATTTAGAAAAAACAAATGACTGAAACTTACATTGGAAGGTGTATTTTGGAATTAGACAGCGAACGAAAAGACTGAGGGCATCATTTACAAGGCCTGTGGTGCAGTGAGGAGTAGCGAGTGCCTTACTGCGCCACCATGCGCACTGAGAAAGGGCAGAAATCCACCATATCTACAAAATACAGCGCATTTCTGTCCTCTCCTTCTGCACTGGTGCATAAACTGCTGCCTAGTGTCAATGCAAGCACTCTTACATTATGGTGAAATGGTGCCTGTTTTGTGGGGATCATTGTTTTGTGCAGGAAGGGACACCATCCTGCGCAAAAACAATCACACTAGATATTTTCCTCTTTCTATAAGTGCTGTAGAATGCAGCACTTATAGAAAGAGATAAAATCAGGGATAAAAAAAGATATTTCCCCACGTTATGTCATTCTTACTCCACCCCTGAGGTGTGATAGGAATCTGATTCATTACCAGACTTGCAAATCCGGGAATACATCAGATTCATTTGGGTTCAATGGTTGTTACACCCCAGGCGTCACCCATGGAACACCCCTTTCATACAGTGTTATTTGTGAAAGGGGTTCATATTTACCAGACCATGAAAAGCCTTGCATGTGGCTTTGCGTGGCATTGTAAGTATGGGATGGCACACTGCGTCACCGGAGCATTACACAAAATGATTCTCCAGTGGCGCTGGACATTTCCAGGAAAGAGGTCCTATAATAACATGGACAATTTAAAACTGCTATCTGATCAATCACCTTTTTGAACTGGTTGAAACCACTTGCACAATTATTGATCTTGCTGATTTGTATTGACATGTTGATGCTGACTGATGCAACAAACTGTTGAAGAGATCTTTGATAAATCTGGCATTTAAACACCTAGGCAATGTAAGTGTATTGGACCTGCACACATAAATTGTCTGGAATGTCAAATCATGCGAAACAACTGCAAATGTTTTTTTAACTACATCCGTAAACAATATCTAAAGGGGTGTTGTTTATTTTCAGGTGGTGTTATGTCAGAAAACACTAATGTCTGATACATTGATGAACCTTTCACTCACAACCAGAAGTTGTGTGCAGCAAAACCTAACAAGTTTGATGCTGTACAGCCCAAAATATTGAAGCCCTGTTATTTCTCTCTCTCTCTTTCCAACCCCACTTTCCCATGGGAACTTATTCAGGCATGGTGTGCATACATAGGCCCTCATTCTGACCCTGGCGGTCTTTGACCGCCAGGGCGGAGGACCGCGGGAGCACCGCCGACAGGCCGGCGGTGCTCCAATGGGGATTCCGACCGCGGCGGTAAAGCCGCGGTCGGACCGGCACCACTGGCGGGCTCCCGCCAGTGTACCGCCGCCCCATAGAATCCTCCACGGCGGCGCAGCTTGCTGCACCGCCGCGGGGATTCTGACCCCCCCTACCGCCATCCAGATCCCGGTTCCGGATGGCGGTAGGGGGGGTCGCGGGGCCCCTGGGGGCCCCTGCAGTGCCCAAGCCACTGGCATGGGCATTGCAGGGGCCCCCATAAGAGGGCCCCTACATGTATTTCACTGTCTGCCGCGCAGACAGTGAAATACGCGACGGGTGCAACTGCACCCGTCGCACAGCTTCCACTCCGCCGGCTCGATTCCGAGCCGGCTTCATAGTGGAAGCCTCTTTCCCGCTGGGCTGGCGGGCGGTCTGAAGGCGACCGCCCGCCAGCCCAGCGGGAAAGTCAGAATTACCGCCGCGGTCTTTCGACCGCGGAACGGTAATCTGACGGCGGGACTTTGGCGGGCGGCCTCCGCCGCCCGCCAAGGTCAGAATGAGGGCCATAATGTCTAACTGTGCGGTTCCCAGAGGAATTTTCAGACTGTCAAACCCCCATCGGAACTGCCTGGAGCTCAGGTGAGAAGCAGACAACAATGCGGGATGAGTTATTGCCCCGAACACAGATCAAAGTGAAAGCAGTGGTCTGCCTTCACTTTGTGTTTTGGGATGTGCAGTCCATCATAGCAAACAAAAACAAAAACAAATTCTGGATACATGGAAAGCTTTCCGCTTGTGTCTCAATTTAGATTTTTAACAGGAATATGCTTCTGGTGTTTGCACTAGAAGCATATTCTTGATCAATGCCGTAGATGACCTGTCGACATCCTCCACAGTAGAGAGGTAATGCAGTGTACGTCCACTGGATTTCAAGGGTTAAAAGTAGTGGCTAAAAATACTGTTTGACTTCAGGCCTTCAATGCAGAGCAAGTTATTCTGCTTTATGTGATCATGTTAAACAAGAAAAATATTAAAAATAATTATCATGTGGTCTAGTTTTAAAAGGATGTATTTTTAGTTAGGTTCACTCACTGTTGTAAGAAATCAGAGTACTAGCTGAGAGAAATAGGTGCCCACCTGAAGTATTAACCACAATCCTATTTATGGTAAATCACTAAAGTCACTAAATTAACAGCAGCTCAGCCCCCTGGTAGTGATTGCACACAGCAGACAGGTTTAACATAGAGGTAATGTGCAAAGTATTTATGTAGTACCAAAGCAGTAATAAAAGTCAAACATAATATGAGAATAATTTTAAACAAATATAGAATTTAGAGAATATTTTTTATAAATGAATAGACACTAAAACAACAAAAATCCAGTAAGGGGAACCAAAGTTATGAATTTGCTAAGTTTAAAGATCAAAAAAGCTCCTCAAAGAAGTAAGTGCCAACTGCGGCTGTCTGGTTGCAACTGACTGATAACAAGGCACAAGTTAAAGCTGACTGTGATGGAGTGTGGGTTGGGAACAGGAGCCAAGATTGACTCGGCTAGAAGTTAAACCTTTGGACATGGTCTCTAAATGGAAGTCAAAAATCTTCAGCAGAGCAAGACAGCAGGCTGTGCCCCACGAGGGCCCCACAGTTTCAGATAGCTGTTGGATGTGGTCCTGATGAAGCCATTGATTTTTGGCTGGCAATCTCCAAGCTGAAACAAATTGAATTTCACACCCAGACAAGGTCTCTTGCCAGTCAAATACTTTTGGTACCTTTCCCTTGTGAAGATTTTGATGTTTGCACATCATCAAATGTTTCGAGGTTGGAATCTTCCAGTGGGGCAAGGTTGCATGCTGTAGCCAAGCAGATATCCACAATGCTGGATATATTCTCTGAAATGTCCTGTTGAGCTTGATTTGCTGCTGTGGAAAAGCTCATAGCAGGAGTAACCTGAATCTAACCCAGCAGCAACACAGCTTTGTCGGATCGACTTGGTAGGTTTCAGGAGATGTTAGGAGGGCTACACTCTGACAGAGCCAAGGATCCTGGGACCTTGAGGACAGCATTTGGGAGGGTCAAGACTCACTACAGAAGAGGCCAACTGCAAGGTCCAGGGAAGGTCCATTTAGAACTGGTCAGCAGGGCAATTACAGGAAAAGCAACCTGTAGCTTGTGGTTTACCTCTAGCTTAAACAGGATGTCAACCTTATGACCTTTGGAGTCCACTTCTTTGTCCTGGTTAGCGGGAGAGCTGGTCCAGTCTGATAGACTCTTCTCAGGTTTCAGAAGCAGGTTTCATCTTTTTCTAATCTTCCACAGTTCCAGAAGTGTTCCGAGAAAGGTACGGCAGGTGTCACATTTATGTCTGGCCCCAGCCTGCAGGTGGAGCTAACCCCTGACTCTTCCTAATCAGTGGGGTGAAAATTCCCATGGGTAATCCTACTCAGTTTCTGGGCAATGCATATGTGCCCTACTGCAAAAAATCCCACAGTGCAGCACTCTTCCCAAATCTAAGATGGTGAAACCCTCTTCCCCTTGTGCAGTGTCTGTGTGCTCACCCAAGAGGCGTGGAAAGGGAAATGAGCAATCTCTCCCATGTAGTCACTCTAAACCATTTCTGGTTGCAATGCCTCTCCTACTGGAATTTGTGCCTGCTTAACTGAGGGAACAAATAAGGGTCCTGACTGGGTGTCAGCTTATGCTTGGCTGTGATGAGGTAGGACTCTTTGAAGTTAATCAAGTTCATGGACACAGCCCATATGGCCATTCTGCAAGAGGGTCAGAAATACCTCCCTTATAAAGAAGCATGTCGTCTAGCTCTTTAAACAGTTTTTGCACCTCATCAAGGGGGCTATTCAGCTGCCAGGTGACAGTTGGTGCTCCTGTAATGGTCTTCCAGAGGCTTTAGGTAGGGAAAAAAGTACATTTTTCAAAATATTTATGACAAACCCAACTTCACCAGTAAAATACGTTTTTAATCAATATTTTTAAAACTCCAAGAATGAATGGTGTACTTGTTTCCCAGTCAGAGATTTGGGGCCAGATGTACAAACCCCTTTAGCATTTCTTAATGGCCCCAATTGGTATTTTGCGCCATTAAGAAATGCAAAACAGCCTTTTCTTATGTACAAAGGCCATTAATAAATTGCAATGTGTAAATCACAGAATAGGAAATCGCAAATAGGGTTCCCCTATTTGCAATTCCTGTTCTGGTGTATGAGCATGCGACTTGGGCATTTAGGAGATGCAACCAGGTGCAATTTTAAAAATGCATCCCTTGGGGGGCCCTTTTGCCCTTTGTCATCCCTGGTTTTGCATTTGTTAAATAGGGATTCCTTAATAAGAAATTGCTATTTAGAAAATGCAAAACTGACCCACTGACTAAAATGTAATGGGATTTCTTAATACTGATTTCTGAACAGATATTCCTACTTTGTAGGAATCACTGCTAGGAAATCTGTATCTCTGTACATCGCATTTTGCATTTCTTAAATAGCGATTTCTATGAAGTCGCTATTTAAGAAATGCATAATTGCATTTTTGTACATCTGGTCCAACATTATTAAATGTAATATTCTGTCCCACTTCTTTACTATATAACAACCAACTTTGCTACAATTAAAATAGACTCCAGGATTTTTCACTGAAAGGACACATGCAACATTAAAATTCTATATGTAATGCTTTTATATATCATGTACCCTGCCTTATAGGCAATAGGGCTTAGTTAGAGGTGACTTATTAATATTTAAGAGGAATGTTTTGACCTGTCAAAAAGGTTCACTATGGCAAGTTGAAGTTGCAGTTTAAAGCAATAGCCATGGTAGACCTGCAGTTATCTTTGCACTGACAATGAAGTGGGTGGCACAATAACAATGTGTGTTTCAGTCCATTATTTGCACTTAATGAACAGCCCTGGTTATACTTTGTAACATATACTAGAGACTTAAAGGTAAGTTAACTATGCCAATTAGGGTGATACAAATTTCAACATGTTGAAAAATTGAGGGGGATATTTATACTCTGTTTGCGCCGGAATTGCGTCGTTTTTTTTGACGCAATTCCGACACAAAACTAACTCCATATTTATACTTTGGCGTTAGACGCGTCTAGCGCCAAAGTCCATGGAGTTTGCGTCATTTTTTAGCGTGGACACCTACTTTGCGTTAATGATATGCAAGGTAGGCGTTCACGTCTAAAAAATTGACTCCGAGGCATGTGCGCCGTATTTACACTCCCGGGCAAAATTCACGCCCGGGAGTGGGCGGGTCAAAAAAAATGACGTACGGCCGCTTTTGCGCCGTTTTTTAGCGCCTGGACAAGGCAGGCGTTATGGGACCTGTGGGCTCGGAAGGAGCCCAGAGGTGCCCTCCCATGCCCCCAGGGACACCCCCTGTCACCCTTGCCCACCCCAGGAGGACACCCAAGGCTGGAGGGACCCATCCCAGGGACATTAAGGTAAGTTCCGGTAAGTATTTTTTTATTTTATTTTTGTGGCATAGGGGGGCCTGATTTGTGCCCCCCTACATGCCACTATGCCCAAGTCCCCTGGGCATAGTCCCCTGGGTAGAAGTCCCCTGGGCATGGCCATTGGGCAAGGGGGCATGACTCCTGTCTTTGCTAAGACAGGAGTCATTTCTATGGGGGTTGGGAGTCGAAATAAATGGCGCAAATCGGGTTGAGGCGAAAAATTTGCCTCAGCCTGACTTGCCCCATTTTTTGGCGCCCAAGCTCCATATCCCCCTACGCCGGCGCTGCCTGGTGTACGTTGTTTTTTTTCACGCACACCAGGCAGCGCCGGCGGCTAACGCCGGCTAACGCCGGCTAACGTCATTGATTAAATACGGCGCCTGCATGGCGCTTCAGAATGGCGTTAGCCGGCGCTAATTTTTTTGACGCAAAACTGCGTTAGCGCAGTTTTGCATCAAAAAGTATAAATATGGCCCTGAGTATATTCACCTTACCACTGGTTAGCATTGTAAAGTGCACAGAGTTGTACAGCCAGCAAAAATAGTCAAGACAAAAATCCCGTGTTCACCACACAAAAAATTGTCATTTATACAAGTATGAATATTATATTGTGAGAGAAAAAAAATAAAACAAAAGTTTTTTCAAACCCAAAGTTGGTAAACTGGTCCATAAAAAATACATTTTCCTAAAATAAGCAAGTTAATGTTACACAGAGGCAGCATTACAGACACATTATTTGTTATAATTGAAATGTTGCATATGCAAAGAGTAAAACTATAGTCCGAAATGGGATCACCACAGGAATCCATATCATGGCAGTTTACAGTTTAAATACGAGATGTACACAAATAAATGCATTTGATTTTCTTAGAACATTTGTTTCATTTATATAATAATAAAACACAGGATACAGATAATATGGATTGTTAGAACAAATTCTAGATAGGACATATGACTGGCAACACAAAAACAAAACCATTCACTTTTTTCTTTGTAAACAAAAATATCATATCCTCTGGGCTGCTCAAATACTTTCAGCAAACCGTGGAGGGTTGGCCAAGATATTTTCAGGACCCTCCTGTGCAGTGATGTGCCAAGGGGCCAATAATGTGGTTGCAAGGACACAACATGCACAAACATGTGGAGAAGTTGGCTCAATGGTTAGAGTGGCAGACCCTGATGCAGAAATCTGGCCCAGGGCCAGGGTTCAATTCCCACCTCAGCTGGTCTTGGGCTCAATTTCCTCAGACCTGATAATTCTCGCATTGGTGCCTAATCTAATTCATGGGTCCCACTCTATAACTCTGGGCAATAGCTTGCTTAATCGCCCCAACAGTGCTGGGATGCCTGGCTGCACCTTCGAGGTTGTCCAGGAGTGGGCACCTCACAGGGAAAAGCCAGGAGGGGATCCACAGCGGTATGCGTACAGGGCCTAGAGACCCTAACAGGTGAGTAGTGTGCTATACAAGTATGAAGTTTACAGTTTAACATGGCCTTAATTCTATCCTAGTGACAAATAACCTCCCAGCGCTTCTGAAAATGTTTCCTTACCGGCTGCTAACATCCACTGTACTGCAGTGTGTGCCAAGGTTCCTCCACATTAGTCTTTCGCTAGTGAACAGAGCTAGGTCTCGGGACTCTCATAATCTGAGGGCATTTTTTGACACCCCCATACCCCAGCACTAATGAACTTGTAACTACCTTAGTGAAGCTGTGTGCCTTTTCTTTTCACTCCTTTGCCATGTCGAGGGTTTGCAAAGTGAAAGGATCAGCAATATGGAGCAGGATGATGTGGTGAAAGAATTGCTCAAAATTACTGGAATATGGCTGAGTTTCTGTTCTTGTATATCATTTCGTATTTGTCATGACAGGGAAAGATGTCTGCCACAAAGTCAAAGGTCCCTCCCTTGCAGGCTGAGGTCTCCGCCCTAATATTGTGAAGACCTCGGCATGCAGTGTAAAGACTTAGCAGAGACTTCACATCTGGAGGGGAGCCACCTGCACGCTGAAACAACTCAAAACAAGACAGTTATACTAATATTTAAGGAGTGACTTGGGATTTTATTCTACACACTACCTAATGCAACCTTTAATACTGAATATGATATTTCATAATCTTTTATCACATGATAAAGTACACAATGTTACTGACCTAAATTTAGTGTTCAAATTGAAAAGTGAAAGAATAATTGTGAAAGTGGAATGTCAGTGTTCCAAGACATACATCCTAGCATTTTAACTGTGACATTTTGCAAATAAAACACTGCTGTCTCAGGATGGTATGTGGACACCGTAGTAGTCCACCATTCATCATTAACAAGACACTGCTTCACCTCATAAATGCAGCAATCAAACTAGCAGATCAAATGAAAACGGAGTTTACTAGTGTTATCCACAACAGTGTACCTGTGTTCTATAGTGCACCCTTGGTACCAGGATGAGGCTGCAGATTATTGGTAATGTCTTCATGAAAGCCCTGTTACAGAGTGATGTTGTGCAACACATAACAGGACTACTATTATTGTGCATAAAACTAGTACAACAGCACCCCCATGTTTAGACAAGACATCTGTATCATGGCTTAAGGATTCCAAAAGTGTGTACAGTGATGGCCCGGGTACATGTGCATGCCCTCTATTAACACTGCAGGAAGCATCAACTTGTAATCAGGATCTGATAAAGTCCTGGGAACACCTCTTCGAACGCTTAGTGCAAGGAATTAAAGCCACCGTTAGGGTTAACAGCAAAAGTATTTTGTGCATCTGGCTGAAGTCAATTCGCCTCATTAGCTCATGAATTAGTAAAACCCTACAATTGCTGTGCTTAGCACCACCGAACCATGCACTTTTGAAGTCCCTTGGACATGATCGCAGAAGACTGAAGAGAGTGGTCTGGTTGCATGAGAAGGGAAGAGCTGGGCCAAGTTTCTATATTGTTCTAAATCACATGATTACAGGAAAATTTTAAAACTAATTATTGATCTTGATATGGGTCCCAGGGCAGCAAATAACATGAATATAAGTGAAGAAGAATGGGTGATCTTCCCAGCCCACTAGAAAGAAAGTATTGATACCGTTACTACCCCGGGGCCAAGTTCCTGCGCAATATCTCAAATGACCCCTTTCGATAATAATAGAGATTAGTGATAGTGCTATAATACAACATTGTGCCACTGGACACAATTTGTGTGTGCTCACATAACAACTGTGCACCAGACACCAACCTATTCCTGTCAGCTCTCCTGAAAGAAAACATCACAACATGGGCAGACTTCCTGATTTCAATGTTTAACCCCTTCGCTGCCAAGCCTTTTCCCCCTCCTGTGCCAGGCCTTTTTTTGCCTATTTCAAATAGTTCTCGCTTAGGCCCTCATAACTTTTTGCCCACATAAGCTACCCACACCAAATGTGCGTCCTTTTTTCCCAACATCCTAGGGATTCTAGAGGTACCCAGACTTTGTGGGCTCCCCTGAAGGAGACCAAGAAATTAGCCAAAATACAGTGAAAATGTTGTTGTTTTAAAAAAAAAAATGGAAAAAGGGCTGCAGAAGAAGGCTTGTGATTTTTTCCCTGAAATTGGCATCAACAAAGGGTTTGCAGTGCTAACATCATTTGCTTCCCAGCTTTCGGGAACAGGCAGACTTGAAACAGAAAACCCAACTTTTCAACACAAGTTTGGCATTTTGCTGGGACATACCCCATTTTTATGATTTTTTCTGCTTTCAGCCTCCTTCCAGTCAGTGACAGAAATGGGAGTGAAACCAGTGCTGGATACCAGAAACCTAAACATTTCTGAAAAGTAGACAAAATACTGAACTCAGCAATGGGTAATTTGTGTAGATCCTACAAGGGTTTCCTACAGAAAATAACAACCAAAATAAATAAAAAATTGAAATTGAGGTAAAAAAACAGCAATTTTTCTCTACGTTTTACTCTGTAACTTTTTCCTGCGATGTCAAATTTTTGAAAGCAATATACCGTTACGTCTGCTGGACTCTTCTGGTTGCAGGGATATATAGGGCTTGTAGGTTCATCAAGAATCCTAGGTATCCAGAGCCAATAAATGAGCTGCACCTTGCAGTGGGTTTTCATTCTATACCGGGTATACAGCAAATAATTTGCTGAATTATAAAGAGTTATAAATAGGTATCAAGAAAACCTTTGTATTTCCAAAATGGGCACAAGATAAGGTGTTGAGGAGCAGTGGTTATTTGCACATCTCTGAATTCTGGGGTGCCCATACTAGCATATGAATTACAGGGCATTTCTCAAATAGACATCTTTTTTACACACTGTCTTAAATTTGGAAGGATAAAATGTAGAGAAAGACAAGGGGCAATAACAATTGTTTTACTCTTCTATGTTCCCCTAAGTCTCCCGATAAAAATGGTACCTCACTTGTGTGGGTAGGCATCGTGCCTGCGACAGGAAATGCCCCAAAACACAAAGTGGACGCATCACATTTTCTCAAAGAAAACAGAGGTGTTTTTTGCAAAGTGCTTACCTGTGGATTTTGGCCTCTAGCTCAGACGCCACCTGGGAAACCTACCAAACCTGTGCATTTATGAAAACTAGAGACCTAGGGGAATCTAAGACGGGATGACTTGTCGGGCTCTCACCAGGTTCTGTTACCCAGAATCCTTTGCAAACCTCAAAATGTGGCTAAAAAAATAATTTTTCCTCACATTTCAGTGACAGAAAGTTATGGAATCTGAGAGGAGCCACAAATTTTCTTCCACCCAGCGTTTCCCCAAGTCTCCAGGTAAAAATGGTACATCACTTGTGTGGGTAGGCCTAGTGCCCGCGACAGGAAATGCCCCAAAACACAAAGTGGACACATCACATTTTCTCAAAAAAACTGAGATGTTTTTTTCAAAGTGCCTACCTGTGGATTTTGGCCTCTAGCTCAGACGCCACCTAGGGAAACCTACCAAACCTGTGCATTTTTGAAAACTAGAGACATAGCGGAATCCAAGAAGGGGTGACTTGTCAGGCTCTCACCAGGTTCTGTTACCCAGAATCCTTTGCAAACCTCAAAATGTGGCTAAAAAACTACTTTTTCCTCATATTTCGGTGACAGAAAGTTCTGGAATCTGAGAGGAGCCACAAATTTCCTTCCACCCATCGTTCCCCCAAGTCTCCCGATAAAAATTGTACCTCACTTGTGTGTGTAGGCCTAGTGCCCGCGACAGGAAATGCCCCAAAACAAAAAGTGGAAACATCACATTTTCTCAAAGAAAACAGAGGTGTTTCTTGCATAGTGCCTACCTGTGGATTTTGGCCTCTAGCTCAGCCGCCACCTAGGGAAACCTACCAAACCTGTGCATTTTTGAAAACTAGAGACCTAGCGGAATCCAAGAAGGGGTGACTTGTCAGGCTCACACCAGGTTCTGTTACCCAGAATTCTTTGCAAACCTCAAAATGTGACTAAAAAAATATTTTTTCCTCATATTTCGGTGACAGAAAGTTCTGGAATCTAAAGAGGAGACACAAATTTCCTTCCACCCATCGTTCCCCCAAGTCTCCTGATAAAAATAGTACCTCACTTGTGTGTGTAGGCCTAGTGCCCGCGACAGGAAATGCCCCAAAACACAAAGTGGACCCATCACATTTTCTCTAAGAAAACAGAGGTGTTTTTTGCAAAGTGCCTACCTGTAGAATTTGGCCTCTAGCTCAGCCGCCATTTAGGGAAACCTAACAAACCTGTGCATTTTTTAAAACTAGAGACCTAAGGGAAACCAAGATGGGGTGACTTGTCGGGCTCTCACCAGGGTCTGTTACCCAGAATACTTTGCAAACCTCAAAATGTGGCAAAAAAGTTTCCTCACATTTCAGTAACAGAATGTTGTGGAATTTGAGAGGAACCACAAATTTCCTTCCACCCAGCATTTTCCCAAGTCTCCCGGTAAAAATGGTACCTCACTTGTGTGGGTAGGCCTAGTGCCCGTGACAGGAAAGGCCCCAAAACAAAAAGTGGACACATCACATTTTCCCAAAGAAAACAGAGGTGTTTCTTGCAAAGTGCCTACCTGTGGATTTTGGCCTCTAGCTCAGCCGCCACCTAGGGAAACCTACCAAACCTGTGCATTTTTGAAAACTAGAGACCTAGGGGAATCCAAGACGGGGTGACTTGTCAGGCTCTCACCAGGTTCTCTTACCCAGAATCATTTGCAAACCTCAAAATGTAGCTAAAAAAATACTTTTTCCTCACATATCGGTGACAGAAATTTGTAGAATCTGAGAGGAGACACAAATTTCCTTCAACCCAGCGTTCCCCCAAGTCTCCCGATAAAAATGGTACCTCACTTGTGTGGGTAGGCCTAGTGCCCGCGACAGGAAATGCCCCAAAACACAAAGTGGACACATCACATTTTCTCTAAGAAAAAGAGGTGTTTTTTGCAAAGTGCCTACCTGTGGTATTTTGGCCTCTAGCTCACACGCCACCTGGGAAACCTACCAAACCTGTGCATTTATGAAAACTAGAGACCTAGGGGAAGCTAAGACGGGATGACTTGCCGGGCTCTCACCAGGTTCTGTTTCCCAGAATCCTTTGCAAACCTCAAAATGTGGCAAAAAAATACTTTTTCCTCACATTTCGGTAACAGAAAGTTGTGGAATCTGAGAGGAGCCACAAATTTCCTTCCACCCAGCGTTTCCCCAAGTCTCCTGGTAAAAATGGTACCTCGCTTGTGTGGGTAGGCCTAGTGCCCGCGACAGGAAATGCCCCAAAACACAAAGTGGACACATCACATTTTCTCTAAGAAAACAGAGGTGTTTTTTGCAAAGTGCCTACCTGTAGATTTTAGCCTCTAGCTCAGCCGCCACCTAAGGAAACCTACCAAACCTGTGCATTTTTGAAAACTAGAGACCTAAGGGAATCCAAGATGGGGTGACTTGTCGGGCTCTCACCAGGTTCTGTTACCCAGAATCCTTTGCAAACCTCAAAATGTGGCAATAAAACACTTTTTCCTAACATTTCGGTGACAGAACGTTGTGGAATCTGAGAGGAACCACAAATTTCCTTCCACCCAGCGCTTCCCTATGTCTTCCGGTAAAAATGGTACCTCACTTGTGTGGGTAGGCCTAGTGCCCGCGACAGGAAAGGCCCCAAAACAAAAAGTGGACACATCACATTTTCTCAAAGAAAACAGAGGTGTTTCTTGCAAAGTGCCTACCTGTGGATTTTGGCCTCTAGCTCAGCCGCCACCTAGGGAAACCTACCAAACCTGTGCATTTTTGAAAACTAGAGACCTAGGGGAATCCAAGATGGGGTGACTTGTCAGGCTCTCACCAGGTTCTCTTACCCAGAATCAATTGCAAACCTCAAAATGTAGCTAAAAAAATACTTTTTCCTCACATATCGGTGACAGAAATTTGTGGAATCTGAGAGGAGCCACAAATTTCCTTCCACCCAGTGTTACCCCAAGTCTCCCGATAAAAATGGTACCTCACTTGTGTGGGTAGGCCTAGTGCCCACGACAGGAAATGCCCCAAAACACAAAGTGGACACATCACATTTTCTCAAAGAAAACTGAGGTGTTTTTTGCAAAGTGCCTACCTGTGGATTTTGGCCTCTAGCTCAGCCGCCACCTAGGGAAACCTACCAAACCTGTGCATTTTTGAAAACTAGAGACCTAGCGGAATCCAAGATGGGGTGACTTGCCAGGCTCTCACCAGGTTCTGTTTCCCACAATCCTTTGCAAACCTCAAAATGTGGCTAAAAAAATACTTTTTCCTCATATTTCGGAGACAGAAAGATCTGGACTCTGAGAGGAGCCACAAATTTCCTTTCACCCAGCGTTCCCCCAAGTCTCCAGATAAAAATAGTACCTCACTTGTGTGGGTAGGCCTAGTGCCCGCGACAGGAAATGCCCCAAAACACAAAGTGGACGCATCACATTTTCTCAAAGAAAACAGAGGTGGTTTTGCAAAGTGTCTACCTGTGGATTTTGGCCTCTAGCTCACACGCCACCTGGGAAACCTACCAAACCTGTGCATTTATGAAAACTAGAGACCAAGGGGAAGATAAGACGGGATGACTTGCCAGGCTCTCACCAGGTTCTGTTTCCCAGAATCCTTTGCAAACCTCAAAATGTGGCAAAAAAATACTTTTTCCTCACATTTCGGTAACAGAAAGTTGTGGAATCTGAGAGGAGCCACAAATTTCCTTCCACCCAGCGTTTCCCCAAGTCTCCCGGTAAAAATGGTACCTCGCTTGTGTGGGTAGGCCTAGTGCCCGCGACAGGAAATGCCCCAAAACACAAAGTGGACACATCACATTTTCTCAAAGAAAACAGAGATGTTTTTTGCAAAGCGCCTACCTGTGGATTTTGGCCTCTAGCTCAGACGCCACCTAGGGAAACCTACCAAACCTGTGCATTTTTGAAAACTAGAGACCTAGCGGAATCCAAGAAGGGGTGACTTGTCAGGCTCTCACCAGGTTCTGTTACCCAGAATCCTTTGCAAACCTCAAAATGTGGCTAAAAAAATACTTTTTCCTCATATTTCGGTGACAGAAAGTTCTGGAATCTGAGAGGAGCCACAAATTTCCTTCCACCCATCTTTCCCCCAAGTCTCCCGATAAAAATAGTACCTCACTTGTGTGTGTAGGCCTAGTGCCCGCGACAGGAAATGCCCCCAAAACAAAAAGTGGACACATCACATTTTCTCAAAGAAAACAGAGGTGTTTCTTGCATAGTGCCTACCTGTGGATTTTGGCCTCTAGCTCAGCCACCACCTAGGGAAACCTACCAAACCTGTGCATTTTTGAAAACAAGAGACCTAGCGGAATCCAAGAAGGGGTGACTTGTCAGGCTCTCACCAGGTTCTGTTACCCAGAATCCTTTGCAAACCTCAAAATGTGGCTAAAAAACTACTTTTTCCTCATATTTCGGTGACAGAAAGTTCTGGAATCTGAGAGGAGCCACAAATTTCCTTCCACCCATCGTTCCCCCAAGTCTCCCGATAAAAATTGTACCTCACTTGTGTGTGTAGGCCTAGTGCCCGCGACAGGAAATGCCCCAAAACAAAAAGTGGAAACATCACATTTTCTCAAAGAAAACAGAGGTGTTTCTTGCATAGTGCCTACCTGTGGATTTTGGCCTCTAGCTCAGCCGCCACCTAGGGAAACCTACCAAACCTGTGCATTTTTGAAAACTAGAGACCTAGCGGAATCCAAGAAGGGGTGACTTGTCAGGCTCACACCAGGTTCTGTTACCCAGAATTCTTTGCAAACCTCAAAATGTGACTAAAAAAATATTTTTTCCTCATATTTCGGTGACAGAAAGTTCTGGAATCTGAGAGGAGACACAAATTTCCTTCCACCCATCGTTCCCCCAAGTCTCCTGATAAAAATAGTACCTCACTTGTGTGTGTAGGCCTAGTGCCCGCGACAGGAAATGCCCCAAAACACAAAGTGGACACATCACATTTTCTATAAGAAAACAGAGGTGTTTTTTGCAAAGTGCCTACTTGTAGAATTTGGCCTCTAGCTCAGCCGCCATCTAGGGAAACCTAACAAACCTGTGCATTTTTGAAAACTAGAGACCTAAGGGAAACCAAGATGGGGTGACTTGTCGGGCTCTCACCAGGGTCTGTTACCCAGAATCCTTTGCAAACCTCAAAATGTGGCAAAAAAATTTCCTCACATTTCAGTAACAGAATGTTGTGGAATCTGAGAGGAACCACAAATTTCCTTCCACCCAGCGTTTTCCCAAGTCTCCCGGTAAAAATGGTACCTCACTTGTGTGGGTAGGCCTATTGCCCGTGACAGGAAAGGCCCCAAAACAAAAAGTGGACACATCACATTTTCCCAAAGAAAACAGAGTTGTTTCTTGCAAAGTGCCTACCTGTGGATTTTGGCCTCTAGCTCAGCCGCCACCTAGGGAAACCTACCAAACCTGTGCATTTTTGAAAACTAGAGACCTAGGGGAATCCAAGACGGGGTGACTTGTCAGGCTCTCACCAGGTTCTCTTACCCAGAATCATTTGCAAACCTCAAAATGTAGCTAAAAAAATACTTTTTCCTCACATATCGGTGACAGAAATTTGTAGAATCTGAGAGGAGACACAAATTTCCTTCCACCCAGCGTACCCCCAAGTCTCCCAATAAAAATGGTACCTCACTTGTGTGGGTAGGCCTAGTGCCCGCGACAGGAAATGCCCCAAAACACAAAGTGGACACATCACATTTTCTCAAAGAAAAAGAGGTTTTTTTTGCAAAGTGCCTACCTGTGGTATTTAAGCCTCTAGCTCACACGCCACCTGGGAAACCTACCAAACCTGTGCATTTATGAAAACTAGAGACCTAGGGGAAGCTAAGACGGGATGACTTGCCGGGCTCTCACCAGGTTCTGTTTCCCAGAATCCTTTGCAAACCTCAAAATGTGGCAAAAAAATACTTTTTCCTCACATTTCGGTAACAGAAAGTTGTGGAATCTGAGAGGAGCCACAAATTTCCTTCCACCCAGCGTTTCCCCAAGTCTCCTGGTAAAAATGGTACCTCGCTTGTGTGGGTAGGCCTAGTGCCCGCGACAGGAAATGCCCCAAAACACAAAGTGGACACATCACATTTTCTCTAAGAAAACAGAGGTGTTTTTTGCAAAGTGCCTACCTGTAGATTTTAGCCTCTAGCTCAGCCGCCACCTAAGGAAACCTACCAAACCTGTGCATTTTTGAAAACTAGAGACCTAAGGGAATCCAAGATGGGGTGACTTGTCGGGCTCTCACCAGGTTCTGTTACCCAGAATCCTTTGCAAACCTCAAAATGTGGCAATAAAACACTTTTTCCTCACATTTCGGTGACAGAACGTTGTGGAATCTGAGAGGAACCACAAATTTCCTTCCACCCAGCGCTTCCCTATGTCTTCCGGTAAAAATGGTACCTCACTTGTGTGGGTAGGCCTAGTGCCCGCGACAGGAAAGGCCCCAAAACAAAAAGTGGACACATCACATTTTCTCAAAGAAAACAGAGGTGTTTCTTGCAAAGTGCCTACCTGTGGATTTTGGCCTCTAGCTCGGCCGCCACCTAGGGAAACCTACCAAACCTGTGCATTTTTGAAAACTAGAGACCTAGGGGAATCCAAGATGGGGTGACTTGTCAGGCTCTCACCAGGTTCTCTTACCCAGAATCAATTGCAAACCTCAAAATGTAGCTAAAAAAATACTTTTTCCTCACATATCGGTGACAGAAATTTGTGGAATCTGAGAGGAGCCACAAATTTCCTTCCACCCAGTGTTACCCCAAGTCTCCCGATAAAAATGGTACCTCACTTGTGTGGGTAGGCTTAGTGCCCACGACAGGAAATGCCCCAAAACACAAAAAGGACACATCACATTTTCTCAAAGAAAACTGAGGTGTTTTTTGCAAAGTGCCTACCTGTGGATTTTGGCCTCTAGCTCAGCCGCCACCTAGGGAAACCTACCAAACCTGTGCATTTTTGAAAACTAGAGACCTAGCGGAATCCAAGATGGGGTGACTTGCCAGGCTCTCACCAGGTTCTGTTTCCCACAATCCTTTGCAAACCTCAAAATGTGGCTAAAAAAATACTTTTTCCTCATATTTCGGAGACAGAAAGTTCTGGACTCTGAGAGGAGCCACAAATTTCCTTCCACCCAGCGTTCCCCCAAGTCTCCAGATAAAAATATTACCTCACTTGTGTGGGTAGGCCTAGTGCCCGCGACAGGAAATGCCCCAAAACACAAAGTGGACGCATCACATTTTCTCAAAGAAAACAGAGGTGGTTTTGCAAAGTGTCTACCTGTGGATTTTGGCCTCTAGCTCACACGCCACCTGGGAAACCTACCAAACCTGTGCATTTATGAAAACTAGAGACCAAGGGGAAGATAAGACGGGATGACTTGCCAGGCTCTCACCAGGTTCTGTTTCCCAGAATCCTTTGCAAACCTCAAAATGTGGCAAAAAAATACTTTTTCCTCACATTTCGGTAACAGAAAGTTGTGGAATCTGAGAGGAGCCACAAATGTCCTTCCACCCAGCGTTTCCCCAAGTCTCCCGGTAAAAATGGTAACTCGCTTGTGTGGGTAGGCCTAGTGCCCGCGACAGGAAATGCCCCAAAACACAAAGTGGACACATCACATTTTCTCAAAGAAAACAGAGATGTTTTTTGCAAAGTGCCTACCTGTGGATTTTGGCCTCTAGCTCAGACGCCACCTAGGGAAACCTACCAAACCTGTGCATTTTTGAAAACTAGAGACCTAGCGGAATCCAAGAAGGGGTGACTTGTCAGGCTCTCACCAGGTTCTGTTACCCAGAATCCTTTGCAAACCTCAAAATGTGGCTAAAAAAATACTTTTTCCTCATATTTCGGTGACAGAAAGTTCTGGAATCTGAGAGGAGCCACAAATTTCCTTCCACCCATCTTTCCCCCAAGTCTCCCGATAAAAATAGTACCTCACTTGTGTGTGTAGGCCTAGTGCCCGGGACAGGAAATGCCCCCAAAACAAAAAGTGGACACATCACATTTTCTCAAAGAAAACAGAGGTGTTTCTTGCATAGTGCCTACCTGTGGATTTTGGCCTCTAGCTCAGCCACCACCTAGAGAAACCTACCAAACCTGTGCATTTTTGAAAACTAGAGACCTAGGGGAATCCAATATGGGGTGACTTGTCAGGCTCTCACCAGGTTCTCTTACCCAGAATCAATTGCAAACCTCAAAATGTAGCTAAAAAAATACTTTTTCCTCACATATCGGTGACAGAAATTTGTGGAATCTGAGAGGAGCCACAAATTTCCTTCCACCCAGTGTTACCCCAAGTCTCCCGATAAAAATGGTACCTCACTTGTGTGGGTAGGCTTAGTGCCCACGACAGGAAATGCCCCAAAACACAAAAAGGACACATCACATTTTCTCAAAGAAAACTGAGGTGTTTTTTGCAAAGTGCCTACCTGTGGATTTTGGCCTCTAGCTCAGCCGCCACCTAGGGAAACCTACCAAACCTGTGCATTTTTGAAAACTAGAGACCTAGCGGAATCCAAGATGGGGTGACTTGCCAGGCTCTCACCAGGTTCTGTTTCCCACAATCCTTTGCAAACCTCAAAATGTGGCTAAAAAAATACTTTTTCCTCATATTTCGGAGACAGAAAGTTCTGGACTCTGAGAGGAGCCACAAATTTCCTTCCACCCAGCGTTCCCCCAAGTCTCCAGATAAAAATAGTACCTCACTTGTGTGGGTAGGCCTAGTGCCCGCGACAGGAAATGCCCCAAAACACAAAGTGGACGCATCACATTTTCTCAAAGAAAACAGGTGGTTTTGCAAAGTGTCTACCTGTGGATTTTGGCCTCTAGCTCACACGCCACCTGGGAAACCTACCAAACCTGTGCATTTATGAAAACTAGAGACCAAGGGGAAGATAAGACGGGATGACTTGCCAGGCTCTCACCAGGTTCTGTTTCCCAGAATCCTTTGCAAACCTCAAAATGTGGCAAAAAAATACTTTTTCCTCACATTTCGGTAACAGAAAGTTGTGGAATCTGAGAGGAGCCACAAATGTCCTTCCACCCAGCGTTTCCCCAAGTCTCCCGGTAAAAATGTTAACTCGCTTGTGTGGGTAGGCCTAGTGCCCGCGACAGGAAATGCCCCAAAACACAAAGTGGACACATCACATTTTCTCTAAGAAAACAGAGATGTTTTTTGCAAAGTGCCTACCTGTGGATTTTGGCCTCTAGCTCAGACGCCACCTAGGGAAACCTACCAAACCTGTGCATTTTTGAAAACTAGAGACCTAGCGGAATCCAAGAAGGGGTGACTTGTCAGGCTCTCACCAGGTTCTGTTACCCAGAATCCTTTGCAAACCTCAAAATGTGGCTAAAAAAATACTTTTTCCTCATATTTCGGTGACAGAAAGTTCTGGAATCTGAGAGGAGCCACAAATTTCCTTCCACCCATCTTTCCCCCAAGTCTCCCGATAAAAATAGTACCTCACTTGTGTGTGTAGGCCTAGTGCCCGGGACAGGAAATGCCCCCAAAACAAAAAGTGGACACATCACATTTTCTCAAAGAAAACAGAGGTGTTTCTTGCATAGTGCCTACCTGTGGATTTTGGCCTCTAGCTCAGCCACCACCTAGGGAAACCTACCAAACCTGTGCATTTTTGAAAACAAGAGACCTAGCGGAATCCAAGAAGGGGTGACTTGTCAGGCTCTCACCAGGTTCTGTTACCCAGAATCCTTTGCAAACCTCAAAATGTGGCTAAAAAAATACTTTTTCCTCATATTTCGGTGACAGAAAGTTCTAGAATCTGAGAGGAGACACAAATTTCCTTCCACCCATCGTTCCCCCAAGTCACCCGATAAAAATAGTACCTCACTTGTGTGTGTAGGCCTAGTGCCGGCGACAGGAAATGCCCCAAAACACAAAGTGGACACATCACATTTTCTCTAAGAAAACAGAGGTGTTTTTTGCAAAGTGCCTACCTGTAGATTTTGGCCTCTAGCTCAGCCGCCACCTAGGGAAACCTACCAAACCTGTGCATTTTTGAAAACTAGAGACCTAAGGGAATCCAAGATGGGGTGACTTGTCAGGCTCTCACCAGGTTCTGTTACCCAGAATCCTTTGCAAACCTCAAAATGTGGCAAAAAAATACTTTTTCCTTACATTTCGGTGACAGAACCTTGTGGAATCTGAGAGGAACCACAAATTTCCTTCCACCCAACGTTTCCCCAAGTCTCCCGGTAAAAATGGTACCTCACTTGTGTGGGTATGCCTAGTGCCCGCGACAGGAATGGCCCAAAACAAAAAGTGGACACATCACATTTTCTCAAAGAAAACAGAGGTGTTTCTTGCAAAGTGCCTACCTGTGGATTTTGGCCTCTAGCTCAGCCACCACCTAGGGAAACCTACCAAACCTGTGCATTTTTGAAAACTAGAGACCTAGGGGAATCCAAGATGGGGTGACTTGTCAGGCTCTCACCAGGTTCTCTTACCCAGAATCATTTGCAAACCTCAAAATGTAGCTAAAACAATACTTTTTCCTCACATATCGGTGACAGAAATTTGTGGAATCTGAGAGGAGCCACAAATTTCCTTCCACCCAGTGTTACCCCAAGTCTCCCGATAAAAATGGTACCTCACTTGTGTGGGTAGGCCTAGTGCCCACGACAGGAAATGCCCCAAAACACAAAGTGGACACATCACATTTTCTCAAAGAAAACAGAGGTGTTTTTTGCAAAGTGCCTACCTGTGGATTTTGGCCTCTAGCTCAGCCGCCACCTAGGGAAACCTACCAAACCTGTGCATTTTTGGAAAGTAGAGACCTAGCGGAATCCAAGATGGGGTGACTTGCCAGGCTCTCACCAGGTTCTGTTACCCAGAATCCTTTGCAAACCTCAAAATGTGGCTAAAAAAATACTTTTTCCTAATTTTTCGGTGACAGAAAGTTCTGGAATCTGAGAGGAGCCACAAATTTCCTTCCACCCAGCGTTCCCCCAAGTCTCCAGATAAAAATAGTACCTCACTTGTGTGGGTAGGCTAGTGCCCGCGACAGGAAATGCCCCAAAGCACAAAGTGGACGCATCACATTATCTCAAAGAAAACAGAGGTGTTTTTTGCAAAGTGCCTACCTGTGGATTTTGGCCTCTAGCTCAGACGCCACCTGGGAAACCTACCAAACCTGTGCATTTTCGAAAACTAGAGAACTAGGGGAAGCTAAAACGGGATGACTTGCCGGGCTCTCACCAGGTTCTGTTTCCCAGAATCCTTTACAAACCTCAAAATGCGGCAAAAAAATACTTTTTCCTCACATTTCAGTAACAGAAAGTTGTGAAATCTGAGAGGAGCCACAAATTTCCTTCCACCCAGCGTTTCCCCAAATCTCCCGGTAAAAATGGTACCTCACTTGTGTGGGTAGGCCTAGTGCCCGCGACATGAAATGCCCCAAAACACAAAGTGGACACATCACATTTTCTCAAAGAAAACAGAGGTGTTTTTTGCAAAGTGCCTACCTGTGGATTTTGGCCTCTAGCTCAGCCGCCACCTAGGGAAACCAACCAAACCTGTGCATTTTTGAAAACTAGAGTCCTAGCAGAATCCGAGATGGGGTGACTTGTCAGGCTCTCACCAGGTTCTGTTACCTAGAATCCTTTGCAAACCTCAAAATGTAGCTAAAAAAATACTTTTTCCTCATATTTCGGTGACAGAAAGTTCTGGAATCTGAGAGAAGCCACAAATTTCCTTCCACCCAGCGTTCCACCAAGTGTCCCGATAAAAATAGTGCCTCACTTGTGTGGGTAGGCCTAGTGCCCGCGACAGGAAATGCCCCAAAACACAAAGTGGACACATCACATTTTCTAAAAGAAAACAGAGGTGTTTTTTGCAAAGTGCCTACCTGTAGATTTTGGCCTCTAGCTCAGCCGCCACCTAGGGAAACCTACCAAACCTGTGCATTTTTGAAAACTAGAGACCTAAGGGAATCCAAGATGGGGTGACTTGTCGGGCTCTCACCAGGTTCTGTTACCCAGAATCCTTTGCAAACCTCAAAATGTGGCAAAAAAATACTTTTTCCTTACATTTCGGTGACAGAACGTTGTGGAATCTGAGAGGAACCACAAATTTCCTTCCACCCAGCGTTTCCCCAAGTCTCCCGATAAAAATAGTACCTCACTTGTGTGTGTAGGCCTAGTGCCCGCGACAGGAAATGCCCCAAAACACAAAGTGGACACATCACATTTTCTCTAAGAAAACAGAGGTGTTTTTTGCAAAGTGCCTACCTGTAGATTTTGGCCTCTAGCTCAGCCGCCACCTAGGGAAACCTACCAAACCTGTGCATTTTTGAAAACTAGAGACCTAAGGGAATCCAAGATGGGGTGACTTGTCAGGCTCTCACCAGGTTCTGTTACCCAGAATCCTTTGCAAACCTCAAAATGTGGCAAAAAAAATACTTTTTCCTTACATTTCGGTGACAGAACGTTGTGGAATCTGAGAGGAACCACAAATTTCCTTCCACCCAGCGTTTCCCCAAGTCTCCCGGTAAAAATGGTACCTCACTTGTGTGGGTAGGCCTAGTGCCCGCGACAGGAAAGGCCCAAAACAAAAAGTGGACACATCACATTTTCTCAAAGAAAACAGAGGTGTTTCTTGCAAAGTGCCTACCTGTGGATTTTGGCCTCTAGCTCAGACGCCACCTAGGGAAACCTACCAAACCTGTGCATTTTTTAAAACTAGAGACCTAGGGGAATCCAAGATGGGGTGACTTGTCAGGCTCTCACCAGGTTCTCTTACCCAGAATCATTTGCAAACCTCAAAATGTAGCTAAAACAATACTTTTTCCTCACATATCGGTGACAGAAAGTTCTGGAATCTGAGAGAAGCCACAAATTTCCTTCCACCCAGCGTTCCACCAAGTGTCCCGATAAAAATAGTGCCTCACTTGTGTGGGTAGGCCTAGTGCCCGCGACAGGAAATGCCCCAAAACACAAAGTGGACACATCACATTTTCTAAAAGAAAACAGAGGTGTTTTTTGCAAAGTGCCTACCTGTAGATTTTGGCCTCTAGCTCAGCCGCCACCTAGGGAAACCTACCAAACCTGTGCATTTTTGAAAACTAGAGACCTAAGGGAATCCAAGATGGGGTGACTTGTCGGGCTCTCACCAGGTTCTGTTACCCAGAATCCTTTGCAAACCTCAAAATGTGGCAAAAAAATACTTTTTCCTTACATTTCGGTGACAGAACGTTGTGGAATCTGAGAGGAACCACAAATTTCCTTCCACCCAGCGTTTCCCCAAGTCTCCCGATAAAAATAGTACCTCACTTGTGTGTGTAGGCCTAGTGCCCGCGACAGGAAATGCCCCAAAACACAAAGTGGACACATCACATTTTCTCTAAGAAAACAGAGGTGTTTTTTGCAAAGTGCCTACCTGTAGATTTTGGCCTCTAGCTCAGCCGCCACCTAGGGAAACCTACCAAACCTGTGCATTTTTGAAAACTAGAGACCTAAGGGAATCCAAGATGGGGTGACTTGTCAGGCTCTCACCAGGTTCTGTTACCCAGAATCCTTTGCAAACCTCAAAATGTGGCAAAAAAAATACTTTTTCCTTACATTTCGGTGACAGAACGTTGTGGAATCTGAGAGGAACCACAAATTTCCTTCCACCCAGCGTTTCCCCAAGTCTCCCGGTAAAAATGGTACCTCACTTGTGTGGGTAGGCCTAGTGCCCGCGACAGGAAAGGCCCAAAACAAAAAGTGGAGACATCACATTTTCTCTAAGAAAACAGAGGTGTTTTTTGCAAAGTGCCTACCTGTAGATTTTGGCCTCTAGCTCAGCAGCCACCTAGGGAAACCTACCAAACCTGTGCATTTATGAAAACTAGAGACCTAGGGGAAGCTAAAACAGGATGACTTGCCGGGCTCTCACCAGGTTCTGTTTCCCAGAATCCTTTGCAAACCTGAAAATGCGGCAAAAAAATACTTTTTCCTCACATTTCGGTAACAAAAAGTTGTGAAATCTGAGAGGAGCCACAAATTTCCTTCCACCCAGCGTTTCCCCAAGTCTCCCGGTAAAAATGGTACCTCACTTGTGTGGGTAGGCCTAGTGCCCGCGACATAAAATGCCCCAAAACACAAAGTGGACACATCACATTTTCTCAAAGAAAACAGAGGTGTTTTTTGCAAAGTGCCTACCTGTGGATTTTTGCCTCTAGCTCAGCCGCCACCTAGGGAAACCTACCAAACCTGTGCATTTTTGAAAACTAGAGTCCTAGCAGAATCCGAGATGGGGTGACTTGTCAGGCTCTCACCAGGTTCTGTTACCCAGAATCCTTTGCAAACCTCAAAATGTAGCTAAAAAAATACTTTTTCCTCATATTTCGGTGACAGAAAGTTCTGGAATCTGAGAGGAGCCACAAATTTCCTTCCACCCAGCGTTCCACCAAGTGTCCCGATAAAAATAGTGCCTCACTTGTGTGGGTAGGCCTAGTGCCCGCGACAGGAAATGCCCCAAAACACAAAGTGGACACATCACATTTTCTAAAAGAAAACAGAGTTTTTTTTTGCAAAGTGCCTACCTGTGGATGTTGGTCTCTAGCTCAGCCGCCACCTAGGGAAACCTACCAAACATGTGCATTTTCGAAAACTAGAGACCTAGGGGAATCCAAGATGGGATGACTTGTCGGGCTCTCACCAGGTTCTGTTACCTAGAATCCTTTGCAAACCTCAAAATGTAGCTAAAAAAATACTTTTTCCTCATATTTCGGTGACAGAAAGTTCTGGAATCTGAGAGAAGCCACAAATTTCCTTCCACCCAGCGTTCCACCAAGTGTCCCGATAAAAATAGTGCCTCACTTGTGTGGGTAGGCCTAGTGCCCGCGACAGGAAATGCCCCAAAACACAAAGTGGACACATCACATTTTCTAAAAGAAAACAGAGGTGTTTTTTGCAAAGTGCCTACCTGTAGATTTTGGCCTCTAGCTCAGCCGCCACCTAGGGAAACCTACCAAACCTGTGCATTTTTGGAAAGTAGAGACCTAGCGGAATCCAAGATGGGGTGACTTGCCAGGCTCTCACCAGGTTCTGTTACCCAGAATCCTTTGCAAACCTCAAAATGTGGCTAAAAAAATACTTTTTCCTAATTTTTCGGTGACAGAAAGTTCTGGAATCTGAGAGGAGCCACAAATTTCCTTCCACCCAGCGTTTCCCCAAATCTCCCGGTAAAAATGGTACCTCACTTGTGTGGGTAGGCCTAGTGCCCGCGACATGAAATGCCCCAAAACACAAAGTGGACACATCACATTTTCTCAAAGAAAACAGAGGTGTTTTTTGCAAAGTGCCTACCTGTGGATTTTGGCCTCTAGCTCAGCCGCCACCTAGGGAAACCTACCAAACCTGTGCATTTTTGAAAACTAGAGTCCTAGCAGAATCCGAGATGGGGTGACTTGTCAGGCTCTCACCAGGTTCTGTTACCTAGAATCCTTTGCAAACCTCAAAATGTAGCTAAAAGAATACTTTTTCCTCATATTTCGGTGACAGAAAGTTCTGGAATCTGAGAGAAGCCACAAATTTCCTTCCACCCAGCGTTCCACCAAGTGTCCCGATAAAAATAGTGCCTCACTTGTGTGGGTAGGCTTAGTGCCCGCGACAGGAAATGCCCCAAAACACAAAGTGGACACATCACATTTTCTAAAAGAAAACAGAGGTGTTTTTTGCAAAGTGCCTACCTGTAGATTTTGGCCTCTAGCTCAGCCGCCACCTAGGGAAACCTACCAAACCTGTGCATTTTTGAAAACTAGAGACCTAAGGGAATCCAAGATGGGGTGACTTGTCGGGCTCTCACCAGGTTCTGTTACCCAGAATCCTTTGCAAACCTCAAAATGTGGCAAAAAAATACTTTTTCCTTACATTTCGGAGACAGAACGTGTGGAATCTGAGAGGAACCACAAATTTCCTTCCACCCAGCGTTTCCCCAAGTCTCCCGGTAAAAATGGTACCTCACTTGTGTGGGTAGGCCTAGTGCCCGCGACAGGAAAGGCCCAAAACAAAAAGTGGACACATCACATTTTCTCAAAGAAAACAGAGGTGTTTCTTGCAAAGTGCCTACCTGTGGATTTTGGCCTCTAGCTCAGCCGCCACCTAGGGAAACCTACCAAACCTGTGCATTTTTGAAAACTAGAGACCTAGGGGAATCCAAGATGGGGTGACTTGTCAGGCTCTCACCAGGTTCTCTTACCCAGAATCATTTGCAAACTTCAAAATGTAGCTATAACAATACTTTTTCCACACATATTGGTGACAGAAATTTGTGGAATCTGAGAGGAGCCACAAATTTCCTTCCACCCAGTGTTAACCCAAGTCTCCAGATAAAAATGGTACCTCACTTGTGTGGGTAGGCCTAGTGCCCACGACAGGAAATGCCCCAAAACACAAAGTGGACGCATCACATTATCTCAAAGAAAACAGAGGTGTTTTTTGCAAAGTGCCTACCTGTGGATTTTGGCCTCTAGCTCAGACGCCACCTGGGAAACCTACCAAACCTGTGCATTTATGAAAACTAGAGACCTAGGGGAAGCTAAAACAGGATGACTTGCCGGGCTCTCACCAGGTTCTGTTTCCCAGAATCCTTTGCAAACCTCAAAATGCGGCAAAAAAATACTTTTTCCTCACATTTCGGTAACAAAAAGTTGTGAAATCTGAGAGGAGCCACAAATTTCCTTCCACCCAGCGATTCCCCAAGTCTCCCGGTAAAAATGGTACCTCACTTGTGTGGGTAGGCCTAGTGCCCGCGACATAAAATGCCCCAAAACACAAAGTGGACACATCACATTTTCTCAAAGAAAACAGAGGTGTTTTTTGCAAAGTGCCTACCTGTGGATTTTTGCCTCTAGCTCAGCCGCCACCTAGGGAAACCTACCAAACCTGTGCATTTTTGAAAACTAGAGTCCTAGCAGAATCCGAGATGGGGTGACTTGTCAGGCTCTCACCAGGTTCTGTTACCCAGAATCCTTTGCAAACCTCAAAATGTAGCTAAAAAAATACTTTTTTCTCATATTTCGGTGACAGAAAGTTCTGGAATCTGAGAGGAGCCACAAATTTCCTTCCACCCAGCGTTCCACCAAGTGTCCCGATAAAAATAGTGCCTCACTTGTGTGGGTAGGCCTAGTGCCCGCGACAGGAAATGCCCCAAAACACAAAGTGGACACATCACATTTTCTAAAAGAAAACAGAGTTGTTTTTTGCAAAGTGCCTACCTGTGGATGTTGGTCTCTAGCTCAGCCGCCACCTAGGGAAACCTACCAAACATGTGCATTTTCGAAAACTAGAGACCTAGGGGAATCCAAGATGGGATGACTTGTCGGGCTCTCACCAGGTTCTGTTACCTAGAATCCTTTGCAAACCTCAAAATGTAGCTAAAAAAATACTTTTTCCTCATATTTCGGTGACAGAAAGTTCTGGAATCTGAGAGAAGCCACAAATTTCCTTCCACCCAGCGTTCCACCAAGTGTCCCGATAAAAATAGTGCCTCACTTGTGTGGGTAGGCCTAGTGCCCGCGACAGGAAATGCCCCAAAACACAAAGTGGACACATCACATTTTCTAAAAGAAAACAGAGGTGTTTTTTGCAAAGTGCCTACCTGTAGATTTTGGCCTCTAGCTCAGCCGCCACCTAGGGAAACCTACCAAACCTGTGCATTTTTGAAAACTAGAGACCTAAGGGAATCCAAGATGGGGTGACTTGTCGGGCTCTCACCAGGTTCTGTTACCCAGAATCCTTTGCAAACCTCAAAATGTGGCAAAAAAATACTTTTTCCTTACATTTCGGTGACAGAACGTGTGGAATCTGAGAGGAACCACAAATTTCCTTCCACCCAGCGTTTCCCCAAGTCTCCCGGTAAAAATGGTACCTCACTTGTGTGGGTAGGCCTAGTGCCCGCGACAGGAAAGGCCCAAAACAAAAAGTGGACACATCACATTTTCTCAAAGAAAACAGAGGTGTTTCTTGCAAAGTGCCTACCTGTGGATTTTGGCCTCTAGCTCAGCCGCCACCTAGGGAAAACCTACCAAACCTGTGCATTTTTGAAAACTAGAGACCTAGGGGAATCCAAGATGGGGTGACTTGTCAGGCTCTCACCAGGTTCTCTTACCCAGAATCATTTGCAAACCTCAAAATGTAGCTATAACAATACTTTTTCCTCACATATTGGTGACAGAAATTTGTGGAATCTGAGAGGAGCCACAAATTTCCTTCCACCCAGTGTTAACCCAAGTCTCCCGATAAAAATGGTACCTCACTTGTGTGGGTAGGCCTAGTGCCCACGACAGGAAATGCCCCAAAACACAAAGTGGACGCATCACATTATCTCAAAGAAAACAGAGGTGTTTTTTGCAAAGTGCCTACCTGTGGATTTTGGCCTCTAGCTCAGACGCCACCTGGGAAACCTACCAAACCTGTGCATTTATGAAAACTAGAGACCTAGGGAAAGCTAAAATGGGATGACTTGCCGGGCTCTCACCAGGTTCTGTTTCCCAGAATCCTTTGCAAACCTCAAAATGCGGCAAAAAAATACTTTTTCCTCACATTTCGGTAACAAAAAGTTGTGAAATCTGAGAGGAGCCACAAATTTCCTTCCACCCAGCGTTTCCCCAAGTCTCCCGGTAAAAATGGTACCTCACTTGTGTGGGTAGGCCTAGTGCCCGCGACATAAAATGCCCCAAAACACAAAGTGGACACATCACATTTTCT